>NC_086446.1:179503875-179818625 GCF_028390025.1 Pseudophryne corroboree
GTGCAGCTGTAGTCTTGTCTTAGCGCAACAGGGTTACGCACGCGCGCACACACACGCACACACACACACACACACACACACACACACACACACACACACACACACACACACACACAATTGATTTTTATTTTTTGTGGGGTAGATTTTTTTCTTCAAACATCGGAACATCACGACCATTGCAGCTTTCATTTTAAAAGCCGGGACAGCCACCAGTTACACAGGGGGCAGGCTTGGGAGGGTTAATTAACACTTTACCAGCGGCTGCTATTGTCTGCAGCACTGGGTGGGTGGTCCTGCCCTGCTGACCTATAAACAGTGTTCGGCAGCACGGCAAGCAATGGGGTAGGGTGCGGGAAGGCAGAGGGACCTGCCTTATGAGAGCTGCAGCTGCGAGAAGTTTCCCTTCCCTGCAGTTGCGCATGCTGTTTATCTGACTGGTCACATCCTGTGCAACCAAGTCAGATAAAGCACTTGCTGGCGTGGTCGCATCTGATGCGACCGTGCCAGGCAAGTGGTTAATAATCTTCAACTGCACCAAATCCCGCTGTTTTCTGCTACCCTGATGCTTATTTCAGTGTCATCTGCTGATGTAGTTAAGTTTATTTACCCTGTCCTTGTCCTATGGGGTGGTCTTCTGTTTGCCGGCGGTCGGGCTCCCGGCGCTCAGTATACCGGCGCCGGGAGCCCGACAGCCGGCATACCGACACTTATTTTCCCTCGTGGGGGTCCACGACCCCCATAGAGGGAGAATAAAATAGTGTGGCGCGCGTAGCGAGCCCGCAAGGGGCTCATTTGCGCTCGCCACGCTGTCGGTAAGCCGGCGGTCGGGCTCCCGGCGCCGGGATGCTGGCCGCCGGGAGCCCGACCGCCGGCCAGCCGTAGTGAACCCGTCTCCAACTGTAAGTTGCTGTTTTCCTGTTTTGATTATGTGATACTCTGTAATTGGGTGCTGCAGGACCCTTGTGGCGCTATATAAATTAATAATAATAATAATAATAATACATCTCTCTTCTGTAACCTTTTTTTTCTATAAATACCCAGTATTCTACAGCAGTCAAAACATAGTAATGTTTCTGGTATCCGTTCACATGGTCGACCATGTTATGGTCGACAGTCATTAGGTTGACCACTATTGGTCGACATTGGCATGGTCGACATGGACACATGGTCGACACATGAAAGGTCGACACATGAAAAGGTCGACATGAGTTTTTTTACTTTTCTTTTGGGGAACTTTTCCATACTTTATGATCCACGTGGACTACGATTGGAACGGTAATCTGTGCCGAGCGAAGCGCGAGGGGACGCGGTGCACTAATTGGGGTTCCCAGTCACTTTACGCAAAAAACGACACCAAAAAAAGTAAACTAATGTCGACCTTTTCATGTGTCGACCATTTTCATGTGTCGACCATGTCAATGTCGACCAATAGTGGTCGACCTAATGACTGTCGACCATAACATGGTCGACCATTCATACCGGAACCAATGTTTCTACCTTCATACTACTTTAATGTACTGCCTTTTTAGCTGTCTTCTGAATGCATTGCTTTCTCTCTGCCTTTTTGGGATGTGTGTTGTTGGCTGTGAGAAACGTCAGAGCTCTTTGCTCTGGCTACAGTGGTACCTAGGATGCTGCTTTGTGCATTATATCATAATATAGTGCATGTTACCAACTCTGCCTTTTTATACAAATATTTGGCTGAAAAGCACAGGGTGAAGCCAGAAAGAGTAAAGCAATTTAGTAGTAGTATAAGCTGTGTTGAACTTTTTGTTTGCTTCTATATCTCCCAAAGCACAGAATTGCTGTTCCCAAGCTGAGTTTTCACACAATCGCCCAGTGCATTGGGGAGTGTGCAGCTTTGTGAAATTGTGTGAGAATACAGCTCTGGAAGGATGGAAACCTGAAAATATGTGCCTGCATCTCTCCTGCATTACATCACCCTAACCACGGTAGTCATTCCGACCCGATCGCACGGTGCAGTTGTTCGCAGCGATCGGGTCGGAACTGCGCATGCACTGGCGCCACAGTGCCCGGGCGCATGCCAGACGGCCGAAGGCCGTCGTTACCTAGCGATCGCCTTTGCCTGATTGACAGGCAGAGGCGGTCGCTGGCGGCACGGCAGCGTTTGGCAGCCGTTTTTGGGGCGTGGTCCGGCCAACGCAGGCGTGGCCGGACCATGCGGGGGGCGGGCCGCAGCGGCTGCGTAACATCACACGCAGCCGCTGCAACCCAGGGCAGCGACAAGTAACTCCCGGCCAGCCGCAGGAGCTGCGCTGGCCGGGACTTACTCTTCAAGTACAAAAGCATCGCCGCTGTGCGATGCTTTTGTACTTGTGTGTGTGTGTGTGTGTGTGTGTGTGTGTGTGTGTGTGTGTGGGGGGGGGGGATTGACATGCAGGGTGGACTAGCCCTGTGCTGGGCGTCCCCCCGCATGTCTGGGAAGATGATCATAGCTGTGCTAAATTTAGCACAGCCACGATCAACTCGGAATTACCCCCATATACTAGCGAATCCAGGGAGAGTAGGCCACTTTCCCAGATCCCGTATCTTTTTCTTGTGACAGGGAGCTGGTGTCTTGACAACTGGTATTTATGACATCTGGCCTTGCAACCCAACCCCCCCCCCCCCCGTGTCCAGCGGTATCCGGTCTATAAGTCGACCACTAATGGTTTACATGGGCAAAAGGTCGTCATGTAAAAGGCCGACAGGTTCAAAAGATCAACATGACAATAGTCCACACAAGTTTTCATTTACTTATTTTTTTTTTTTTTTTTTTTTAATATTAAATTTTTATTGAATTTTCACACAGATTACATGTACGTGTATATGTAAGTTGGTATTCAAAATCTGGATGGGGGTAAAGAGACATACATAAAAAAAAAACATAACTAGTAAAGACATAGGATGGGGGGAAAGGTACATATCAGGGATTTTGTAATATAACATTGCAAAACATAGTATTGTGTAAAGCAAAAGTTCTACTTCACTTAACCTGTTAATGCCCGGGATGAACCGGGGGATCGAAGCACGGAGAGGTCTGGAATAGTAACTGAAGTTCTGGAAGCACCTGTCTGGCTCGAGCTCTTCCTATATAGGGACCATTTAATCCATTTCCTGTTAATAGAGGTATTTCCTGAGGGATAATTGACCTGTGCGGTTTCAAAAACATAATGTTGATGGACTTTATTTTCTATCATAGAAATAGTGGGGATAACCGCTGATTTCCATTTGGAGGCGATGGCGGCTTTGGTGGCTATAAGGATATGGCCTAAAAGATATCTATCACTGCTAGACATTTCCTTACCATAGTAATGGAAAAGTGCCAAGAGAGGTTCAGGCCAAAGGACCACACCCAGAATGTGGGAATTAAGTAGAAACACTTCCCTCCATAGCGCCCTAATTACTGGACACTGCCAGAATATATGTAGGATATCTCCCACCATCCCACAATTTCTCCAACAGCTAGCGGAGACATCAGGCCAAATTTTGTGCAGACGATCTGGCGTTAGGTATACCCTATGGACCAGTTTGTAATACATTTCACAATGGTTTACGCATTTAGAAATTCTAAAACAGGATTTAAAGATATCTCTCCAAACATCTTCAGTGAAAACTGTAGGGATGTCTTTTTCCCATTTGGTCTGTGCAGGGAAAACCCCACGATGAGCCTTAGTCACAAGATGCTGGTACCATCGGGATATGCCTCCCCTATTGCCGCTGGGAATAAGGAGTGACATCAGTAATTTAGGGAAATCAGTATGTGTGACTCGATTTGGGGAGCAGCTTTGAAGCCAGTGTCGCAATTGTAGATATTTATAAAAGTCCTGCTTGGGAATCTGGAACTGTTCTCGGAGCAGGGAGAAGGGAACTAAGGCGCCGTCCCGAAGGACATCCTTTAGAGTAGTGAGACCTAAGGCCTGCCAGTGATATAGTTGCATGTCTGGTATCAATAGGGCTATAGTGTGGAGGGACATCTGGGGGGAGGGGATAGCACCGGGAGGGAGAGACCTAATTACTTCCTTCCATGCCATCAGGGTTGTGTGTACTGCGGGGCATTCAGCAATCCTGGTTGGAACGGAATTGGTGGGCAACCACAATAACTCCGATAATGTGAAGGGGGATATCGCGTCCCGCTCCAGGGATACCCATGGTTTAAAATTACTCTTAGTGAACCAGTCTCTGGCCTGTGTAAGTAAACAAGCAATATGATATCTCTCTAGATCTGGATACGCGACACCCCCGCCCCATTTAGGCGCAGTCAGCGTGGATTTCGCTATTCTTGGTTTCGAGCCTCCCCATATATACTTAGTCAAAAGCCGATTGAATCTGTTACAAACATCTTTGGGGAAAGCCCTTGGGATGGTACGGAACAGGTACATCAACTTTGGCAAGAGAACCATCTTTGCTGCCGCCACCCGTCCGACCCAGGAGACCTCCTGCATCATCCAATCTTTAATTATCAGTTCAAATGTACGATAGAGAGGATCATAGTTGCACCCTATTAAGTCCCGCCCCCTAGATAAATGAACACCCAGGTATTTGAGCGATCTAAGTTGCCACGCATACTTATAGTCGTTCTTTAGGCGACTAACAGCGCTGTCGGAGATATTCAAAGGAAGGGCCTCGGTCTTGGTAGCGTTCAGTTTATAATACGAAACTGCTGCGTATGAGTCTAATAGTGAATGTAAATGGGGTAAGGAAGTTTCAGGCTCTCTAAGACACACCAGAATATCATCCGCAAAAAGACAGATTTTATGCGGCATCCCCCCTACCTCTGGGCCTATAATTGAATCTGACAGCCTAATTCGTTCCGCCAGAGGTTCCACTGCTAGTACAAAGATAAGGGGTGATAATGGGCAACCCTGCCGGGTTCCATTAGTAATATTAAATATGGAGGAGTTGCACCCATTGGTGAAAACCGAAGCCGAGGGTGAGGAGTACAAAGCCAATATAGAATCGAGAATCCTACCTGCAAATCCAAAATGGCCCAGGGTAACCTTAAGGTAATCCCAATGGAGCCTATCGAATGCCTTCTCTGCATCCAGGGAAAGGAGCAAGAGAGGCTCGTTCCGGGCCTGGCATCGGTCAATTAAGTTAATAACTCTACGTGTGTTATCTGATGCTTGCCTGCCCAGGACAAAACCCACCTGGTCTGGGTTAATCAAACTTGGCAGGAGAGGGGCGATCCTATTTGCAACCATCTTGGCGAACAACTTAAGGTCAGTGTTCAGCAATGCTATAGGGCGGTAGTTCTGAACCACTGTAGGGGATTTCCCTGGTTTAGGGATGGTAACTATTCTGGCCTCCAGCATCTCTCTCGGGAAGCATGTAGAGTCAGAGGCTTCATTATATACTGACGTTAAGAGTGGAGCAAGGGATGATTTAAATGTTTTGTAGAAGTTGGAGGGATATCCATCCGGGCCGGGCGCCTTATTTATTGGACAGGAATCTATGGCTGCTATGACTTCGTCCAGTAACCAGGGGGCACTAAGGGATTCACGGGTCTGGGCATCTATAGTGGGGAGTGATAACCCGTCTAAAAAACCATTAATGTCTGCTAAAGTAGGCTGAGGGGTGCCAGGGTCCTCCTTGAGGTTATATAGCTGTGCGTAATATTCCGCAAACGCATTCGCTATCTCGACCGGGTCAGTTACCTTGACTCCAGAAGATGTATGGATAGCATGAATGCGTTCCTTGGCTCTACGTCCTCTTAATTTGCGCGCCAATAACCTTCCTGCTCTATTACCAAGCCTGTAGTAATTTTGATTTAACCGCTGCATGTTGCGATGTACTTCAGTTAAGGCAAAGGCGTTCACTTTGTCTCTGGCAGTAAGGAGTTGCTTAAAAAGAGATTTATTGTCGGGGCTTATTTTATGTGCCGCTTCCAACCGCGCAGCCTCTCTGTCAGCTGATTCTTGTCTCTTCCTGTATTCGCGTTTAAGTCTAGCTGCGATTTGAATTGCGGAGCCTCTAACCACGGCCTTCAGGGAACACCAATGGGTGAAAACAGATGTGTCTCCGGGGCAATTAGTGGACAAGTATAAATCTAGAGAGTGCTGAATGGCCTGATGGGCCTCAGGGTGAGTCAATAAGTGTTGGCCCATTCTCCAGGGACCGTGGGGAACCACCCTCTTACTGATATCCCAAACAACCATAAGCGGTGAATGGTCAGACCAAGACATTGGTAATATATTTATCTTGCTAATAGTCGCTAATGTCCATCTATCCGCTAATGCTAAGTCTATTCGAGAGTACGAGCTATGAACATGGGAATAAAATGTGTAATCTCGTTCTCCCGGGTGTTTAGCCCTCCAGACATCATACAGCGCATACTCAGCCAGCAACTGGCTAAATTTGGCTGAGGGTTCCTGAGGCGGGCTGCTACGGAGGGCCCGGGTCGGACGGGAGCGGTCAACAACGGGGTCCAGTACCATATTGAAGTCCCCTACGATCAAAAGGGCTCCCTTAATACGTTCCTTGAGGTTTCTACAGAAGGTTCTAAGAAATGGGATTTGTTTGGCGTTGGGCGCATAGCAGGAGACCAAAGTAGTCTCTATATTATCTAATTTACCCACTAATATTAGATATCTCCCGTCTGGGTCCTCATATTTATCGGACAGAACAAACGAACAATGTTGTGCTATAAGGAGAGCCACGCCAGCTTTCTTGGTGGGCCCATTTGCCATGTAGCAGAGGGGGAAACGTGTGTTAGTGAATGAGGGGGGATTTTGGCTCTGGAAGTGTGTCTCCTGCACAGCTACCACATGCGCCTTAAGTTTATAAAAATAATTTAGGGCAACTCTCCGTTTATGAGGGGAATTGAGCCCTTTGGCATTGATAGAGACTATGTTAACCATATTCTTTTGGAAAAGAAGCTAATACTTCCAGTGACCAAATTCCGTGCTTCAACTGATATACCTGATATGGGGGGGGGGGGGACCTTTCCAGGGACAGGATGATAGACAGAAAAAAAAAACTAAAAAAACAAAACTAAATTGATCTCCCTTGAGATCATAACCAGTCGCCATAGTAAGGCAGCTGTGTAGTCTAAAGGGGGGGTTGGTGGCATAACACCTACCCATTGCCATACTTCATACTATACTTTATATTAAACACATAAACATCTTGGTGATATTAAGGCATATAGTGACCTATATATGTAAATATAACATGACATGCAGGGTGAACATTACATATCAAAAACTGTCCAACCTGGACACAAAGCATAGAAACAGACCCTTAAATCAGAAGAATCGCTAGGGTCTCTCCAGCAACTCATCTTAACTATCAAACTCCGAATAACCAGAACTGATGAGTCACCGGAGTCAATATGATAACGAAATAGCATCTGTGAAAGATATCCACTCTCGAGCAGGGCACCTCACTTCACCGCGGACCAGTCCTGCTGAAGTCGACGGGGTGAGGCGTCCACTGAGGGTTCCGTAATGTTCCAGGATTTGAGCAACTTTGCCCCTTCATCTACGGTAGATATAGAAACAGTGGAGCCATCCCGATGAATCAGTAGCTTGGTGGGGAAACCCCAGCGATAAGGGATATCCGCCTTTCTAAGAGCTGTCGTGATGGGGTGGAAGGAACGTCGTTTGTAAAGAGTAGCTGCGGACAAATCTCCGAAAAGCTGAAGTCCTTTAAGGGCAGAGGAGCTGTCCGACGTCGGTCTTGATGCCTTCAGTAGAGCCTCTTTAACGTGAAAATAGTGCATTTTCATTAGGACGTCTCTAGGCGCGTCTCCTGGGGCCGCTCTAGCCTTTGGCAGTCGGTGTATTCGGTCAATTATGAAGTCAGCCGAGGGGGACTGGGGTAATAGAGCTTTAAATAGGGCTACAGCAAAATCGTGTAAACTACTGTGTGACACAGATTCAGGGACACCACGCAATTTTAGGTTGCTGCGACGTGATCTGTCCTCCAGCTCTGTAACTTTGTCCCGCAGAAGCTTTACCTCCGCCTCCAAGGCGTCGTGGGAGTCGAGCAGGCAATTATGTGACCCCACAACCTCTTCCATTTTGTTTTCCAGATGGTCAGTGCGTCCACCTAGGTCATCTATGGATTGTTGACACGCCGTTAATGTGGTACGAAACTCCGCTGCCACATCTTCCTTGAAGCGAGACAGAAGTAGTTTCATAGTGCCCACGGTCAAAGCATCTCCATCTCCGACTTTATCCAGGCTTGTAGCGGTAATGGAAGCGGGAGGGGGCACCTCCAGAGGGGGGGGTGTTTGCGAAACTTTATCTGTTGTGGTGGACCCGGTGGATTTAGGGCCTGACATCTTCGGGGATGCCTTGAAAAAAGACAGCTGCTGTGCGGGCTTAGACGGCTTGCTACGTCTGGAAGGCATGCTAAGACCAGGAAAAGGCAGCTTGACGGTTCCGATCACGTATGATAGGGAGAGTTGAAGGCTTCGTTATCCTCGGGGTCACCAAGATGTCACGTAGATATTGGCAAGGGTAGGGGAGACTGCTCGTTTTACATTGGCATGAGCAGGGTTGGCAAGGCTGTGAGACTAGCCTTCATCTTCTATGAGCCTGTATAGTATTGGGGGGAACTTCTGTCCCGCACCCCCCGGTCACCCAGGTATTCTTAAGGTCAGGCCACAGGTTGTGGAAGGTCGGAATCTAGCCCAAGGGCTCCCAAAGGGATAGTATATCGTGTAGAGGAGAGGTTCTTGGTGGCCCCAGTTGCAGGACCAGGAGTGTTGCCTGCCGTATTTCCCGGATTCCTTTTTTTACCGTTTCTGGGTCTAATGCGGGACGCCAGCGAGTCGCGGGGCTATGTGTCTCCCCTCCGCTCCGTCCAGCAAGCCTCCCACAGCCGCTGGTAAACCTGCTGAGGTGCCGGGACACACAGGCTCCTCCGGTATCCACCGGTATGCCCGTGCGCGTGGAGTGCGTGGGTGAGGGGAAGATCCCGTCCTCCGCTTGATGGGGATCTGCACCCCAGAGTATTTCCCTGCTGACTACGGACCTCTGTATTCTGGCTGCACACTTTTAACCTACAAGCAGGGGGGGAGCCCCGGCCGGGCCCGCACTCCCTCGCGGCAGCGCGCTGCCGGTGGATGGCACAGGCACCCGGGACTCGGGTGGGGGGACTAGCAGCCACTACAGTAGGGTGGGCGCTGCGAACCGCTCACCTCCGAGGGCCGTCAGGCGTCTCCCCCGTGCCTCCGCCGCCTCACCTCCTGTGCTCCGTCTTCTAAGATGGCCGCCGCTCGTGCTCCGGAGCTCACTTCCCGGCTTCTATCCAGTCCAGGCCTCCTTCCGCCAGCCACCAGGGACCCCCGGGGAGTCTGGATCGACGTCCCTGCGATGAACAGGGTGTAGGCAGGTCCGTTCAGCGTCCTTGGCAGGCCTGTCTCTCTGCTTGGGGACGGTGTACAAATTTAGGCCCCGGCTTCTGGGCGACGAGTAGGCCGCAATCCGCGGGAGCCAGGAAACCGGCTCCCCGATTCCGCAGCTCAAACTCGCCACCTGCACCAGCACTATAGGGGTGTATTCCAGGTGTTTTAGGCAGAAAAATATAGTGGGAAGGCTGTGACTTTATATGAGAATTCCCAGGTCCCTGGGAGCTCACCAAAAACACAGCCTGCTCATACAGCCTCCAGGCCACGCCCCTCCCATTTACTTATTTTTAGCTTTTTTTCAACTTTGTCATACTTTACCATCCACGTGGACTACGATTGGGAATAGTAACCTTGCCTGAAACATGGCGAGTAAAGCTGTGCAATAATGGGGCTTTTTCTTGTGACATAAGTGACAAAACACCCAAAAAAAGCCAAAAATATTTGTCAACCTTTTTTTTGTGTCAACCTTTCGACCATGTTCTTTACTATCTACCTATTCCAGGTTGACCTTTTACATTTCAACCATTTGAGGACGACTTACTGACTAGACCTTTTTTTAGTGTAGATCTTATGATCCATACCCGTGTGTAACAGGGCACCAGATGTTTTTTTTTGTTTGTTTTTTGTTTACAACACTTTTATACATACAATATACTGTATAATGGTTATGGGCTGACAGTGACTGAATGTTTTACTCCAGTTTTGCTCATGTTTTCCAGCATCTCTTTATATGTGACCTAGGGCGGCTGTTTCTTAGTAGTATGCAGGAGAAGGAGGATACATTCTTAAAAAATGTTTAGTGCTATTTCCTAACATGTGCCTCCTAATATCAGGGGGGGTTCCTGTCTCCCTCCTAACTGGCTTTTGCAGCTGCTTCTGTGGTGAGACTGCTCTCTGGCCATAAAGCTGTTCGTGTGCCAATCGCAATATGAGAAGTAGTAATGTTTTTTCCCTTCTTAAAACATTTGAATAGTTTAATCATTAGCGGTCAATCCAATTAGGTGCTGATCCTGTGAGTGGTTCTCACGGCGAACTCTCACTACGCTTCACATGTGAAATCCGTTTTCAAACTTGCATTGATTTTCTAGAAATTAGCGTTTTTTGTGCCCTCTTGAGCATGTGAATAGTTATGGAAAATGGTATTGTTTTATGATAAAAATGTTGGGACACCATATAGACCCTCTGGTGCATTCCTCCTCCTATTATATGATCATGCACTTGGAGGTGTCTGAGTAGTATAATTTGGGCAATAAAGTTATGTTGGCTTTCACAATATTTCTCTAAAAAGTTTTAACCTACTAGAAAAGAAACATTCTTTCACATAACCATCCCTGTCTTACACACCTAAACACGTGCCCTACAAAATGTTTGTCCTTATTTGGGTGAGCGCTGTCATATGGAGAATGCCTTGGTTGGATGCTGAGCTTATCTCTTTGCTATTGGCAGCTTTGAGCACCAAGTTATCCAGTGCCCATGTATTCTGAGTCTGCTGCTCAGCTGTAATGTCTTTATTTCTTGTGTGTCTGTGCGCAGCACTTGTCTTATTGTTCTTTATGATGAGCACTGGTGGATTCTGCTCTTGGAAAGTTTGGGCAATGGTTGTGTGCTAATCTTATGGCCACAGTGAAAGAAATGCATTCTCTAGATGACCTTTCCACTTCCTTCCTTTTCCAGTCTGAGGGGTAGCCATGCTTTGTTCATCACTGTCTGTCTCATGGAGGGTCAAGGGTTAACTCTGAATAAGCCTGGTGGTTTTCTAGTAAGTTATATTCTGTTTTATTGTTTAAATAGCCATTTGTGTTTGCTAGGTCATGGAATGTGTTAGGATTGTAAAATATAATTTTTTGCCTGAGCTGCTAATAATAATAATTAATAATAATATAATATTATTATTAATTAGTAGTAGTATTTCAGATCACAGTACATAAATCTCAGTAACCGTAATATGAGACTTTTTCTTCTTGCTGGAAAGTGATTAAATTAAAACAACTTAATTTTGCTTTACAAGCCAATTGAATCACCCTATACAGGGCTTATTGCCATACATGTATATTACTGTTTGGCAGTTTTAACAAGCAAGGATATGAAGCAGAGTGCACTTAAGTCCATTTTACAGACTGATCTTACGATTTTATTTTTGTTACTTTTTTATTTTTCACACTGTGGATTCTCCGTGGCCAACCGCATGCAGCTACCGGCATTTGTGCACTTGCACTGGATGGGCGTAATATAGACTAAGTTGTTTGAGGGCTCGGAGTTCCTTCTGATTATAGCCGAATGTCTTGCACCATGTATGGGGCTGGTACTGTCACGATCCGGGTATCTGGACGCCATTTCTTACCCATCAGATGCCTCCTAAGGCTGGCTCAGCGCTCCAGGACCGGATCCCATCTGTTATCCTAATGTTCACATTCCTGCATCCTCTCCTGTCTCTCTGAGACGCTGTCACAGTAACGCCTTATTACATCTGGCATGGCGTCTTCCGCGGCCTCCGCCGCCGTCCCTGAGCTTCTGCATGCAGAGTGTCAGAGTGGCGATTACGTCAGCCGCGGCCTCCGCTGTGTCCGCGTGGTTGGATGTGCACTTGTCAGCCTGGCGTCTCCTGTCTCCAGTGGCCGGCGCCGCCATTACTGTTTTCATTACCACATGGATTACAAACCAAACTTCCCTCCAAGTGTCTGCATGGGCGCAGCCATCTTGGATTCTGTCAGCTGATCATTTCCTCCAATCTGTTGTCAGTATTGTTAATCTGCATAATTGCCTAGCCAATCCCTTCCTTGCTGCAGGTATAAATACACTGTGCCTGAGCAAGGAAGGCGTCAGTGCTTTGGTTGTCAAACCTAGTTCCTGTTTGTCTCTCTCCTGTGATTGTCTTCCAGGTTCCAGCTCCTGTCTCAAGACTTCCACCATAGAGACCCGCACCAGCATTCCACCTGCGGTGTAGCCTGACTCTCCAATCCATTGTGGATTCATCTGTTTCCAGCTACAACATTACCTGCTTCCAGCTCAGCTTCCAGCAGAGTACAGCTTCCCTTAAAGGGCCGGTGTCCTTTCTACACTTTACCACTCTCCACCGGTATTATTATTTCTCCGCTCTCAAGTTCTGCATTTCAGTTCATATTTCATCGCTCCCAAGTTCATTTATTATTTAACTGGTTCCAGCCAGTATCCACTCCGTGCTAACAACAGTCTGGTTCCAGCCAGTATCCACAGCAGCTGTTTTACCTTCAGCAACCCAGCTTTTCCTGGAACACCAGCTGGCACAATCCTGGGTTATCTCCATTGCTACAGTCGGGCCTGGTAAGGACTTTCCATCTAGAAGATCATAAGAACTATCTCACACTACCAGTGCCCTGTGGCTCCTGCCATCCTGTAGTACCCAGGAACTGTATTTATTATTTGCTGACTTTTACGTTTTCTTTTACTGCTGCTGTGTTGCGGAGTTGTCATAATAAACATCATTGACTTTTATCCAAGTTGTCGTGGTCACGCCTTCGGGCAGTTATTATTCATGTTACTTACATGTCCAGGGGTCTGATACAACCTCCCAGGTTCCGGTACATCTCAGCCCCTACAACTGAGGCTGCCTCCCGTCAGCTCAGGCCCTCAGTTGTGACAGGTACGAGTGTGCACTAATAATGACAGTGATCAAGTGCAGGAATAGGGGCACTGCAGTTGCACAGATGTGTACAACTCTGTATATGGGCAAGTATCCGTATTTAGGGGCTGATTCAGGTTGGATCGCGTTCTGGGGGGGACGCAGAAAATGCGATAGCCTCTGTCAATCAGGCAGAGGCATTCACGGGGTGGGAGGGTAGGTGGCAATGCTACGTTTCCTAGGCGGAGACGGAGCGTTGCGGGGGTGGAGGTGGTTAACCGGGGACGGTGTCTTGGAAACGGGGAGGGGGCGTGGGTGTGATTGCGGCGGCTGCGTGACGTCACACGCAGCTGCCGCGATCAGAAAGATGCGCTGGCAGGAGGCAACCTCAAATTCTACAATGAAGCAGAAATTGCAATGCGATCGCAATTTCTGCTTCATCGAGGCGGTGGTCCGCATGCTGGACGGCCTTGCCCTGCGATGGACGGCCCCCTTAGCAGAATTTGCAATCCAACGTGAGTCAGCCCTTTAGTTCTGTGTGCACAGTGCAAGTGCAGCCGACTTACATGGAGCTCTGAACCTGCCCTTATTTATTGAATACCAGCCAGTGGAGTTAACAGCCATTGAGGAAACTACTTGGGCCCAAAAGGACATCTTGTATAACGGCTTGATTAACACATCAACTAACTTATTTTTTATTAGTGCAAATTGAGCTATAAGCATCGAGGGGTAAATTTACTAAGCTCAGACTATTTTTTCTTAGATTTTTTTTGATGTTGCTCATAACAACCAACCGGACTCTATTTAACATTTATCTAGCTGCTTATAGAAGATAACAGAATCTGGTTGCTATGGGCAACATCACCAGTTCTAGAAAAACTCCCACCTTAAAAATTAAACCTAAAATTATCCCACTATGTCTGTTTGCATACCCTTCTTCTGACCCCTACACCACTGTTTCCCATCCACAGTCCTCAAGGAGCACTAACACTCCTGGATTTAAGGATAGCCATGCTTGAGCACAGATGGTTAAATCAAAATAGCTGTGGTACTAGTTAAGTTACCTGTGCTGAAGTATGACTATCCTTAAAACGTGGACTGTTGTGCTTTGAGGACCGGGGTTGGGAAACATTGCCCTACACCAGGCATTCCCTACCTCGGTCCTCAAGGCACACTAACAGTGCAGATTTTAGTGATATTCAGGCTTCAGCACAGATGGTTAAATCAAAATAACTGAGGTATCGCTAAAACATGGACTGATAGTGTGCCTTGAGGACCGAGGTTGGGAAACATTGCCCTACACACAAAGGTCTGTCTTTACTCCCTCATTATACCATGAAGAGTGAGGGATACTGCCACCCTTCTATAGCATCAAGTATTGCTATCAGAAGGTGTTCCACCAGGCCTCTTCTGTTACCTGGTGGTCGCTGTTACCATGATAAGGGTCAGAACATAATATTTCTTCCTTCCAAGCCTGTGTAGGTAATTTAAACTGCCTTGAGGTTTGCAAGAATAAATTAACTGGGCAGTTGTCGCACACTTTTCCTGCAATAGCATAGACCACAGCCCTCCAGTGCTGGAGTAAGTCGGATTGCTCTCCTATAAGGAATAAAGGGTTATAGTTTAGGCTATTTTTTAAAATAAGGTGTGTTTATTGAATTTTAGTTAAAACGGGATACGGTTGTTAGGTCGGCACAGCTTAGGTCGACGTGGTCGACAGGTCAAAGGTCGACATGCGTTTTTCCATATTTTTCCAATTTTTTACCTTTTTCATACTTGAAAGATCCATGTGGACTACGATTGGAATGGTAACCTTACCCGAAGAATTGCGAGCGAACACTGTGCACTAATTGGGGTTCCCCGTCACTTTATGAAGAAAACGATGCCAAAAAAGGTTTTTTTAAATGTCAACCTTTTGACCTGTCGACCTAGTGCATATCAACCTAATGACCATGTTGACCTATTGTCCCTGTCGACCTAATGCATGTCGACCTTCGATGGTCGACCTAATGACTGTCGACCTAAGTTGTGTCTACCCAATGACCCATACCCAAACAAAAAAGTCATAAAACAAATAAAAAAATGGAAACATAAAATGTGAGAAATTACTGTTGCAAGGAAGAGTATAAATACATATTACAGGACAGAGAATAGTGAGAACATGATGAAATTAAAGTGAGATTCAGGTAGCTACCAGTAGCGCCGGATGGCTTCCTACGGCTTCGTGAGATGATGTCGCTCCTGATTTCTGAATCCATTTCCAGACAGTGATACTCTACCTAGGGTTAGAAGCGCAGGGATCCAATCACACTCTCTCCTGATTTCTGCTGGCAGCCTATGGCGATTCCAGTATAAACCAGTAACAGTCATTGGGGTTTATGAGTTTAGGATGAGCTGCTGGCAGCTGCTCGCATTTAATTGAATCTGGCTCTTGGGGTGTTTCTTAACTACCGTAACATTATAAAGTTGGTTGGTAAAATGGTTAGCTACCTTGCAGTGCTGGGACTTTAGGGTACAGTGCCATTCGTCATGGTTTCCTAGAGGTGACCTATTACAAAGTTATACTGGTTGATTCATTTTCTTGTAATTAAACTGGCCTTTACCTACATCTCTTTGTTTTGGTTTGTGTGTGTACTTGTGGCAGGACATTTGACCGAAGGTCCTGTTGGGGATGTGGGCGGATTATAATCTTTGATAGTGGCCTGGGAAGGAAAGACTCTGATGAGGTATCTGGGAGCTTGATTCCAGTAATCTGAGAGATAAGTAGGTGTATCTCTTTCCACACTGGGACTATTTAGGACAGGACCAAAAGACATGGAACAGAGTACCTGCTTGACCGCACCCCCTCCAACAGTTATTCGAGGTGGAAGGGACATTTTATTTAGATGATCTGTTGGAGAAAAGATGTCGGTATGCCGGCGGTCGGGATTCCATCGCCGGTATGGTGGTCGCCAGGAGCCCGCCCGCCTGCCACCTGAAGACCACCTGTTACTAGGTACCAACATTGATGAACCTTGAAGGAGTTTTGTCTAATGCGTACAGAAGAAGATGAGGCTACATCACTGCTACTAATGTGCTCCCAGGTGTCCTGGTCGAGATCTTCCCTGCATCCCACTCCGATGCTAACTTGTGAGCTTCTTTGGTGGGAATATTATGAGAAAGAAGTCATTTAAGTGCCACTGGCAAGCAACTTAAATCTTAAATACTGTTGTGCAGAATGGTTCAGTGGTGATCAACATCAATATAAAATCGACGCAGTGTTTCAGTTCAAATAAGATTGTTCACTAACAGTCTATTTTTGGTTCCATTTTGAATTTGATAGTCCATTGGTTTCTAAATGTGCTGTTCACCCTTGATAGAAGCAAAAGTTGACCAAGAATCAACCAAATTATGCAAAAGCCTCCCTATTTAGAAAAATATGTCACATGCACTGTACTACCCCAAACACCTTCATTCCAATGGTAACTTGCATATTGACGATTTTAAAAATCATTCCTGTGCCTTTTAAATTCCTGATCTATTCAGCCAGAATGCCCCACATGCATCTCTCCCACCATACTGAGGTTTCAGAAAATTCAACATGGTTTAAAATCAGATAGAATGGTTTCATATGAAATATCGATTTATGGTTGATTTTGTATTGATTTTTACAACTTGACTGTTAGTAAATATACGATTTACAAAGTACATTTTAAAAAATATTGATTTAACAGTGTTATATTTCAGTTGATTTTAGTCTGAAAATTTTTTTTTTGTCAATTCTGCCCGATTTTGCTAATTTTTACCTTTTCTAGTAAATCTCCAGCGTGCAAAAGTTGACCTTTACTAAATATACCCCAAGTCTGTTCAGATAGTGGTGTATCTTAGGTAATTTTTGTGTTTTTGGTACAGTATACTTTGGATTTTATTAGACCACTACAGTACTAGTATGATGGACTATTTTGTATGAACTGATTACAGTCTTTATTAAAACTCAGAGGGCACAATTCAATTCTGAGAGAGTTGAATAGCGCAGGAATTAGCTCCTGGGCTATTTAATACAGCGCAATGTAATGCCTATTCTCCTGGACTAAACAGGGTGTTTTGTCGGGAGAACCAGCATTCTCCGACTTAAGTGCCCGGCTTGATGATGTTTCCGCTGCGCTAAGGGCAGAAATCCGCATCGCGACGGCACTTTTGTTGGATTTTTGCTTGCACCCTTCCGGGGGTGCCAGACGAAATCTCGTAGTCGGATGTCACAGGATAGTGTATTGAATAGACCCGGGAGCTAATTCCTGGTGCTATTCAACTCTCTCTGAATTGAATCATGGCCAGAGAATTTACAGTATTATTTACAGTATTATTCATCCTGTATTACAGACTGGTCTCTGACTGGTTCTTACTACTAGACGTTGTCATTAGGGTGTAGTTATAAATAACCAGAGCTTTGTCTCAAAGATAGACCTCCTTTAATAATTATAATAAAAATATGTACATATTTATACTAACGTCCGATGTGCCTTATTACCTTTTTTGTCCTGACTGTAGATGATGCTGCTTGCACCTCTCTACTGTATATTTTCTTTGATATAAATAAGGAGAATGAATCAGTCTGGAACTGTGTGATTAATGCCCTAAGTAACTGCTGGGGTTTGTTTTTCTCAAAGGATTGTACTTCTCTGAGCATACCAGTATCTGCACTTTTTGAAAAACTTCCTTTTAACCTGAACATTAGTTTGGTAGAGTAGGTTGTATGTATAAGGTTTAAGGTTCCAGTGAATATAAACCTGCAGTTTGTTGCTCTTGTATGCATTCTGCTGAGCACAGTCAACATTGTATTTTTTTTTGTCTTATCTCAGGTAGGTAAAGAGACCGTCCAAACCACTGAAGATCAAATCATGAAAAGAGACATGCCTCCTGCATTCATCAAGTGAGTACAGTACTTCAGGAATTCTAAGGGATATCATACAGGAGTATCTGCAGACCGCTAAGATTATTAGCAAGAACCAGCATGGGTTTGTGAGGGACCGATCATGTCAAACTAACCAGTTAGCTTCTATGAGTAAGTGAGCGACAATCTTGACCAGGGAAAAGCAGTGGATGTGGTCTTCTTAGATTTTGCAAAAGCCTTCGATACAGTGCCTCACATGAGATTGATCATCAAATTAAAGGAGCTTGGCCTAGGAAAAACTGTTTGTACATGGATAATTAACTGGCTGGATAACAGGGTACAGCGAGTAGTGGTCAACGGGAAGTCCTCAAGCTGGACACCAGTAGTTAGCAGAATACCACAAGGGTCCGTACTCGGCCCGCTACTGTTAAACATATTTATCAATGACCTAGAAATAGGCCTGGAAAGCACAGTGTCAATCTTTGCAGATGATACTAAACTGTGTAGGGTAATTCATTTGGAAATAGATGTGGAGTCTCTGCAGAATGACTTATCTAAACTTGAAATCTGGGCGTCTAAATGGAGAATGAGGTTCAATATAGAAAAATGCGAGGTTATTCATTTCGGGACTAAAAACAAACTTGCATCCTACATATTAAATGGGGAAAGTCTAGGAGTAACAGTATTGGAAAAGGATTTGGGGGTACTCAATGATAATAGGCTTAATAACCGTATACAATGTCAAAGTGCAGCAAAGAAGGCAAGTAAGGTGCTAGCGTGCATAAAACGGGGAATTGAGACAAGGGATGAGAGTGTAATTATGCCACTGTACAAATCATTGGTACGTTCGCACCTGGAATATTGTGTTCAGTTTTGTGCACCACTGTATAAAAAAGATATTTGTGAACTCGAAAGGGTTCAAAGGCGAGCTACTAAATTGATTAAAGGGCTAGAGGGACTGGATTACGGGGAAAGGCTTACTAGGTTGAATATGTATACACTGGAAAAGAGGCGTGTAAGAGGAGACATTATTAATATCTTCAAATATGTAAAGGGACATCACAAAGAGGAATTATTTATTAAAAGAACACTGTTTAGGAAACGTGGGCACTTGCTGAGGCTGGAGGAGAGAAAACTCTGTACGCAACGTAGGAAAGGGTTCTTCACTGTTAGGGCAATAAGGATTTGGAATTCCCCGCCAGGGAAGGTGGTAATGGCGGACTCTGTAAATGCATTTAAAAACATGTTGGATAAATTTCTGATTGAAAATTATATCCAAGATTATAACATTTAAAATATTGATGTTGATAATCCCGGTGCAACATGATTTATAGTTGTTAACTAGTCATAAAGCATTACTTCAGCAGGTACATTATAATCAACTCAACTTAATACAGAATACAGGTTGAACACGATGGGCATTTTGCCTCTATTAAACCTCAATTCATATGTACTGTATATGGATATACAAAGAATTATGCACCGTGCTGCAAAATATATTTGCTTGTCTATAAGTATTATACTGTATAATGAGTTTCCCACAAACACATACCCTTCTTTTTTTTTTTTTTTTCTTCTTCTTCTTACCTTTACAAAGACCACATTCAATATTATTGCTGCAGGTGGACGTTTTTTTGGGTTAGTTTAAATTCGGTGCGGATTGAGTAGCGCTGGGAGGGAGCTCCCGAAGTTATTCAATTCAGCGCGATGTAATGCCAACAAGAGGATTTCTTCTCACGCCTCTCCAGGAGGTGCGAGCAGAAATCCGACAGCCTTAAAGCTGACCTTGAAACAAGACTTTTGTGCTGACGTTCCCTTGCTGTTAGTTTGAGTGAGTCTGTATTTGCCGTCTTATGGGTCGCGCTCAGTGTTCCATTGGATTTCATTTTTTATGTTCTGCCTCTTTCTATGATTACATAGTATTTTAGAATTTTAGGGTTCCCTTCATTTTGTAATCTGTAAATGAGACCCTCTGACCTGAGTTATGGGATCCTGTTCCAACTTGCTACATTATTTTGGGCTTGTCTGCAATCTGAGCTGGCAAAAAGGCATTGTGTGTGATTTTAGGAAATAAAAGTAAAAACCTGGGCACGTGTCCTCCCCCTTTTCTCTGACGTCCTAAGTGGATGCTGGGGACTCTGTCAGGACCATGGGGTATAGCGGCTCCGCAGGAGACAGGGCACAAAAATAAAGCTTTAGGATCAGGTGGTGTGCACTGGCTCCTCCCCCTATGACCCTCCTCCAAGCCTCAGTTAGGTTTTTGTGCCCGTCCGAGCAGGGTGCAATCTAGGTGGCTCTCTTAAGGAGCTGCTTAGAAAAAGTTTTTAGGTTTTTTATGTTCAGTGAGTCCTGCTGGCAACTGGCTCACTGCATCGAGGGACTTAGGGGAGAGAAGTTCAACTCACCTGCGTGCAGGATGGATTGGCTTCTTAGGCTACTGGACACCATTAGCTCCAGAGGGAGTCGGAACACAGGTCTCACCCTGGGGTTCGTCCCGGAGCCGCGCCGCCGACCCCCCTTGCAGATGCTGAAGATTGAAGGTCCAGAAACCGGCGGCAGAAGGCTTTTCAGTCTTCATGAAGGTAGCGCACAGCACTGCAGCTGTGCGCCATTGTTGTCACACACTTCACACCATAGGTCACGGAGGGTGCAGGGCGCTGCTGGGGGCGCCCTGGGCAGCAATGTATAATACCTTTTATGGCTAAAAAATACATCACATATAGCCCTTGAGGCTATATGGATGTATTAAACCCATGCCAGATATCTCAAACTCCGGGAGAAAAGCCCGCCGGAATAGGGGGCGGGGCTTATTCTCCTCAGCACACAGCGCCATTTTCCTGCTCAGCTCCGCTGTGAGGAAGGCTCCCAGGACTCTCCCCTGCACTGCACTACAGAAACAGGGTAAAACAGAGAGGGGGGGCACTTTTTTTGGCGATATTTTATATATTTAAGCTGCTATAAGGATACAACACTTATATAAGGTTGTTCCCATATATATTATAGCGCTTGGGTGTGTGCTGGCAAACTCTCCCTCTGTCTCCCCAAAGGGCTAGTGGGGTCCTGTCTTCGATAAGAGCATTCCCTGTGTGTCTGCTGTGTGTCGGTACGTGTGTGTCGACATGTATGAGGACGATGTTGGTGTGGAGGCAGAGCAATTGCCGATGATGGTGATGTCACCCCCCAGGGAGTCGACACCGGAATGGATGGCTTTGTTTATGGAATTACGTGATAATGTCAGCACATTACAAAAATCAGTTGACGACATGAGACGGCCGGAAAACCAGTTGGTACCAGCCCAGGCGTCTCAGACACCGTCAGGGGCTGTAAAACGCCCTTTACCTCAGTCGGTCGACACAGACCCAGACACAGACACTGAATCTAGTGTCGACGGTGAAGAAACAAACGTATTTTCAAGTAGGGCCACACGTTATATGATCACGGCAATGAAGGAGGCTTTGCATATCTCTGATACTGCAAGTACCACAAAAAGGGGTATTATGTGGGGGGTGAAAAAACTACCTGTAGTTTTTCCTGAATCAGAGGAATTGAATGATGTATGTGATGAAGCGTGGGTTAACCCAGATAGAAAAGTGCTAATTTCAAAAAAGTTATTGGCATTATACCCTTTCCCGCCAGAGGTTAGGGCGCACTGGGAAACACCCCCTAGGGTGGATAAGGCGCTCACACGCTTATCAAAACAAGTGGCGTTACCGTCTCCTGATACGGCCGCCCTCAAGGATCCAGCTGATAGGAGGCTGGAAACTACCCTAAAAAGTATATACACACATACTGATGTTATACTGCGACCAGCCATCGCCTCAGCCTGGATGTGCAGTGCTGGGGTGGTCTGGTCGGATTCCCTGACTGAAAATATTGATACCCTGGATAGGGACAGTATTTTATTGACTATAGAGCAATTAAAGGATGCTTTTCTTTATATGCGAGATGCTCAGAGGGATATTTGCACTCTGGCATCGAGAGTAAATGCGATGTCCATATCTGCCAGAAGAAGTTTATGGACGCGACAGTGGTCAGGTGATGCGGATTCTAAACGACATATGGAAGTATTGCCGTATAAAGGGGAGGAATTATTTGGCGTCGGTCTATCGGATCTGGTGGCCACGGCAACTGCCGGAAAATCCACCTTTTTACCTCAGACCCCCTCCCAACAGAAAAAGACACCGTCTTTTCAGCCGCAGTCCTTTCGGTCCTATAAGAACAAGCGGGCAAAAGGACAGTCATATCTGCCCCGGGGCAGAGGAAGGGGTAAGAGAGGACAGCAAGCTGCCCCTGCCCAGGAACAGAAGCCCTCCCAGGGTTCTGCAAAGCCCTCAGCATGACGCTGGGGCTTTACAAGCGGACTCAGGAGCGGTGGGGGGTCGACTCAAGAATTTCAGCGCACAGTGGGCTTGCTCACAGGTGGACCCCTGGATCCTGCAGGTAGTATCTCAGGGTTACAGGTTGGAATTCGAGAAGTCTCCCCCTCGCCGGTTCCTAAAGTCTGCTTTGCCAACGTCTCCCTCAGACAGGGCGACGGTATTGGAAGCCATTCACAAGCTGTTTTCTCAGCAGGTGATAGTCAAGGTACCCCTCCTACAACAAGGAAAAGGGTATTACTCCACGCTATTTGTGGTACCGAAGCCGGACGGCTCGGTAAGACCTATTCTAAATCTGAAATCTTTGAACCTGTACATACAGAAATTCAAATTCAAGATGGAGTCACTCAGAGCAGTGATAGCGAATCTGGAAGAAGGGGACTTTATGGTGTCCCTGGACATAAAGGATGCTTACCTGCATGTCCCAATTTGCCCTTCACATCAAGGGTACCTCAGGTTCGTGGTGCAAAACTGTCATTATCAGTTTCAGACGCTGCCGTTTGGATTGTCCACGGCACCTCGGGTCTTTACCAAGGTAATGGCCGAAATGATGATTCTTCTTCGAAGAAGAGGCGTATTAATTATCCCTTACTTGGACGATCTCCTGATAAGGGCAAGGTCCAGAGAACAGCTGGAGGACGGAGTAGCACTAACCCAATTAGTGCTGCAACAACACGGGTGGATTCTGAATTTTCCAAAATCTCAGTTGACACCGACAACACGTCTGCTGTTCCTGGGAATGATTCTGGACACGGTTCAGAAAAAGGTGTTTCTTCCGGAGGAGAAAGCCAAGGAGTTATCCAAACTTGTCAGGAACCTCCTAAAACCAGGAAAAGTGTCTGTGCATCAATGCACAAGAGTCCTGGGAAAGATGGTGGCTTCTTACGAAGCGATTCCATTCGGCAGATTCCACGCACAAACTTTTCAGTGGGATCTGTTGGACAAATGGTCCGGATCGCATCTGCAGATGCACCAGCGGATAACCTTATCACCACGGACAAGGGTGTCTCTTCTGTGGTGGTTGCAGAGTGCTCATCTGTTAGAGGGCCGCAGATTCGGCATACAGGACTGGGTCCTGGTGACCACGGATGCCAGTCTGAGAGGCTGGGGAGCGGTCACACAGGGAAGAAACTTCCAGGGAGTATGGTCAAGCCTGGAGATGTCTTTTCACATAAATATACTGGAGCTAAGAGCGATTTACAATGCTCTAAGTCTGGCAAAACCCCTGCTTCAGGGTCAGCCGGTGTTGATCCAGTCGGACAACATCACGGCAGTCGCCCACGTAAACAGACAGGGCGGCACAAGAAGCAGGACAGCAATGGCAGAAGCTGCAAGGATTCTTCGCTGGGCGGAAGATCATGTGATAGCACTGTCAGCAGTGTTCATTCCGGGAGTGGACAACTGGGAAGCAGACTTCCTCAGCAGACACGATCTACACCCGGGAGAGTGGGGACTTCATCCAGAAGTCTTCCACATGATTGTGAACCGTTGGGAAAAACCAAAGGTGGATATGATGGCGTCCCGCCTCAACAAAAAACTGGACAGGTATTGCGCCAGGTCAAGAGACCCTCAGGCAATAGCTGTGGACGCTCTGGTAACACCGTGGGTGTTCCAGTCAGTGTATGTGTTCCCTCCTCTGCCTCTCATACCAAAAGTACTGAGAATTATACGGCAAAGGGGAGTAAGAACGATACTCGTGGCTCCGGATTGGCCAAGAAGAACTTGGTACCCGGAACTTCAAGAGATGCTCACGGAGGATCCGTGGCCTCTACCTCTAAGACGGGACCTGCTTCAGCAGGGACCGTGTCTATTCCAAGACTTACCGCGGCTGCGTTTGACGGCGTGGCGGTTGAACGCCGAATTCTAAGGGAAAAAGGCATTCCGGAAGAGGTCATTCCTACACTGGTAAAAGCCAGGAAGGAGGTGACTGCACAACATTATCACCGCATTTGGAGAAAATATGTTGCGTGGTGTGAGGCCAGGAAGGCCCCCACGGAGGAATTTCAATTGGGTCGATTCCTACATTTCCTGCAAACAGGATTGTCTATGGGCCTCAAATTGGGGTCCATTAAGGTTCAAATTTCGGCCCTGTCGATTTTCTTCCAGAAAGAATTGGCTTCAGTTCCTGAAGTCCAGACTTTTGTAAAAGGAGTACTACATATACAGCCCCCGGTTGTGCCCCCAGTGGCTCCGTGGGACCTTAATGTAGTTTTGGATTTTCTCAAATCCCATTGGTTTGAGCCACTCAAATCGGCGGATTTGAAATATCTTACATGGAAAGTAACCATGCTACTGGCCCTGGCTTCAGCCAGGAGAGTGTCAGAATTGGCGGCTTTATCCTATAAAAGCCCATATCTGATTTTCCATTCGGACAGGGCAGAACTGCGGACGCGTCCTCATTTTCTGCCTAAGGTGGTGTCAGCGTTTCACCTGAACCAGCCTATTGTGGTGCCTGCGGCTACTAACGATTTGGAGGATTCCAAGTTGTTGGACGTGGTCCGGGCATTGAAAATATATATTTCAAGAACAGCTGGAGTCAGAAAGTCTGACTCGCTGTTTATATTGTATGCACCCAACAAGCTGGGTGCTCCTGCTTCTAAGCAGACGATTGCTCGTTGGATTTGTAGCACAATTCAACTTGCACATTCTGTGGCAGGCTTGCCGCAACCAAAATCTGTCAAGGCCCATTCCACAAGGAAAGTGGGCTCATCCTGGGCGGCTGCCCGGGGGGTCTCGGCATTACAACTCTGCCGAGCAGCTACGTGGTCGGGGGAGAACACGTTTGTAAAATTCTACAAATTTGATACCCTGGCTAAAGAGGACCTGGAGTTCTCTCATTCGGTGCTGCAGAGTCATCCGCACTCTCCCGCCCGTTTGGGAGCTTTGGTATAATCCCCATGGTCCTGACGGAGTCCCCAGCATCCACTTAGGACGTTAGAGAAAATAAGAATTTACTTACCGATAATTCTATTTCTCGTAGTCCGTAGTGGATGCTGGGCGCCCATCCCAAGTGCGGATTGTCTGCAATACTTGTACATAGTTATTGTTACAAAAAAATCGGGTTGTTATTGTTGTGAGCCGTCTGTTCAGAGGCTCCTACGTTTGTCATACTGTTAACTGGGTTCAGATCACAAGTTGTACGGTGTGATTGGTGTGGCTGGTATGAGTCTTACCCGGGATTCATTATCCTTCCTTATTGTGTACGCTCGTCCGGGCACAGTATCCTAACTGAGGCTTGGAGGAGGGTCATAGGGGGAGGAGCCAGTGCACACCACCTGATCCTAAAGCTTTATTTTTGTGCCCTGTCTCCTGCGGAGCCGCTATACCCCATGGTCCTGACGGAGTCCCCAGCATCCACTACGGACTACGAGAAATAGAATTATCGGTAAGTAAATAATTATTTTTTTTTTGATGCATCCTCCTGTAGTTTGCACACCCTCTATCTGCATGACCATCTTCTGACCACATCAGCAAGCCCCATTAATACCATATGTGATCCAGCCACTCAGTCCAGGTCTTATCCTATTCAATCGCTGTCATAAGTGGTCACTTTGGGCAGTGGTTCTGTCTTTCTCAAATGAATGTTAAAATAACCTGATGATAATCAATCAGAGCATTAACAGACATATTACGTGTAGAGGACAGTTGTAAGAGCTTACATGTCACCTTCCAACTTCACCATGGGGCAGATGTACTAATCTTTGTAGAGTGATAAAATGGAGAGGTACAGTACAAACCAATCTGTTCTTCCTGACTAATTTTTCAAACCCTAGGGCAGATGTATTAACCTGGAGCAAGCATAAGGAAGTTATAAACCAGTGATAAATGCAAGGTGATAAACGTACCAGCCAATAAGCTCCAATATGTAAATTAACAGTTGGGAGGGGGACGGCGTCTGCGGCGGGTTGCGGCGGTCGGCGATAAGAAGCCCATAGGCTTCTATAGGGCATCGCCATCCAAAGATAGCGATTCCCTGGACGAAAACGCGGCAGTAGGGGCTTAGTAAATTTTGAAAATGCAGTAAAACCCCCGTTTTCGGGGGTTTTACAGCATTTTTCCTTTAGTACATCCCGCCCATACTCTTCTACAGATATAAAAAGGAATAGGGGTGAAGGTGACCAATGGTGTCAAAGCTATAATATAATGAGATAAACACTAGTATTTCTCTGACGTCCTAGTGGATGCTGGGGACTCCGTAAGGACCATGGGGAATAGACGGGCTCCGCAGGAGACTGGGCACTCTAAAGAAAGATTTAGGACTATCTGGTGTGCACTGGCTCCTCCCCCTATGACCCTCCTCCAAGCCTCAGTTAGATTTCTGTGCCCGGCTGAGCTGGATGCACACTAGGGGCTCTCCTGAGCTCCTAGAAAGAAAGTGTTTGTTAGGTTTTTTATTTTCAGTGAGACCTGCTGGCAACAGGCTCACTGCATCGAGGGACTAAGGGGAGAAGAAGCGAACCTACCTAAGTGGTGGTAGCTTGGGCTTCTTAGGCTACTGGACACCATTAGCTCCAGAGGGATCGAACACAGGACCCGACCTCGTCGTCCGTTCCCGGAGCCGCGCCGCCGTCCCCCTTACAGAGCCAGAAGCAAGAAGGTGGTCCGGAAAATCGGCGGCTGAAGACTTCTGTCTTCTCCAAGGTAGCGCACAGCACTGCAGCTGTGCGCCATTGCTCCTCATGCACACCACACACTGCGGTCACTGATGGGTGCAGGGCGCTGGGGGGGGGGGCGCCCTGAGCAGCAATACTGACACCTTGGCTGGCAAACTGGCACCATATATAGCCCCAGAGGCTATATAGGTGCTTTTTAACCCCTGCCAGAATCCATAAAAATGCGGGAGAAAGTCCGCGAAAAAGGGGCGGAGCTATCTCCTTCAGCACACTGGCGCCATTTTTCCCTCACAGCTCCGTTGGAGGGAAGCTCCCTGGCTCTCCCCTGCAGTCAATACACTACAGAAAGGGTTAAAAAGAGAGGGGGGGCACAATTTAGGCGCAGTATACAATATATATAGGCAGCTATAAGGGAAAACACTCTTTATATGTGATATCCCTGTGATATATAGCGCCCTGGTGTGTGCTGGCATACTCTCCCTCTGTCTCCCCAAAGGGCTTTGTGGGGTCCTGTCCTCTGTCAGAGCATTCCCTGTGTGTGTGCTGTGTGTCGGTACGGCTGTGTCGACATGTATGAGGAGGATAATGATGTGGAGGCGGAGCGAATGCCTGTAAATGTGATGTCACCCCCTGCGGGATCGACACCGGTGTGGTTGGACTTATGGAAGGATTACGTGAAAGTGTCAACTCCTTACACAAAAGGTCGACGACACAGAACAGCCGGCTACTCAGCTTGTGCCTGTTCCAGCGTCTCAAATGTCATGGGGGGCTCTAAAAACGCCCGCTACCTCAGATGGCAGAAACAGATGTCGACACGGATACCGACTCCAGTGTCGACGACGATGAGACTAGTGTACCCTCCAAATAGGTCCACCCGTTACATGATTGAGGCAATGAAAAATGTATTACACATTTATGATAATACCCCAGGTACCACATAAAAGGGTATTATGTTTGGTGAGAGAAAACTACCAGTAGTTTTTCCTGCATCTGAGAAATTAAATGAGGTGTGTGAGGAAGCGTGGTCTTCCCCCGGTAAGAAATTGATAATTTCTTAATGGTAATTGGCAGCGTACCCTTTCCCGCCAGAGGAACACCCCATAGGGGTAGATACAGCGCTTACACGCTTATCAGAAAAGGTGGCACTACCGTCTCCGGATACGGCCGCCCTGAAGGAACCTGCTGATAAAAAGCAGGGGGTTACCCTGAAAGATATAGTCACACACTCGGGCATTATATTGCGACCAGCCATTGCTTCGGCATGGATGTGCAGTGCTCCCGCTGCGTGGTCAGATTCCCTGTCGGAAAATAACTATGGATAGGGACAATATTTTGCTGACAATAGAGCATATAAAAGACGTGGTCTTATACATGCGTGATGCACAGAGGGATATTTGCCGGCTGGCATCAAAAATAAGCGCTAGGTCCATTGCCGCCAGACGGGGGTTATGGACTCGGCAATGGTCAGGCGATGCCGACTCGAATCGGCACATGGAAGTTTTGCCCTATAAGGGGGTAAAACTGTTTGGGGATGGTCTTTCAGACCTCGTTTCCACAGCTACTGCTGGGAAATCGACTTTTTTGCCACAGGCTACCCCACAACAAAAGAAAGCACCGTATCATCAAGTACAGTCCTTTCGGCCCCAGAAAAGCAAGAGGGCTAGAGGCTCATCCTTTCTGCCGAGAGGCAAAGGTAGAGGAAAAAGCTGCAGCACACAGCTAGTTCCCAAGAGCAGAAGTCCTCCCTGCGTCCGGTAAGTCCACAGCATGACGCTGGGGCTGCTCAGGCGGACCCGGGTACGGTGGGGGCCCGTCTCAGAAATTTCAGCGCCCAGTGGGCTCTCTCACATGGATCCCTGGGTCCTTCAAGTAGTATCTCAGGGGTACAGGCTGGAGTTCGAGACGTTCTTCCCCCCGCCGTTTCCTAAAATCTGCCTTACCGGCACCTCCCTCTGCCAGGGAGGCGGTGTTGGTGGCTATTCAACACTATAATCACATCAAGGATGCGTACCTGCATGTCCCCATTTACCCTCCTCACCAGGAGTACCTCAGATGTGTGGTACAGGACTGTCACTATCAGTTCCAGACGCTGCCGTTGGAGTTGTCCACGGCACCGAAGGTCTTTACCAAGGTAATGGCCGAAATGATGATACTCCTTCGCAAGAAGGAAGTTTTTATTATCCCGTACTTGGACGATCTCCTGATAAAGGCGAGGTCCAAAGAACAGTTGGTAGTGGGGGTAGCACTCTCTCGGGAAGTGCTACAGCAGCACGACTGGATTCTCAATATTCCAAAGTCACAGCTGGTCCCGACGACACGTCTTCTGTTCCTGGGAATGATTCTGGACACAGACCAGAAAAGAGTGTTTCTTCCAGTGGAAGCACACGAGTCCTGGAAAAAATGGTAGCTTCGTACGAAGCATAATTCCATTCGGAAGGTTCCACGCAAGGACGTTCCAGTGGGACCTGTGGGACAAATGGTCCGGGTCCCATCTACAGATACAGCAGCGGATAACCCTGTCGGCAAGAAACAGGGTGTCGCTGCTGTGGTGGCTGCAGAGGGCTCATCTACTAGAGGGCCGCAGATTCGGAATACAGGACTGGGTCCTGGTGACCACGGAGGCCAGCCTTCGGGGCTGGGGTGCAGTCACACAGGGAAGAAATTTCCAAGGAGATTTCGCTTCACATAAATATTCTGGTGCTAAGGGCCATTTACAATGCCCTAAGCCAAGCAAGGCCCCTGCTTCAGAACCAGCCGGTACTGATCCAATCAGACAACATCACGGCGGTCGCCCATGTAAACAGGGCGGCACAAGAAGCAGGATGGCGATGGCAGAAGCCACGAGGATTCTCCGATGGGCGACCTACACCCGGGAGAATGGGGACTTCTTCCAGAAGTTTTCCAAATGCGGGTAAACCGTTGGGAATGACCACGGGTGGACATGATGGCGTCCCGCCTCAACAAAAAGTTGAAAAGATATTGCGCCAGGTCAAGGGACCCTCAGGCGATTGCTGTGGACGCTCTAGTGACACCGTGGGTGTACCAGTCAGTTTATGTGTTTCCTCCTCTACCTCTCATACCCAAGGTACTGAGAATAATAAGAATGCGAGGAGTGAAAACCATACTCGTGGTTCCGGATTGGCCAAGAAGAGCTTGGTACCCGGAACTTCAAGAGATGCTGGCAGAGGACCCTTGGCCTCTGCCGCTCAGACAAGACCTGCTGCAGCAGGGACCCTGTCTGTTCCAAGACTTACCGCGGCTGCGTTTGACGGCATGGCGGTTGAACACCGGATCCTAAAGGAAAAGGGTATTCCGGAGGAAGTCATCCCTACCCTGATCAAAGCCAGGAAGGTTGTCACCGCAAGACTTTATTACCGCATTTGGTGGAAATATGTTGCTTGGTGTGAGGCCATGAAGGCCCCGAAGGAGGAATTTTAACTGGGTCGATTCCTACACTTCCTGCAAGCAGGGGTGACGTTGGGCCTCAAATTGGGGTCCATCAAGGTCCAGATTTCGGCTCTGTCGCTTTTCTTCCAGAAAGAACTGGCTTCACTGCCTGAAGTTCAGACTTTTGTCAAAGGAGTTCTGCATATTCAGCCTCCTTTTGTGCCCCCAGTGGCACCTTGGGATCTCAATGTGGTTTTGGCATTCCTGAAATCACATTGGTTCGAACCACTTAAGACTGTGGAATTAAAATATCTCGCGTGGAAAGTGGTCGTACTGTTGGCCCTGGCTTCGGCCAGGCGGGTTTCAGAATTGGCGGCTTTGTCTTGTAAAAGCCCTTATCTGATTTTCCAGATGGATAGGGCAGAGTTGAGGACTCGTCCTCCGTTTCTCCCGAAGGTGGTCTCAGCTTTTCACTTGAACCAACCTATTGTGGTGCCTGCGGCTACTAGGGACTTGGAGGATTCCAAGTTGCTGGACGTAGTCAGGGCCCTGAAAATTTATGTTTCCAGGACGGCTGGAGTCAGAAAAACTGACTCGCTGTTTATCCTGTATGCACCCAACAAGCTGGGTGCTCCTGCTTCTAAGCAGTCTATTGCGCGCTGGATTTGTAGCACTATTCAGCTGGCGCATTCTGCGGTAGGATTACCGCAGCCTAAATCAATAAAAGCCCATTCCACAAGGAAGGTGGGCTCATCTTGGGCAGCTGCCCGAGGGGTCTCGGCTTTACAACTTTGCCGAGCAGCTACTTGGTCAGGGGCAAACACGTTTGCTAAATTCTACAAATTTGATTCCCTGGCTGAGGAGGACCTGGAGTTCTCTCATTCGGTGCTGCAGAGTCATCCGCACTCTCCCGCCCGTTTGGGAGCTTTGGTATAATCCCCATGGTCCTTACGGAGTCCCCAGCATCCACTAGGACGTCAGAGAAAATAAGATTTTACTCACCGGTAAATCTATTTCTCGTAGTCCGTAGTGGATGCTGGGCGCCCATCCCAAGTGCGGATTGTCTGCAATACTTGTACATAGTTATTGTTACAAAAATCGGGTTTTGTTGTGAGCCATCTCTTCAGAGGCTCCAATTGTTATCATACTGTTAACCGGGGTTCCTATCACGTGTTATATGGTGTGATTGGTGTGGCTGGTATGAGTCTTACCCAGGATTCAAAATCCTTCCTTATTGTGTCAGCTCTTCCGGGCACAGTTCCTAACTGAGGCTTGGAGGAGGGTAATAGGGGGAGGAGCCAGTGCACACCAGATAGTCCTAAATCTTTCTTTAGAGTGCCCAGTCTCCTGCGGAGCCCGTCTATTCCCCATGGTCCTTACGGAGTCCCCAGCATCCATTACGGACTACGAGAAATAGATTTACCGGTGAGTAAAATCTTATTTTTTCTTAAAAGTGAACCATATAGCCAATGTAAAATTTTTACATAGACAATTTATTATAAACAGGATAAAACATATAAAAAATATGATACCACTTTCAGACAGAAAAGTCTGAAAGTCCCGGCCGCCAGGTAGTTTTGCCGGGACTTGCCTGACCCCCCCCCCCCCCCCCCTCTTCCTTTCACACAGACAAGCAAATTACCGGGTTGAGAATTTCTACCCAGTAACCTGCAGATCAACACGGGTATTTTGTCTGTGTGAAAGGGTCAACCCGGTTCAAAATTCCAGTGTCTCCGACTGGTAAATTCCAGGGTCGAAGTCCCGGGAATTTCAACCCGGGTTGACCCTTACACACAGAAAAAGGACCCGTATGTTTCATGAAATTACCAGGTGGAACTGCTTCACCCGGTAATTTCAGTTTCTGTCTGTAAGGGGTATAAGTATTTTTATTCATGTATAAAAAGCAGTATATATAAAAAACTATTTATGACTAGAATCAGCGAAAAATAGGTAAGATTAAAAGTAAGTATATATGATGGGTAAAATATATCTTTTGGAGCCAACAGTTTTAGGATAATCAGAAATCTGCTTATCCAAGTATAGGAGATCAAAGAGGTAGCCCAACGCGTTTCGTCAGTGTGACTTTATCAAGGGGTTACAATTGACCAACTTGGACAGTGGGCGAGGGCAGTTGGTGGCTTGTAGCCATATTTACTTATGCCAACCAGGTTCGGTGCAAGGGTATTTGTTGCTCCCCTGCAAACTGTAAATTTGCGCCCTCCCTCCCATACTTTACAAAGGGACAGTGCGTCGCAAAAAGGAGTGTAGTCTCACATGGAAGGGACGTGGCCACACAATAGTACCCCCCATTTAAAATTACGTCACACAGTAGAACAATCTTATTTACATTACACTGCACGTAGTGCTCCTGATTCATATTATACCATATAGTAGTGCCCCTTATGCATGCTACGCTACACAGTAGTACCCCTTATACATATTACACCATACACTAGTGCCCCTTATACATATTGCGCTACACAGCAGTACCCCTTATATACGTTACGCCACACAGCAGTGCCCCTTATACACAATGCCTACAGTATTCGTGCCGAATATACACATAATGCCAGCAGTTTTAGTGCCACTGCTTTGACATAAATCTGTAGTGTATGCAGCCAGTACTAAGACAAGTGTTTCCCATGTACAAGTGTGTGCTCTTTGCTGGCTGCATTACCCCATGTGTGTGGGTGGCTACTTCCTGCCATACCTTTCTGCAACTCCCTGTCCCACATGAAGGCAATGACCTGGGAATGCTTCCTATGGTGAATTAGCCAGAGCTGCAGGGTCTCCAAGCTCTGCTGGGAGTTACTGTACTCCAATAACTGCTTCTCCAGCGCTACCCCACGGTTCACATTCTGGTGCTGCTTACTGTCATATAGACAGGCGCTGTGGTGGCCTGCAGCAACAGTGGACAGACAACAGCAGGGTGGCAGCAGAGCAGGGAGGGTGCCTCTCCAGGCTGGCGCCTCCCTGCATTGCTTTGCTGAGCATGTTGTGCTGTCCCTGATGCCAGTGTATCTGCTTTGTATCCAGTCCATAGACCTGGTCTGATCTACTGTGATCTCCTATGGCAGTGAAAATAAAGCTGGGTACACACTGGAGCGATGTCGGGCTGATTTGCCATTTCATATACCCCTTTCACACCGCACAAATAACCCGGTATCGACCCGGCATATTGCTGGGTCGACACGGGTCAGTGTGCGGTGTGAAAGTGCCAGCTCTGAATTCCCGGGTCGCCTGACCCAGTAATTCAACCCGGGTTATCAGCAGTGTTATTCCCTGGTTGAATACCGCGTCCGTGGCTGTATAAACGGATTCCCGGGTCGATGCGAACCCGGTATCCGTTTACTAGATGGGGAGAGGCGGCGCAGAGATGAGCTCATCTCCCAGCGCCGGCTCCGCCCCCCGCCGCTATGACAACTGGCCCGTCATATTGCCGGGTCGGACAGCCAGTGAAAGGGGTAGGGAGAGTCTCCAATGGACCGGGAAGGACCAGTTTTCAATTCCCGGATGGGATCCGACATTGGAGATGTGAAAGGGGTAATAATGACAAATGTCCTGCATCGCTCAGTCAGTACAGGTTATTGCGCGTTTCCATGATCACTAGGTAAAACGAGCGATAACGTTAGCGGCCTTGTTTATGCTAATGAATGACAGATCATGATCGTTCCAGTGTGTAAAACTCAATCTGGACTCGAACATTCCAATGTTGGAACAAATGCCGGTCACTCCGTTGTGTGTACCCTGTTTAAGACAGGGCTGCCTGGACAATTGAGTTCTCTGGGAATTTTAAATTTCATACATTTTGTCTCTTGCAGTGAGGCTAACAATAATGGTGCATACAATGGCTCTGTTAAAATGCCCATCACGGTACAGGAACTTGTCCTTTTTATGTCAGTTAAAGAATGCATTTTTGTTTCCAAATAAGGCTGATGTAATACCTCCAGAGAACTTCCACTCACAATTTCTTCATCAAATAACGATTTATTGTTTTGTAACAGATAACAGTCTGATTCAAGCCAGAGTGCCGGCAATATACAACTATACAGCACCTCAAAATACACTAAATAAGCTCTGTCAGAACTACCCTATAACACACCCTATCCACATGAGTGACAAATATTTATTATACTGGAACTTCTCTCTGTGCTGTGTAAGTAATTTGGTTGGTGTTGATACACAATTATTATTTAAGTACTCACATGACTCTAGTGTCTACTACACCCTATCAATAATACTCCTAGGTAAGGACTAACCCGCTATAAGCAAACTCTTAAGTGTTGGCCAGGCACTGTAAGGGTCTATGCACTAACTAAAGCTTATGCAGACCTGCAATTAGTTTCTGATCGTGTGGCTGCGATATATATATATATATATATATATATATATATATATATATATATATATATATATATATATATATATATATATATATATATATATATATATATAGAAAATATATGTCCTTCCAATAGTTGACGAGAGCAAAGCCATTGTTCCTGCACTGTATATTATTTATGTCGCTGTCTCCTGACTATATTAAGATCGATGTGACTGTCTGTAGAATTTGAATGTAGCAAGCCTGGGCTCGGAGATGACTCTTGCTGACTTGCAGGCGGCTTTTACACTGCGCTTCCTTGCTTAAGTAGGTCCTTAACTTACTTGCAACTGATAATACAGTAGGTTGGTGATTAGAACCCGGTGGGCTATGGAGGGGGGGTTTACAAACTCAGTACCGGGTTTGTGAGTGATAACAGTTGCACCGGCCTGTATTACCTTGCAGGCCAACGGGGTCTATCTCGGAGTCTGAGTGTATTAGTCTTTGCTGTGTCTGGTGTCACAGCTTAATGGTCTAGGTGATAGAGGAATGCACTGTGCACTGCCCCAACTGCGGTTACAGCTGGATCACTACCGGTAAATTGATTTCTAGTGAAGATGTATGGTGCTGTAGACGGGGAGCCTGTAACGATCTGTTTATGCAATCTGACGGCTGTAGCTGTCCCTGAGCTGCTCTACTGATGACTGGGTGGCAATATTTTATTACACTGCAGTGTTATCTTATCCACTTAAGGTTGGTCTAATAAGTGCACTTATTATTACTTTGCAGAGGACCTGGCTGAATAATATTCCTGCACTGTAGTATAGGGTTAACATTGCGGATGACCCATCTCTCTAATACTCTGAGCTGTCACTGGTTTCCAGCGGCCTTATATGGCTAATGGCTTTGCCCATACACTGTGTCTCCCTTTCATGTAATGCTGGGCTGACCTGTTTGCTCCGCCTGCCGCTGTCAATCACTTCAGGCCGCACCTCCTTCAGGCTGCCTTTTTGGAAGGAAGGCGCCGCCTATCCCCGCCTACGGGGCGGATGGGTTACACCTCCCGTCTGATGTCACCGGCGTCCAGGAAGCGTCATGGATCAAGCCCCCGCTCACACGCTACATACAGGGGACCAGGAGGTAACTGCGGCCGCTCGCTGCATCAGACGATCCCGGAGCTCAGGTCACGTAGCGATGATCCTTTTCAGTCACCATCCACAATGCGCCACACGTCCCAGCAGCCCCTGCGGGTCCCTCCAACGGTCCTGTCGCAAGCGGTCCTGGTCTCCCAACCCTGCTCGCGCTGTCAGCTAGTCTACAAGGGGGGAGCACTGTCTCACAGGAGCTCTCCTGTTTGCGGCTTAGTTCAACAGCCAGCCGCACGCTGGGGGCCTGTATTCCCCACTTTCCTGGCTCAGTAGCTGACTCCAACTCTCCCCCGTGGGGGCACAATTAATCTATTACATCTCCCTCTGTGACAGGTCTATAGTCATATTTCCCTCTGAGGGTGCAAAAGTCATACAGGGGGGTGGATATTGGAGTAAAGACAAGAGTAAATACATGAGGGTATCACACTGACCTATAGGTATAACAGACCTTGTGTACACATGGTGTTATATTTAATTTCCTCTCCCTCTACTCCACTCAAATCCTGCTTTTACCTTTTGCTACCCATCGTGTTTGTTTTCCTCAGATGTTTTGTCAGACATACTAGGTTTTAGTTGGCTTTTGTTTCCTTCACTGGGTTGTTAGTGTCACTCATTACAATGTAAAAATAAATGAGCAGTCCTGTTTTTCAGTGTTATGTCCTGTGCTAGTTGTGGTGCAATAACGGTGACATGGTTTTAGGTTTTGAATTACAGTGTATATCCCATGCACAACTGTAATTAGTGCAGCCTAAGCTTAAGTACCTTGTTCAGGTTATAATTAGGCTAATTATCTTTATGGAAATTACTAAGCCACCTGAAGGCATTATTTGTGTGTGCTACACTGGATGCCAAACTTGCCTCAGTACAGGTGAAGCTCAGCAGCCAAGGGGTTAAGAATGGGTAAATCTTCATTTAGACTTTCTCTTTAATTGCAGAGGTTTATAAACTCTGTCCTCAAGGCACCCCAACAGTCCAGGTTTTAAGTATATCTAAGGCTCATCACAGAAATTGATTAAATCTAATTGACCGAGGCACTAATTAAGTCACCTGTTTCCAAGCATGGATAGACTTAAAACCTGGATGTCAATTCATTAGCCCGAACTCGCCCAAAAGTGCTCTCCGCCTCATTGGGCTCTGCGCCCTTGTCCGCAAAAGATGCGAGATCGGCTGCCGTTACCGGCGTTGAACGGCCATGGCACATTGCACCCTTCGCAATCAATTAGATCAAACCCCCTGGACTGTTGGAGTGCCTTGATGACTGCGTTTAAGAACCTCTGGGTTAGTGCATATACAGTTAGATAAATTTGTGTTCCTGGGGTAACTATTGCATAACTCTTTTGCCCCAGAGTAGAAAATGCCTGCGCTAAGCTTGTCCAGGCTGCACAGATGCTGCATGCGGATCCATACTCCGTTCCAGCCCGCGATTATCTTATTGATGGCTCTCGTGGAATACTCTCTGGCACTTCAGACCTGCTCCTGACATTTGATGAAGCTGAGGTAAGCCACACAGTGACGATATGTTCTGTGGTTATAAGTGTTGTGGTTGCTTGGTGTTGTCGGAGTAAAGTATATTTCTCTATCGTCCTAAGTGGATGCTGGGGTTCCTGAAAGGACCATGGGGAATAGCGGCTCCGCAGGAGACAGGGCACAAAAAAGTAAAGCTTTTACCAGATCAGGTGGTGTGCACTGGCTCCTCCCCCTATGACCCTCCTCCAGACTCCAGTTAGATTTTGTGCCCGAACGAGAAGGGTGCAATCTAGGTGGCTCTCCTAAAGAGCTGCTTAGAGAAAGTTTAGCTTAGGTTTTTTACTTTACAGTGAGTCCTGCTGGCAACAGGATCACTGCAACGAGGGACTTAGGGGAGAAGTAGTGAACTCACCTGCGTGCAGAGTGGATTTGCTGCTTGGCTACTGGACACTAGCTCCAGAGGGACGATCACAGGTACAGCCTGGATGGTCACCGGAGCCGCGCCGCCGGCCCCCTTGCAGACGCTGAAGAGAGAAGAGGTCCAAAATCGGCGGCTGAAGACTCCTGAGTCTTCATAAAGGTAGCGCACAGCACTGCAGCTGTGCGCCATTTTCCTCTCAGCACACTTCACACAACAGTCACTGAGGGTGCAGAGCGCTGGGGGGGGCGCTCTGAGAGGCAAATAAAAACCTTATTAGAGGCAAAAAATACCTCACATATAGCCCACAGAGGCTATATGGAGATATTTAACCCCTGCCTAACTTCAAAAATAGCGGGAGACGAGCCCGCCGTAAAAGGGGCGGGGCCTATCTCCTCAGCACACAGCGCCATTTTCTCTCACAGAAAAGATGGAGAGAAGGCTCCCAGGCTCTCCCCTGCACTGCACTACAGATACAGGGTTAAAACAGAGAGGGGGGGCACTGATTTTGGCGATATTGTATATATATAAAAGATGCTATAAGGGAGAAACACTTATATAAGGTTGTCCCTATATAATTATAGCGTTTTTGGTGTGTGCTGGCAGACTCTCCCTCTGTCTCCCCAAAGGGCTAGTGGGTCCTGTCCTCTGTCAGAGCATTCCCGGTGTGTGTGCTGTGTGTCGGTACGTGTGTGTCGACATGTATGAGGACGATGTTGGTGAGGAGGCGGAGAAATTGCCTGTAATGGTGATGTCACTCTCTAGGGAGTCGACACCGGAATGGATGGCTTATTTAGAGAATTACGTGAGAATGTCAACACGCTGCAAGGTCGGTTGACGACATGAGACGGCCGACAATCTATTAGGACCGGTCCAGGCGTCTCAGAAACACCGTCAGGGGTTTTAAAAACGCCCATTTACCTCAGTCGGTCGACACAGACACAGACACGGACACTGAATACAGTGTCGACGGTGAATAAACAAACGTATTTCTCATTAGGGCCACACGTTAAGGGCAATGAAGGAGGTGTTACGTGTTTCTGATACTACAAGTACCACAAGAAAGGGTATTATGTGGGAGTGAAAAAACTACCTGTAGTTTTTCCTGAATCAGATAAAATAAAATGAAGTGTGTGATGATGCGTAGGGTTACCCCGATAGCAAATATTGGCGTTATACCCTTTCCCGCCAGAAATTAGGGTACGTTGGGAAACACCCCTTAGGGTGATAAGGCGCTCACACGCTTATCAAGTGGCGTTACCGTCTCCAGATACGGCCGCCCTCAAGGAGCCAGCTGATAGGAAGCTGGAAAAATATCCTAAAAAGTATATACACACATACGGTGGTTATACTGCGACCAGCGATCGCCATCAGCCTGGAGATGCAGTGCTGGGTTGGCTTGGTCGGTTTCCCTGACTGAAAATATTTTATTCATGTAGAGCATTTAATAGGATGCATTCTATATATATGTATGTGAGATGCACAGAGGGATATTTGCTCTCTGGCATCAAGATAAGTGCGTTGTCCATATCTCCCAGAAGATGTCAGGGACACGACAGTGGTCAGGTGATACAGATCCCATACGGCAGATGGAAGTATTGCTGTATAAAGGGAAGGAGTTATTTGGGGGTCGGTCCATCGGACCTGGGGACCACAGCAACAGCTGGGAAATCCAACCTTTTTTACCCCAAGTTACATCTCAGCTAAAAAAGACACCGTCTTTTCAGCCTCAATCTTTCCTTTCCCATGAGGGCATGCAGGCAAAAGGCCAGTCATATCTGCCCAGACATAGAGGTAAGGGAAGTAGACTGCAGCAGGCAGCCCTTTCCCAGGAAAAGAAGCCCTCCACCGCGTCTGCCAAGTCCTCAGCATGACGCTGGGGCCGTGCAAGCGGACTCAAGGTGGGGGGGTAGTCTCAAGAGTCTCAGGGCGCAGTGGGATCACTCGCAAGTTGACCCCTAGATCGTACGAGTATTATCCCAGGGGTAAAGATTGGAGAGTCGAGACATCTTCTCCTCGCAGGTTCCTGAAGTCTGCTTTACCAACGGCTCCCTCCGACAGGGAGGCAGCATTGGAAACAATTCACAAGCTGTATATCCAGCAGGTGATAATCAAAGTACCCCTCCTACGACAAGGAAAAGGGTATTATTTTTCCACACTATATTGTGGTACTGAAGCCAGACGGCTTGGTGACACATAGTCTAAATCTAATATGTTTTGAACACTTACATAAAAGGTTCAAATCGAGATAAAGTCACTCAGAGCAGTGATAGCGAACCGGAAAAAAGGGGACTATATGGTGTCCCTGGACATCAAGGATTACCTCCATGTCCAAATTTTGTCCTTCTCATCAAGGGTACCTCTGGTTCGTGGTACAGAACTGTCAATATCAGTTTCAGACGATGCCGTTTGAATTATCCACGGCACCCCGGGCCTTTTTACCAAGGTAATGGCCGAAAAGATGTTTCTTCAAAGAAAAAAGGCATCTAAATTATCCCTTACTTGCACGACCTAAAAAGGGCAAGTTCCAGAGAACAGTTGGAGGTCGGAAGAGCACTATCTAAAGTAGTTCTTCGACGGCACGACTGGATTCTAAATATTCCAAGAATCGCAGCTGTTTTCCGACGATACGTCTGCTGTTCCTAGGGATGATTCTGGACACGGTTCAGAAAAAGGTTTTTCTTCCCGAGAAAAAAGCCAAGGAGTTATCCGACCTGTCAGGAACCTCCTAAAACCAGGAAAGGTGTCTGTACATCAATGCACAAGAGTCCTGGGAAAAATGGTGGCTTTTTACGAAGCAATTCCATTCGGCAGATTCCATGCAACAATTTTCCAAAGGGATCTGTTGGACAAATGGTCAGGGTCGCATCCTCAGATGCACCTGCGAATAACCCTGTCGCCAAGGACAAGGGTATATCTTCTGTGGTGGTTGCAAAAGGCTCATCTATTGGAGGGCCGCAGATTCGGCATACAGGATTTGATCCTGGTGACCACGGACGCCAGCCTGAGAGGTTGGGGAGCAGTCACACAAGGAAGAAACTTCCAGGGGGTATGGACGAACCTGGAAAAGTCTCTTCACATAAACATTCTGGTACTAAGAGCAATCTAAAATGCTCTAAGCCAGGCGGAACCACTCCTGCAAGGAAAACCGGTGTTGATTCAGTCGGACAACATCACGGCGGTCGCCCATGTAAACAGACAGGGCGGCACAAGAAGCAGGAGTGCAATGGCAGAAGCTGCCAAGATTCTTCGCTGGGCGGAGAATCACGTAATAGCACTGTCAGCAGTGTTCTTCCCGGGCGTGGACAACTGGGAAGCAGACTTCCTCAGCAGACACGATATTCACCCGGGAGAGGGGGGTCTTCATCCAGAAGTCTTCCACATGCTAATAAACTGTTGGGAAAGACCAATGGTAGACATGATGGCGTCTCGCCTCAACAAGAAACTGGACAAGTATTGCGCCAGGTCAAGAGATCCACAGGCAATAGCTGTGGACGCACTGGTAACACCTTGGGTGTACAAATCAGTATATGTGTTTCCTCCTCTGCCTCTCATACCAAAGGTATTGAAAATTATACGGTGAAGAGGAGTAAGAACAATACTAGTGGCTCCGGATTGGCCAAGAAGGACTTGGTACCCGGAACTTCAAGAGTTGGTCACGGACGACCCGTGCCCTCTACTTCTGAGAAGGGACCTGCTACAACAGGGTCCCTGTCTCTTTCAAGACTTACCGCGGCTGCGTTTGACGGCATGGCGGTTGAACGCCAGATCCTAAAAGGGAAAGGCATTCCAGAAGAAGTCATTCCTACCTTGATTAAGGCAAGGAAGGAAGTCACCGCGAAACATTATCACCGCATTTGGCGAAAATATGTCGCGTGGTGCGAGGATCGGAGTGTTCCGACGGAGGAATTTCAACTGGGTCGTTTCCTACATTTCCTACAATCAGGATTGTCTATGGGTCTCAAATTGAGATCTATTAAGGTTCAAATTTCGGCCCTGTCAATATTCTTCCAAAAAGAATTGGCCTCAGTTCCTGAGGTACAGACTTTTGTTAAAGGAGTACTGCATATACAGCCTCCTGTGGTGCCTCCGGTGGCACCGTGGGATCTAAATGTAGTTTTAGATTTCCTCAAATCCCATTGGTTTGAACCATTGAAAAAGGTGGATTTTAAATATCTCACATGGAAAGTGACTATGTTACTGGCCCTGGCTTCCGCCAGGAAAGTATCTGAATTGGCGGCTTTATCTTATAAAAGCCCTTATCTAATCTTCCATTCGGATAGGGCAGAACTGAGGACTCGTCCGCATTTTCTCCCTAAGGTGGTATCAGCGTTTCACCTGAACCAACCTATTGTGGTGCCTGCGGCCACTGGCGACTTGGAGGACTCCAAGTTGTTGGACGTTGTCAGAGCCTTAAAAATATACATTTCAAGGACGGCTGAAGTCAGAAAATCTGACTCGCTGTTGATACTATATGCACACAACAAGTTGGGTGCCCCTGCTTCTAAGCAGACGATTGCTCGTTGGATTTGTAACACAATTCAACTTGCTCATTCTGTGGCAGGCCTGCCACAGCCTAAATCTGTTAAGGCCCATTCCACAAGGAAGGTGGGCTCATCTTGGGCGGCTGCCCGAGGGGTCTCGGCATTACAATTCTGCCGAGCAGCTACGTGGTCGGGGGAAAACACGTTTGTAAAATTCTACAAATTTGATACCCTGGCAAAAGAGGACTTGGAATTCTCTCATTCGGTGCTGCAGAGTCATCCGCACTCTCCCGCCCGTTTGGGAGCTTTGGTATAATCCCCATGGTCCTTTCAGGAACCCCAGCATCCACTTAGGACGATAGAGAAAATAAGAATTTACTTACCGATAATTCTATTTCTCGGAGTCCGTAGTGGATGCTGGGCGCCCATCCCAAGTGCGGATTATCTGCAATACTGTACATAGTTATTGTTAACAAATTCGGGTTATATTGTTAAGGAGCCATCTTTAAGAGGCTCTTTCTGTTATCATACTGTTAACTGGGTTTAGATCACAAGTTGTACGGTGTGATTGGTGTGGCTGGTATGAGTCTTACCCGGGATTCAAATTGCCTCCCTTATTGTGTACGCTCGTCCGGGCACAGTACCTAACTGGAGTCTGGAGGAGGGTCATAGGGGGAGGAGCCAGTGCACACCACCTGATCTGGTAAAAGCTTTACTTTTTTGTGCCCTGTCTCCTGCGGAGCCGCTATTCCCCATGGTCCTTTCAGGAACCCCAGCATCCACTACGGACTCCGAGAAATAGAATTATCGGTAAGTAAATTCTTATTTTATTTCTACCTTTTGAACAGGTGAGGAAAATCATAAGAGTGTGTAAAGGTATCCTGGAGTATTTGACGGTGGCAGAGGTTGTTGAGAACATGGAGGATCTGGTCACTTACACCAAGAACTTGGGGCCTGGTACGTGATGCCCTAATAGCAGTGGTTACTACTCTATTGCACCAGTAACATAGGCGACGCCTAATATTTACATTATGATGTGATGAGAAAATCACAGGTTGCGGCTGCCTCACCCATAAAGCAAGGCACGGGCTTCCTATGATTTTTCTTTCTCTAAGGTAACCTGTGAAGTATCACACACAAGACCTGGACCTTCATTCTTTGTAAGGAGAGCACTTGAAGTGCTCCCAAAGCCTTCCTGCAGCATGTTGTGTACATGATAAGCGCTCCCATAGAATACCATTATGTTAATGACTATGTTGAAGTTGATGCATATTGTAAACATACACTTATCTTACAGGTGTTCAAGTCCATCAACATTATGCTATGGGCTTACTACATTAAAGCATTTTACTAGGCTACAAGAGCATGGGTTGAATGCTGTTCATGAGCATTACTATTCATTTACTCATTCACCTTAAAGCAGTTGTTCCTTTTCAGCTTTATTTTATTTATTAATCATGTTGGAAAGAACTATGCGCTTACACGGTCTCCTTCTCAGTGTCAGTGACCTCTGGTAAAGTGACGTCACTGCGCATGCACAACCCCCAAGTAGGTCCTTTTGTTGATTAAAACTTGCAAGCACATTTTAGCTTATGTAGATCTGCACAAACATGCATATATGCCTCTTAGGATGAGCAGCAGGGAGGTGCACTTACACGCTAAATGGTGATTACTCGGTGTATAGCCAAGGTACGTGCTGCAGCTGCGGAGCAGGGCATCTCTCCAGATGACCAAAACAAAAAACTGCAACAAACGAGCGCCTAATCATCAAATAAGAATTAGAAGCCAATGCGTGTTACATAGAATAAAATGATCACAATTGTATGTTCCTGATAGTCTGCGCTTGCCGGAATACTATGTGTAGTATTGTGGTGATGGCATGGAAAAAGAACAAACGGCTGCGCTGAATATCAGGAACGAAACATAATGTACAGAGAGCCAACGTAAAAAATAACAATGTTTATTAATAAAACATATAAAAAGATTAATTATCAAATAACCGGTGAATAATGTGTATGTATATATGTATGTATATATGTATGTATATATATATATATATATATATATAAGAACATTCACTAAACGTGAACTGGTGGTATATTGTAATAACTCAGCTTTTTGAGGGTGAAGAGTTCCAAGTTCCACTTGTTTGATAAGTACCAGGTATGCTGGTGGAATCCTAATGGATTACAAGTCCCTCAGTTGAAAGTGATATTCAATACCTTTCCAAAATGGGCTGGTAAGAGCCGAGCGTCCTCGGCTTCAATGTCCTGCAATGCCCATGTACGCTGTGCAGCGGAAAGGAGGAGACCGTCTCTCTGACAACCCGGTCGTGGCGGCGTGTGCGCTGGAGCCGCTGATGTCGGATGCTGTAGACGGAGAGTGCAGCGGGGACCAAGGAGCACCTGGAAGATTTCACCTTAGCTGAGCGTGGATAGGGGCGGGTCCTGACGCGTTTCGTCACGTTCACGTGACTTTCTCAAAGGTACCTTTGAGAAAGTCACGTGAACGTGACGAAACGCGTCAGGACCCGCCCCTATCCACACTCAGCTAAGGTGAAATCTTCCAGGTGCTCCTTGGTCCCCGCTGCACTCTCCGTCTACAACAACCGACATCAGCGGCTCCAGCGCACACACCGCCACGACCGGGTTGTCAGAGAGACGGTCTCCTCCTTTCCGCTGCACAACGTACATGGGCATTGCAGGACATTGAAGCCGAGGACGCTCGGCTCTTACCAGCCCATTTTGGAAAGGTATTGAATATCACTTTCAACTGAGGGACTTGTAATCCATTAGGATTCCACCAGCATACCTGGTACTTATCAATTATCTAACAAGTGGAACTTGGAACTCTTCACCCTCAAAAAGCTGAGTTATTACAATATACCACCAGTTCACGTTTAGTGAATGTATATATATATATATATATATATATATAATTATTCACCGGTTATTTTTTACGTTGGCTCTCAGTACATTATGTTTCGTTCCTGATATTCAGCGCAGCCGTTTGTTCTTTTTCCATCTCTCCAGATGATATATACATTTCTGCATATTGCAAAAATATTTTTCTGCACTGCCTTTTTGTTTTCAATATTTTACGCCTATTTTGTGACTAACTCTGCACAAGCCTCTTAGATGTCTGTGGATCTTGTTTTAGGAATGACAAAGATGGCGAAAATGATTGATGAACGTCAGCAGGAGTTGACCCACCAGGAACATCGGATCATGCTCGTAAATTCCATGAACACTGTTAAAGACCTGCTGCCAGTCCTGATCTCTGGTATGTATCTCCTGATAAACCAGATGTATTCAGGTTTTACAATTTGTGTTTTTACTCCTTCAGGCTTGTCCCAGATTTCTTACTTTGTTATGAAGAGGTATTTTTGTGTTTTGGTCTGGACATTCTTTTTCTTTTTTATACTTTCTCCCAGCTATGAAGATCTTTGTGACAACCAAGAACTCCCGCAGTCATGGTATTGAAGAAGCTCTCAAAAATCGCAACTTCACAGTGGAGAAGATGAGTGCAGAGATTAATGAAATTATACGTGTCCTGCAACTTACGTCTTGGGATGAAGATGCTTGGGCCAGCAAGGTGAGAGGTGGAACCAAAGATAAATGCAGTTCTTTAGTTAGCTATATTATGGGGGAAATGTATCAAACTGTGGAGAGAGAGAGCGTACCAACCAATCAGCTTTTAACTGTCCTTTTTCAAACACAGCCTGTAACATGACAAGAGCTGATTGGTTCACTTTATCTTTCTCCAATGTTTAATACATCTTCCCCAAAGTGTATATTATGGTTTAGTTGGAGAGTAATTCCTAATGAAAAAATAGACAAGCAGAGTGGATATTTGTAAATCCATAGTGACACTGTCAGACTGATAATAAAAGATTTGGCAATATATAAATATTATCTTTTGCTGTTTTTTCAACTACACAGCATATATGCCAAACCCCAAAATAGGGGTCTCCTGACCTCATTCACCAAGGAAAAAACATTTAAAATCTTCTGTGTATTAAATAGGCTGTGGGTAAACCATATATATTACAATTTTTAGTTTGTGTATTGTGCACAAGGCATATTAAATCAATTAAAGAACACCCGAATCTGGCGACTGGTTCTCTTTATGCATGTTTTCTGAGCTTGCATTTGTTAGTTTTAATTTCCATTATTAAAATAGTATAATATTATTTATTATTATTATTATTATTATTATTATTATTATTATTATTTTATTTTGTAGTGTATACATTTAGCATTTTAAAGTTGCTGAATGTATCCTATTTTTGTTTAACATTTTAATATCCTAGAAGTTATCTACAGATCTACGTTTTCACATTTTCTTCTTTATGTATTTGTTCCTTTATGTTCTGGGTATAGAAGGTAAGATCTCTGCAGCGACAGACAGCATGTCCTGATAACCTGAGAGTGCTGTGCTTTATGCCTCTGTTCTAATGCATTTTTATGTGTATATATGTGTGTGTGTGTATTTGTGTGTGAGATGCAATGATTCTGTCCTGCAAGTAACATGTTATGAACAGTGTTTCTGTTGGACTGTAGTCATTTTAAATGATTGCTTTGTTTCCTTGGGGTGTATTACATCATCCCACATAGCAGCAAGATGTGGTTATTGTCAACCATTTTTATATATTCTGGCCACAAATTTCTGTTTGATTAAAATATTAGGCAGAACTGATACTCTTGTCAGCCTAGAATGTATTTTATCCTATTTCACTGCTTGCCCTGGTTGCTTTGTGTGTCCTCGTTAAGGCAGAACTTTTTACTGTATCCCTGCCAAATTTGGCATCTACAGATCTTTTTTTTGTTTTCAATTGAGGTGCCTCATTTACAGAGGGTGCACAATTCAGTTAAAAATAATAGATGGTATTGAACACTCTGTTTTGTAACATACTTAGAATAATTAAAATTTTATCACAGTCTTATCATTACATCTTCAACTTTTCTTATTCTTTCTAATGTATTTTTTTATTGTTTTATGCTTTGGCGAGTGCATGGATTTCCAAATAAATAGTTAATGGAATTGAAGTATTTTCACTTTCAACCCTTTTGTAAAGGAAATATCTTTTTACATCAAGGGACAAAGCAAACTGGGCAAACAATATAAAGCTTTTAATTCGTTAGAGCATCCAAGAAAATACTAATTTCCTGTGTCAACCCGGGTCGTTTTATGTGTGAAAGGGTCAACCCAAGTTGAAATTCCCGGGACTTCGACCCAGGAATTTTACCAGGGTCAAAGTACATGGAATTATGACCCTGGTTGACCTTATCATACAGAAGAAATACCCAAGTTGATCCGCAAATTACCAAGTAGAACTGCTTCAATCAGTAATTTGTGTGAAAGGGGGGGGGGGGGGGGGGGGGGTCAGGCTGTGTCTAGCAAAGCGACTTGGCAATGAAATGCCAAGTAAATGAAAAGCCAGGAATTTTAGACGTCTGTGACCTGAAGAGTATAACAAATAGAAGTACGTTAAGGTTTTAGAAACATGTTGTGCAACCCCCTGCTGGGCACATGAACCCCCTATGCCCAACTGGTGGCTGTCGTATCCCGCAGTGCTAACAGCTGTTGAAGGGAAAATTATGAAAAACAAGAAACATCCTTGAGAAATGCAAAATTGTATTTTCTTATTGAAACACTGCTGCATAAATGCATCAACGGGAATTCAGGATGCTATCTTTTTCTTAAGATTATTTTAATTGTATGTCTGTTGTAGCTATGACGTTATAGGAGAATGTAATGTAATAATAGTGCTGCTTCTGTCATTACAAATTTTAGAGAATTATGCCCCAAATTAATATGGGCAAAAGGTTTGCATTCTGTTCTGGATATTGTAGTAGTAGCTGTCCTTTGGTATTAGAGGGGACCTCTGATGGAGGGTACATAAGGGAAGGTATGAGCTTTGCTAACTGGTTATTCTAAGGCCTGCAGTTCCTCCTCAGTGCATGAGATACAGATGTAGTCATGCTCCTCTTACTACCATGCGCAGCCTGGCATGCCATGCAGCATGCTGGATTGCAGCAAAGATGAACATGGCTACATCTGTATATAGAATTTTTGTATATTTTTTTTAACATATTAGGCCTTCTATTCAATGTATTTACAAAGCTGTTTTTTTATCTAGCCATAAATTATACAATATATTAAAGTTTTTGTGTTTAATTTCTGTAACTTCACACCCTTTTGCAGTTTAAACAGGTCTCATGTTCTATTAAAAGGCCGTGTTAAGCTGAGTACACACTGGAGCGATTTCAGGCCGATTTGTTATGACAAATCGCCTACATCGCACAGTGTGTACGGTTGATTGCGCACTCTTATGGTCGCTAGCAAGGGACACTAGCTTTTATCTGCTGCACTTCAAACCTTGCAATATCGCTAGCGACCTCGGTTATGCTAATGAAGGACGGAACATGATTGTTCCGACCTTCATAAAACTCCTTTCGGTGTACGCACCAAATCTGGGCTCAAGGGCAATCGTTCCAATGACTGAGCAAATGCCTTTTGCCCCAGTGTGTAACCACCATAAGGCCTGGTACACATTAAGTGATATATTGGCCTATATATAATTTTAACACAATATATAATTCTGTCACGAATCAGAACCATATATCGAGCACATTGCTCAGTCTGTATCCTCAATCGCGAGCTCCCATGCATTGTCAGCATTATCATCCCATATGATGTGCTGCAAGTCGGATGGGCTGACCCTGCTTGCGACGCCATACAGCTGAATGCGGGATGTACCACTATATTGCGCAGTCGAACACTGGATTGTGAAGTGTATACTGCCGCATGATATATCAGTACAAAGGCCATTCCGTTGCATGAAAAACACATGGTTCTGATGTGTACTTGGGGTAGATAATAAAGTCACCTGAACCAGTTTGCTGTGCTGAGCTTGCTCTTGTGATTTGAGACTTGCTGCTGATTTAGTGTTGGTGAGATAAAATATAATTGTTTCTATGTTTATAAATTGATAGGACACAGAGGCCATGAAGAGGGCACTTGCACTGATTGATTCGAAGTTGGGCCAGGCAAAGGGCTGGCTGAGGGACCCAAATGCTCCTCCAGGTAACGATGAAACTTGTAAAAAATCTCTAATTCTCTCGCCTCACTATACACTATGGGGCTGGTTCAGAGACGGGAGAAAAGACCAAATAAAGGAGTAGCTTTACTCATTGATGCACTACAGGTGGGGGAGATTTAAAATGTGCAGAAAGCTTTAGGGGGAATTCAATTACCTGCCATCCATTTTTGCAGTAAACAATTGCAGTGAAATCCTGTTGTACACCCCAAACCCGCCCCCCCCCCCCCCCCCTCCCCTTCCCTGGCTTTTTTTGTTGTTGCACGAAAACCCATTGGATCTGGGATAATTTTCTGTATCCATGTGTTTTGGCAATCGCGGCCGCGGAATCATGGCACTTATCAGGGATGCCGCTATGGTGCCAGTGCATGCACCTGTGTTTTTTTCCTAAAGTTAATGTATTTCAGACTTTCTCTGGGAGATGTGTGGAAAAAAAACTCTGAAATCACTGTTTCTCTCTTTCAGTCTTGTATTTGAATAACAGTACCCTGTGGCTGCATTTTTGTTTTTTTGTACATTTCCAGCTGTCAGTTGAATTCCTCCTTAGTGTTGAGTGGGACATGTCCCAGTTCAAATCTGAATTGCAGTATAAAAATAAAGCTGGCCTGCATTTCTCTTTTTGGGCCCTTTTTTTTTATTTTTTATTATTCTTGATTTTGTTCATAAATATTTTTAATAAATTATGTAGAACTATGCATGGTGCTCTATACATTGTGTTTAACAGGCGTTCTGTTTATGGACTGAACAATACTGTGTATGCATATGTGCATTGTATCTAATTTTGGCCTTGACTGAGCAGGCATACTGTTCTGTTCTAGAATGTAGCATTTACATTCATTTCATGAATCTGTTTTCTACCTTCTCGCCTTGCTTGTGCTGGGCCTTACCACTGCTTCTGTCTGCCCAGGTGATGTCGGAGAGCAAGCCGTCCGCCAGATCCTAGATGAGGCAGGGAAAGTTGGTGAGCTGTGTGCAGGGAAGGAGAGGAAGGACATCCTGGGAACAGTCAAGACTCTAGGACAGATGACTGACCAGGTGGCTGATCTAAGAGCAAGGTAAATAATTGTATTGAGACATTTACAACATGCCATAGATAGTCATTTACATTAAAATACTTATTGAACATCGGTAGGTTGTACATTTAGGCTGCAGAATATGGAGGCTTTTTATGTGGCACACTTTTGCCTGAGCAGTGTTCACTGCACATTGGATGCAGTATAAACACAGCTTCAAATAAGAATCAGTGAATGTGTGTTAGGGGTATATGTCTATTGTACAGTAATGTACATTACCTTTTATACTGCGTTCACCAAGTGATGACCTTTAGCTCAGGACCTCGGGTTCCTTAAAAATGGTGCATGTGCAAAGCCTTTAACCTCATTTCTAGTGACAAATCTATATTTATACAAATTTGTCCCTATTGCAACCATCATTTATGTGATATAAGGGTATATTTACTAAGACAGTAGTTCGCAAACTTTTTTGAATCATGGCGCCCCAGAGTATCATATTTCTTTTCATGCCACCCCTAGGCCAAAAGTTTCTTACTGAGAAATTTAGAAAGACTTATTAAATTAAGTAAATTGTGTTTATATGTCCTCATTAAATTCAGTAATGTGGTGAGTGACCAGATTTGCTTCTGTTTGTCCATGTATTTTATGCAGCCACCAGCACTAGTTTTGCCTATTACATTGAACTTAAATAATTTGAATTGGTCCTGGATCACCAACTCAGGGCACTCCAGGGTGCCACGGCACACCGTTTGAGAACCACTGTAGTGGATGGAGATAAAGGACCAGCTAATCATCTCCTGTCATTTTTGAAACCCAACCTGTGACATGGTAGTTAGTCAGGTTCTCAAACTCTGTCCTCAGGACCCCACACGGTTCATGTTTTGCAGGTCACCGGTAGATTGTGTGTGTAATATAAAACAATGAAGCTGAGAATCTGGATTTTTTTGTTTTTAAGTACTTTACTTAGTTGAAATTTTGGGCCCAAGGCTTTAGTTTTGAGAAGAATATTGCAGGACAACTTAATCTATGGCAGCTGATTTATTTCACACAAACCCGAACTACCTAACCGGGTACTTCTGTGGTGATTCTCTGGTAGCGTGGGGTGGTGGTTCCCTAAAGCACTAACCAAATGGGCATTGTACTAGAGTGGGCGGCCCTATATTTTTAGATTTCAAACTTTACATTTTATGTACTGGTGAGAGTGGCATGTTTATTTCATGAGTATAGACGATTGATAATTCCTCCTGACAATTATGATCTACTGTTACACTGCATCCCTTTGCAGCCCTATGCACATTGGCCCCTGGGTCCAGAGTGGGCCCACACCGTACACACTTCACCCATTTCTCCTATACTTACCTTTCTGGAGTCCATAGCCGACCGTGTGTGGGCCCCCTCCTCTCCCGTAGCCATCGCGCCGCTGCTAGCGCACTGACCACTAGAGATTCTGGCACAGTGCCAGAGTCTACAGCACATGCGCAGAACTCCGTAAAAATAGCGCGGTTGCCATTTTTCATAGTCCTGCGCAAGCGCTGTAGACTCTGGCACTGTGCCAGAGTCTAGAGTGCTGAGAACGCTAGCAGCGGCGCGATGGCTACAGGAGAGGAAGGGGCCCACACACGGAGTCTGCACATGGGCCCCCTCCTCTCTAGAGACGCCCCTGCCTATGCATTTATGTGGATATGTACTAGTTTAAAATAACTAAATTCTATGAACTTAGATTTATATTTGAATCTTTTTTTATTTCTTTTTTTTTTTATTATTATTATTATTATTATTATTATTATTATTTCAGATGTGGGAATTATGCATTTCAGTCTTAATGGCTGTTTAACAGTTCACATATTAATTACTGGGGATGTAAAAAGGAAACCAGCTTTAAATGTATGTTGTATTTTTTAAAATGTAACCTAATTTAGTGCTGCTGTGTATTTCATTGGAATAGCTTGAGCTGTTAAATTTTTATAGTTAAAATATTTTTTTACTCTTAGTGTTGTCTGTGCAGAACTTACCTTTTGGTCAATTTAGTACAAGTTACGTTATTGTAAATAGAACTTGTGTCTTGCCTGTAAAATTTACTGTAAATCCAGAGACTGTTTTGAGCCCTGTTGATCTGTAATGTGATTTATTTGAACTGTGGCATCTTCTATTATATAGGGGACAAGGTGCTACTCCTATTGCAATGCAGAAAGCACAGCAGGTATCTCAGGGACTAGATCTCCTAACAGCTAAAGTAGAGAATGCTGCCCGTAAATTGGAAGCCCTAACAAACTCCAAGCAGGCGATTGGGAAAAAGATTGATGCTGCCCAGGTAAGACTATACATAATGAGGTCACACAATCCAAATGTAATGTAATCTTCTCTGAATAATGTCTAAACACTGGCAGTATGATACAGTGCAGAGGGAAAACGAAGTGATGTCAACCAATCAAATTTCTGCTTTACTTTTCTAACCTGCACTTGAAAAATAACAGCGGACTGTTATTGTTATGCTGCATTCACACCGCAAATGCCGGGTCCTACCCGGTAAGACAAACGTGTACTTACCGGGTGGGATCCGGCATTTGCGCTCCGTTGCAGGCTTCCCGACCCGGCAATATACCGGGTCGGTTGCCATGACAACGGAGGCCGCAGCAGCAGCAGGGGCGGGAGTGGAGGCGGCGTCGGGAGATGAGCTCATCTCCAGCGCCGCCTCTCCCTATCTTGTGAATGGGAACCGTGTCGCATCGACGCGGCTCCCATTCACACCGCACCTGACCCGGTAATCAACCCGGGTAAAACCCTTCTTTTTTACCGGGTTGATTTACCGGGTCAGGCGACCCGCTAAATCGCCCAGTGTGCTTTCACATCGCACACTGACCCGGTTCGACACGGCAATATGCCGTGTCGGTACCGGGTTATTTGTGCGATGTGAAAGGGGTATTAGTGTGTTGACTGTTTAAATGTATCCATTAGACATTTCATCAAGCTTGTAGAGTCTGGTTTGCTGCTGGCAAAGTGTTACGGGTCCTACACATTAGGCATTCAGCTGCCAATGTGGCCGACGGGTGACCCGGCGGTGGCGGGGGGGGGGGGCGCATGGGTTAGTGACTGGGTGAGTGAAGTTTCTTCACTCACCCGGCCCCATAGCCCTGCATGCTACTATGGATGAGATTGTCCATATTGGTGTGTGGGGCCACGCATCGTTCATCGTTGGTGCCTACACACTGAACGATATGAATGAGTACTTGTTCATTAATGAACGAGTACGTTCATATCGTTCAGTTAGATCTGTAAGTGTGTAGGGTCCATTAGGAGACGCTGTTCTGGACTCCTACTCCCCGATTTGTCATAATTTAGCTTTTTCTGAGATCCGTGGGCTCAAGGGTAGCTCTGTGTGGTTGTCCTTTGGTGTAGCCTCTATTGTGCAGCTATATCAAGATGGGGTCCTACATACATTTTACTTTTTTGTCCTTCACTTATGGCCTTTCAGCACATCTGTTTTATAGCTTTCTGCAGCACCGCCGTGCTCTCTGTGGACAGTGGAAGGGTACCTCTCCTGTTCGTTCGGCATCTCCAATTAGTCTCTTAGTGCGTACATTGCCTGTGTGCTGCTCTGTTTCGTTGGCCTTCTCCTCTCTTTTGTCCTCTTTTGGTAAGGGGAATCTGTGCAACCTTAGGTCTCACTGGGTTACAGATTTGGGTGGTCTTGAGGATGAGGAATGTGATTTTTATATTGGGTTCCTTTGGGGTGCCAGCTTTCAGCATATACAGTTATATGTTTTGCATAGGTTTTATTGGACCCCATCTCGGCTTTGTGAATTTGCAGGATCCTTATCTGACCTATGTCCTAAATGCTCTGCCCCCTCACCTCTATATGTATGACTGGTATTAGCTTACCCTTATTAACTCCACGTATTTGGATTTTTGGCCTCGGCCTTGAGGAATCCCTCACTGCTCCTTTACGTCTGTATGTGAATAACCTTTTATGTTGTCCAGGGTCTATTTTGCTTGTTGCTGGACGGCATCTGATCCCCCTCCTCTTCCCTCCTGGATAGCGTTAGTTGATGTTACTGTCTCTCATGAGAGGTTTATGTATCAGAACAGAAAATGTCCCTCAAAGTTTGATGAGGTCCGGTCATTGTGGCATAACTCTCTATATGTCCTTGCTGATCCATCTAATGGCCATCTGCTTGGGCCCTAGATTTCTGTTTCACCTGTGTCACTCCGACAGCTCACGCCTCTATCTATGCTCATGTTAATACTGCTTCATGCTGTGACCATTTATTCTTATTCGGCTTCACTATATATTTTGTACATGTACTGATCATATACCATTCTATGGGTTTTGAAACTTGAAAATTAATAAAAATACTTGATTTAAAAAATATATCCATTCGAAATATATAGCTGGCAGCCATCTTGTGGTGATTTTATTGTAATCCTTTCTTAAGCACTATCATTAGGTGCAGCTCATCTTGCTACAGTTGAAACACTGACATTTGAAAAGACAGGACTTTTGTTCTTCTATGGATAACTGAGTTAAGGGTGTGTGATCTAAAATGTGGTGTTCAGTCATATTGGACAAACATGGCTCCATCGTCTAATAAAATATAGATGTACAGTACCTATTCAGGTCTGAGTTACACAACTAATAGACCCGTATGTGAATACCTTTTTAGGTTTACTTATTTTTTATTAGTTTTCTATTTGTCCACTATTCCTATTGTTACAGCTGAAAATTTGAGTGGTTACTGAAAGAAGTGTGCAATAATTGGACCATTTTCCACCAAATATTCTCAGTGCAAGCTCTGTAAAGCACCAATAAGGAGCAAAGCTTGCAATAGAAGGACATGGCCCACGCCCTTTATCTAATCTTCTGTACATTGGCATCTCACAGAGTTGGCTGGCAGATCCCAATGGTGGTCCAGAAGGAGAGGAGAACATCCGAAGCATCCTAGCTGAGGCTAAGAAGATTGCTGAGCTGTGTGAGGATCCCAAAGACAGAGAGGACATTTTGCGCTCCTTAGGGGAGATAGCAGCTCTTACTGCCAAGCTGTCTGACCTCCGTCGGCAGTAAGTAGCAAGGTGGAGGCTGTGTGTATGACAACACCGTTGCTCTCAGACATTTTGAGTATCTTCTAGTTATTGGTGGAAATGTATTTGCATGCAAAATAGTGACATCTGCTTTTTTTTTTTTGTCCCCAGGGGAAAAGGAGACTCCCCAGAAGCACGTGCTTTAGCCAAGCAGATAGCAACTTCGCTGCAGAACCTGCAAACTAAGGTAAACCGTGCTGTGGGCAACAGCCGCCCTGTGAAAGCAGCAGTAAACATGGAAGGGAAAGTGGAGCAGGCCCAGCGCTGGATTGACAACCCCTCTGTGGATGACCGGGGAGTGGGTAAGGCTAATTGCTGTGTATATGTTTATTCTGTGGAGGATTGTCAAAATTATGGACAGGGTTGATTTAGTTAATATCTTGTTCAATAAGCATCAGATAAGCAAAATATTTACACAACATAATAATACACATGGTTAACGTCAATATCCCAACAGTAGGAATAATTTAATGCTAGAAAGGACATAGCACTGTGTGTTCTATGTGTTTATGTACCATTATGAATATCTAGCTTGTGGACAGGCCACACCAGAAACTCATCCTAGGTTTAATTTTTAAAAGTTCTTTGTGTTTTCCCATAAGTTGGGGCTTGTTTTCGACGTCTTATAGGCAAACTCTTCTATCTAAAGGTCAGGCTGCCATTCGTGGGCTAGTAGCAGAGGGTCGTCGCTTGGCCAACTCTATGATGGGACCTTATCGCCAGGATATGTTGGCAAGATGCGATCGTGTGGAGCAACTAGCAGGACAGCTTGCGGAGATGGCATCACGGGGTGAAGGAGACACACCCCAGGCACGCGCTGTGGCTGCTCAGCTGCAGGATGCGCTGAAGGTAATTGCACTTAATTGCTGCTTTTGTGCTAACTATAAGCCCACTCTTTTTACATAGTTTTGTTCGTTACATGATTTGCAGCTTTTTACCTTTTTGTGTAAATATAAGTAGCTGTAGCGAACTTGGGAGAACTTGTATATTCTTATTGTGGACAATGTTCCCTTGCACCCTGTAAAGGATTTGAAGGGGAAAATGCAGGAGGTGATGACACAAGAGGTGTCTGATGTTTTTAGTGACACTACTACTCCTATCAAACTCCTAGCCGTGGCAGCCACTTCTCCTCCTGACGCACACAACAGAGAAGAGGTTAGTTATAACCTAGACCTCCATTTGTCACAGGTGCTGTAATACATGCCAAATTTGTTTCTTATGCTCTTCTATAACATGGAAACAGGTCTTTGAAGAGAGAGCTGCCAACTTTGAGAACCACGCAGCTCGCCTGGGAGCCACGGCGGAGAAAGCAGCAGCTGTGGGATCGGCTAATAAATCCACTGTGGAAGGGATACAAGCAGCTGTGAAGTCCTCCAGGGAGCTAACCCCTCAGGTTTGTTACAAAGACTTAAATGTGTAATAATATGCTATTCATAAGACTTCACCTATTTTCTTCAAGGGGGTTACTGTGTTCGCTTGTCGAGCTTATTATTGACTAGAGTACCATTTAGTTTGTCTCTGTCCCATGACCATCATATCTCCTACCCGAAAACTTTTGTAAATCGTGTGTTGTAATCCTGCAAAATACAATAGATGGGGCCTAGTGACAAGTAGTGATAAATAAAACCACAATCATATTTTTTTACACAGCTAGGAGTGCCATAAATTCCTTGTGCAGCTTTCACTGCAAGGTCTACTGTGCAATATTCTAATATTGTGAGAGACATAACGAGGCGCAGCTCGTGAGGAACACTATCTGTAATTTAGTTAATGTTGCTTGCAACATGGGTGATAGATGAGATACCAGAGAAGTTGCTAGCGCTTTGCGCCAGGGCAGAAGCCATATCTGTGAGCTTATCCCGACGCCTTACTGGAGGCTGTATCAGCCCTACAGTCAGCAGATCATACCAGTGCTGGTCACCCACAGACTGGTAGAGATTGTACTTGCACTCGTTAGCTTATTCTTGCCCAGCGAAATTAGAAGCAGTGGGAACCGAATTGCCCAGTAAGTACTTCTCCAGCAACGGTCCTTGCTTACTCTTAGAGGTTTATTTACTAAAGGGTAGCTTGTTAATGCCTCCACTTCCTGGCATGCTTAAGCCACTTTGTTTAAAAAGGCAATGCTTTTACTAGCAAAACACCTCTTTGCATTGCACTTTTAAATATTTGAATTAAACATGCCCAGAAGCGTCAGCTTTTACAAGCCACTGCTTACTAAATAAACCCTTTATACTCTACCTTAATGTTTGTGCTATGGCTCTTTGGGATGGGATGTGTGAATGCTCTTTAACTCATTTGTTGGACATGTTTTTAAAAGACTCATAATCTTGTTTACTGAAACAGGTTTTCAACTGATTTCTCTTAGTTAACACATTTTGTAAAATCCTGCTTTCACTCCAGTTATTAACCTCTGCTATATTCATGGCTGGCTTAACTGTAGGCGTCCATGAATGGGGAATGGAACACAGACATATGCTATACCTGAGGATAAGTTGGTATTGCCAGAAAACATTCACTGATATTCACTTTCCGTGTAATGCAGGAAACCGTTAAGAACATCAGAGATTCTTCTGCTTCTAGCCTAGTTGTTCCCAAATGGGCTTTACCTTCATTGACAATGCCTGGTAAAGGCCTCTCGTCACTGTGTTCAAAATAACTCTTACTTTTTTGTTTTGTTTAATAGACTGTTTGTGTTACTTGTAGGTTGTGTCTGCTGCTCGCATTCTGTTGAGTAACCCTGGGAACCAGGCTGCCTATGAGCATTTTGAAACCATGAAAAATCAGTGGATTGATAATGTGGAGAAGATGACAGGTGCACATAATGTGAATTTTATTGAGAATTGTTTCTGTAAACCGAAACTGCTTGCTTTTTTATTACCTTTTTTAAAATTTAAAATTCCTCTTTCTGTTCTTCTTCATTTTGCACACTCTTTATGTCCCAGGCCTGGTAGATGAAGCCATTGACACAAGGTCACTGTTGGATGCATCAGAAGAAGCAATCAAGAAAGATATCGACAAATGTAAGGTGGCCATGGCCAATATGCAGCCCCAAATGTTGGTTGCTGGAGCTACCAGTATTGCTCGCCGTGCAAACCGCATTTTGTTGGTGGCCAAAAAGGAGGTGGAGAACTCTGAGGATCCAAAATTCCGTGAGGCCGTAAAGAATGCGTCAGACGAACTCAGTAAAACCATATCTCCAATGGTTTTGGAGGCCAAAGCTGTAGCAGGCAACATTTCTGACCCAGGTAAACAGTCAGACATATGACACAAAATAGTTTCTCCTAATATAACTCCTAATAAGCTCTGTGCCATTAAGCCAGGAATTCTTACCCTATTCTGCCTGTGACCTAAAATTATATGTGTTTAGCCTCAGACATAACTTCCTTTTAACTACTGTTTTCTATAAAATGTAATGAATAAGAAGTTTGAGAGCTTGTACACAAATGATTATGTAAACCATATTTTCAGGCTTGTTGCTTAGGTCAGAGGTTCTCAAACGCGGTCCTCAAGGCACCCCAACGGACAAGGTTTTAAGTTTATCCATGCTTGGCAACAGGTGACTTAATTAGTACCTCGGTCAATTTTATTTAACCTGGACCATTGGGGTGCCTTGAGGACCATGTTAAAGAACCTCTGGCTTAGGTTAAGAAACAGAACTAAAGATACTTTTTGTGATGTAAATTAACTTAATGGATGGCAAACACTGGGCCTGATTTAGAGATGGACACTATGCACAGACGCTGCAACTTTGTACACAGTGGCTATGTAGTAATTTGCTAATGCTGCAGGAAGTTCCTTGGGTAAACGGACACCTCCTGCCGGCTTCTCAGCTCCGCAGCTGCATCTAAAGACTCCACATTAGACTATCTGCCTAAACATTGGCCATCATGAGTAACATGAGGGTAACTAAGGATGGCCGGTGATTTCATGCTGCCAAGGCCAATGAAACTGCGTTTAAGGACACAGTCACTGGTTTCGGCATGCCTAGAAAACGGAGCACACGCACCCCGTTTTCTCTAACGTCCTAAGTGGATGCTGGGGACTCCGTAAGGACCATGGGGATTAGCGGCTCCGCAGGAGACTGGGCACAACTATAAAGAAAGCTTTTAGACTACTGGTGTGCACTGGCTCCTCCCACTAAGACCCTCCTCCAGACCCCAGTTAGATTCTTGTGCCCGGCTGAGCTGGATGCACACTAGGGGCTCTCCTGAGCACCTAGAAAGAAAGTATATTTAGGTTTTTTATTTTCAGTGAGATCTGCTGGCAACAGACTCACTGCAGCGAGGGACTAAGGGGAGAAGAAGCGAACCTACCTAACAGGTGGTAGTTTGGGCTTCTTAGGCTACTGGACACCATTAGCTCCAGAGGGATCGACCGCAGGACCCGACTTTGGTGTTCGTTCCCGGAGCCGCGCCGCCGCCCCCCTTACAGAGCCAGAAGCACGAAGAAGGTCCGGAAAATCGGCGGCAGAAGACTTCGGTCTTCACCAAGGTAGCGCACAGCACTGCAGCTGTGCGCCATTGCTCCTCATGTATACCTCACACTTCGGTCACTGATGGGTGCAGGGCGCTGGGGGGGAAGGGGCGCCCTGAGGGCAATAAATAACACCTTGGCTGGCAAAATATACATCATATATAGTCCCAGAGGCTATATAGATGTAAAATTACCCCTGCCAGTATTACAGAAAAAGCGGGAGAAAGTCTGCCGAAAAGGGGCGGGGCTTCTCCCTCAGCACACTGGCGCCATTTTTCCCTCACAGTTCCGCTGGAAGGAAGCTCCCTGGCTCTCCCCTGCAGTCTAAGAATACTACAGAAGGGTAAAAAAGAGAGGGGGGGCACTAAATTTAGGCGCAATATATATATATATATATATATATATATATATAAAAAGCAGCTATAGGGAAAACACTCATTGATAGTGGGATCCCAGTGTTATATAGCGCTCTGGTGTGTGCTGGCATACTCTCTCTCTGTCTCCCCAAAGGGCTTTGTGGGGTCCTGTCCTCTGTCAGAGCATTCCCTGTGTGTTTGCGGTGTGTCGGTACGGCTGTGTTGACATGTTTGATGAGGCTTATGTGGAGGCGGAGCAGATGCCTGTAAATGTGATGTCACCCCCTGCGGGGTCGACACCTGAGTGGATGGTGCTGTGGAAGGAATTACGTGATAGTGTCGACTCCTTACATAAAAGGTTTGACGACATACCTAATGTGGGACAGCCGGCTCCTCAGCCTGTGCCTGCCCAGGCGTCTCAAAAACCATCAGGGGCTCTAAAACGCCCGCTACCTCAGATGGTTGACACAGAAGTCGACACGGATACTGACTCCAGTGTCGACGACGAAGAGACTAATGTAATTCCAGTAGGGCCACACGTTACATGATTGAGGCAATGAAAAATTTGTTGCACATTTCTGATGTTACCCCCGGTACCACAAAAAAGGGTATAATGTTTGGAGAAAAAAAACTACCAGTAGCTTTTCCTCCATCTGAAGAGTTAAATGAAGTGTGTGAAGAAGCGTGGGCTTCCCCTGATAAAAAGATGGTAATTTCTAAGAGGTTACTAATGGCGTACCCTTTACCGCCAGAGGATAGGTCACGCTGGGAAACATCCCCTAGGGTGGATAAAGCGCTCACACGCTTGTCAAAGAAGGTGGCACTACCGTCTCTGGATACGGCCGCCCTGAAGGAATCTGCTGATAGAAAGCAGGAGGCTATCCTGAAATCTATATATACACACACAGGTGTGATACTGAGACCGGCTATAGCTTCAGCCTGGATGTGCAGCGCTGCTGCTGCGTGGTCAGATTCCCTGTCAGAAAATATAGATACCCTAGACAGGGACACTATTTTGCTAAACGTAGAGCATATAAAAGACGCACTTTTATACATGAGGGATGCACAGAGGGATATTTGCCGGCTGGCATCCAAAATTAGTGCAATGTCCATTTCTGCCAGGAGAGGGTTATGGACTCGGCAGTGGACAGGTGATGCAGATTCCAAACGACACATGGAAGTTCTGCCTTATAAGGGTGAGGAATTGTTCGGGGATGGTCTCTCGGACCTTGTTTCCACAGCAACAGCTGGGAAGTCTACATTTTTACCCCATGTTCCCTCACAACCAAAGAAAGCACCGTATTATCAGGTACAGTCCTTTCGGCCCAATAGGGGCAAGCGGGTTAAAGGCGCGTCCTTTCTGCCCAGAGGCAGAGGTAGAGGGAAAAAGCTGCAGCATACAGCCAGTTCCCAGGAGCAAAAGTCCTCCCCCGCTTCCTCTAAGTCCACAGCATGACGCTGGGGCTCCACAGGCGGAGCCAGGTACGGTGGGGGCCCGTCTCAAAAATTTCAGCAATCAGTGGGCTCGCTCACGGGTGGATCCCTGGATCCTTCAAGTAGTATCTCAGGGGTACAAACTGGAATTCGAGACGTCTCCCCCCCCGCCGTTTCCTCAAATCTGTCTTGCCAACCACTCTTTCAGGCAGGGATGCAGTGTTACAGGCAATTCAAAAGCTGTATTCACAACAAGTGATAGTAAAGAGGCCCCTACTTCAACAAGGAAGGGGTTACTATTCCACAATGTTTGTGGTACCGAAACCGTACGGTTCGGTGAGACCCATTTTAAATTTGAAATCCTTGAACACATATATAAAAAAATTCAAGTTCAAGATGGAATCGCTCAGGGCGGTTATTGCAAGCCTGGACGAGGGAGATTACATGGTATCGCTGGACATCAAGGATGCTTACCTACATGTCCCCATTTACCATCCTCACCAGGAGTACCTCAGGTTTGTGGTACAAGATTGTCATTACCAATTCCAGACGTTGCCGTTCGGTCTCTCCACGGCTCCGAGGGTCTTTACCAAGGTAATGGCGGAAATGATGATACTCCTTCGAAGGAAGGGAGTTTTAATTATCCCGTACTTGGACGATCTCCTGATAAAGGCGAGGTTCAGAGAGCAGTTGTTAGTAGGGGTAGCACTATCTCGGGAAGTGCTACAACAGCACAGCTGGATTCTAAACATTCCAAAGTCACAGCTGGTCCCTACGACACGCCTGCTGTTCCTAGGGATGGTTCTGGATACAGAACAGAGAAAAGTGTTCCTCCTGGAGGAAAAGGCCAAGGAGCTGTCATCTCTAGTCAAAGGCTTCTTAAAACCAAAACAGGTGTCGGTGCATCATTGCACGCGGATCCTGGGAAAAATGGTAGCTTCCTACGAAGCGATTCCATTCGGCAGGTTTCATGCAAGAACCTTTCAGTGGGACCTGTTGGACAAGTGGTCCGGATCGCATCTTCAGATGCATCGTCTGATAACCCTGTCTCCGAGGACAAGGGTGTCTCTGCTGTGGTGGCTGCAGAGTGCTCATCTTCAAGAGGGCCGCAGATTCGGCATACAGGACTGGGTCCTGGTGACCACGGATGCCAGCCTTCGAGGCTGGGGAGCAGTCACACAGGGAAGAAACTTCCAAGGACTATGGTCAAGTCAGGAGACTTCCCTGCACATAAATATTCTGGAACTAAGGGCCATTTACAATGCCCTAAGTCAGGCAAAACCCCTGCTTCAAAACCAGCCGGTACTGATCCAGTCAGACAACATCACGGCGGTCGCCCATGTAAATCGACAGGGCGGCACGAGAAGCAGGACGGCGATGGCAGAAGCCACAAGGATTCTCAGATGGGCGGAAAATCACGTGTTAGCACTGTCAGCAGTGTTCATTCCGGGAGTGGACAACTGGGAAGCAGACTTCCTCAGCAGGCACGACCTCCACCCGGGAGAGTGGGGACTTCATCCAGAAGTCTTTCAAATGATTGTAAACCAGTGGGAAAGACCACAGGTGGACATGATGGCGTCCCGCCTAAACAAAAAGCTAGAAAAATATTGCGCCAGGTCGAGAGACCCGCAGGCGATAGCCGTGGACGCTCTGGTAACACCGTGGGTGTACCGATCGGTTTATGTGTTCCCTCCTCTTCCTCTCATACCAAAGGTACTGAGGATAGTAAGGAGAAGAGGAGTAAGAACTATACTCATTGTTCCGGATTGGCCAAGAAGAGCGTGGTATCCGGTACTTCAAGAAATGATGTCAGAGGACCCATGGCCTCTACCGCTCAGACAGGACCTGCTGCAGCAGGGGCCCTGTCTGTTCCAAGACTTACCGCGGCTGCGTTTGACGGCATGGCGGTTGAACACCGGATCCTGAAGGAAAAGGGCATTCCGGAGGAAGTCATTCCTACGCTGATAAAAGCTAGGAAAGAAGTAACCGCAAACCATTATCACCGCATATGGCGAAAATATGTTGCGTGGTGTGAGGCCAGGAAGGCCCCAACGGAAGAATTTCAGCTGGGCCGGTTCCTGCATTTCCTACAGTCAGGGGTGACTATGGGCCTTAAATTGGGTTCCATTAAGGTCCAGATTTCGGCTCTATCGATTTTCTTCCAGAGAGAATTGGCTTCACTACCTGAAGTTCAGACTTTTGTTAAGGGAGTGCTGCATATTCAGCCCCCTTTTGTGCCTCCAGTGGCACCTTGGGATCTCAACGTGGTGTTGGATTTCCTAAAGTCACATTGGTTTGAGCCACTGAAAACCGTGGATTTGAAATATCTCACGTGGAAAGTGGTCATGTTGTTGGCCTTTGCCTCGGCCAGGCGTGTTTCAGAATTGGCGGCTTTGTCATGTAAAAGCCCTTATCTGATTTTCCATATGGATAGGGCAGAATTGAGGACTCGTCCCCAGTTTCTCCCCAAAGTGGTATCGGCTTTTCATCTGAACCAACCTATCGTGGTGCCTGCGGCTACAAATGACTTGGAGGCTTCCAAGTTGTTGGATGTAGTCAGGGCCCCAAAAATTTATGTTTCCAGGACAGCTGGAGTCAGGAAGACTGACTCGCTCTTTATCCTGTATGCGCCCAACAAGTTGGGTGCACTTGCTTCTAAGCAGACTATTGCTCGCTGGATCTGTAGTACGATTCAGCTTGCACATTCTGCGGCTGGACTGCCGCATCCTAATTCAGTGAAAGCCCATTCCACGAGGAAAGTGGGCTCTTCTTGGGCGGCTGCCCGAGGGGTCTCGGCTCTTCAACTTTGCCGAGCTGCTACTTGGTCAGGGGCAAACACGTTTGCAAAATTCTACAAATTTGATACCCTGGCTGAGGAGGACCTTGAGTTCTCTCATTCGGTGCTGCAGAGTCATCCGCACTCTCCCGCCCGTTTGGGAGCTTTGGTATAATCCCCATGGTCCTTACGGAGTCCCCAGCATCCACTTAGGACGTTAGAGAAAATAAGAATTTACTCACCGGTAATTCTATTTCTCATAGTCCGTAGTGGATGCTGGGCGCCCATCCCAAGTGCGGATTGTCTGCAATACTTGTATATAGTTATTGCTTAACTAAAGGGTTATTGTTGAGCTATCTGTTGAGAGGCTCAGTTGTTATCATGCTGTTAACTGGGTATTGTATCACGAGTTATACGGTGTGATTGGTGTGGCTGGTATGAGTCTTACCCGGGATTCAAAATCCTTCCTAATTGTGTCAGCTCTTCCGGGCACAGTATCCTAACTGAGGTCTGGAGGAGGGTCTTAGTGGGAGGAGCCAGTGCACACCAGTAGTCTAAAAGCTTTCTTTATAGTTGTGCGCAGTCTCCTGCGGAGCCGCTAATCCCCATGGTCCTTACGGAGTCCCCAGCATCCACTACGGACTACGAGAAATAGATTTACCGGTGAGTAAAATCTTATTTCTCTATCGTCCTAGTGGATGCTGGGGTTCCTGAAAGGACCATGGGGAATAGCGGCTCCGCAGGAGACAGGGCACAAAAAGTAAAGCTTTTCCAGATCAGGTGGTGTGCACTGGCTCCTCCCCCTATGACCCTCCTCCAGACTCCAGTTAGATTTTTGTGCCCGGCCGAGAAGGGTGCAATTCTAGGTGGCTCTCATAAAGAGCTGCTTAGAGAAAGTTTAGCGTAGGTTTTTTATTTTACAGTGATTCCTGCTGGCAACAGGATCACTGCAACGAGGGACAGAGGGGAGAAGAAGTGAACTCACCTGCGTGCAGGATGGATTGGTTTCTTGGCTACTGGACATCAGCTCCAGAGGGACGATCACAGGTACAGCCTGGATGGTCACCGGAGCCGCGCCGCCGGCCCCCTTGCAGATGCTGAAGTAAGAAGAGGTCCAGAATCGGCGGCTGAAGACTCCTGCAGTCTTCTAAAGGTAGCGCACAGCACTGCAGCTGTGCGCCATTTTCCTCTCAGCACACTTCACACGCAGTCACTGAGGGTGCAGGGCGCTGGGGGGGGGCGCCCTGGGAGGCAAATGTAAACCTATATAAAGGCTAAAAATACCTCACATATAGCCCCCAGAGGCTATATGGAGATATTTAACCCCTGCCTGTATTCACAAAATAGCGGGAGACGAGCCCGCCGAAAAAGGGGCGGGGCCTATCTCCTCAGCACACGGCGCCATTTCCTCTCACAGCTCCGCTGGTCAGGACGGCTCCCAGGTCTCTCCCCTGCACTGCACTACAGAAACAGGGTAAAACAGAGAGGGGGGGCAAATTTAATGGCAATATCTTGATATATATAAAGCAGCTATAAGGGAGCACTTATTATAAGGCTATCCCTGTCATATATAGCGTTTTTTGGTGTGTGCTGGCAGACTCTCCCTCTGTCTCCCCAAAGGGCTAGTGGGTCCTGTCTTCGTTTAGAGCATTCCCTGTGTGTCTGCTGTGTGTCGGTACGTGTGTGTCGACATGTATGAGGACGATATTGGTGTGGAGGCGGAGCAATTGCCAAATATGGGGATGTCACCTCCTAGGGGGTCGACACCAGAATGGATGCCTTTATTTATGGAATTACGGGATAGTGTCAACACGCTAAAGCAGTCGTTTGACGACATGAGGCGGCCGGACAATCAATTAGTGCCTGTCCAGGCGCCTCAAACACCGTCAGGGGCTGTAAAACGCCCTTTGCCTCAGTCGGTCGACACAGACCCAGACACAGGCACTGATTCCAGTGGTGACGGTGACGAATCAACCGTATTTTCCAGTAGGGCCACACGTTATATGATTTTGGCAATGAAGGAGGCGTTACATTTAGCTGATACTACAGGTACCACTAAACAGGGTATTATGTGGGGTGTGAAAAAACTACCTATAGTTTTTCCTGAATCAGAAGAATTAAATGACGTGTGTGATGAAGCGTGGGTTGCCCCTGATAAAAAGCTGATAATTTCAAAGAAATTATTGGCATTATACCCTTTCCCGCCAGAGGTTAGGGAGCGCTGGGAAACACCTCCTAGGGTGGACAAGGCGCTAACACGCTTATCAAAACAAGTGGCGTTACCTTCTCCTGAGACGGCCGCACTTAAAGATCCATCAGATAGGAGGATGGAAAATATCCAAAAAAGTATATACACACATGCAGGTGTTATACTACGACCAGCTATAGCGACTGCCTGGATGTGCAGTGCTGGGGTAGTTTGGTCAGAGTCCCTGATTGAAAATATTGATACCCTGGACAGGGACAATATTTTACTGTCGTTAGAACAAATAAAGGATGCATTTCTTTATATGCGTGATGCACAGAGGGATATCTGCACACTGGCATCACGGGTAAGTGCTATGTCCATTTCGGCCAGAAGAGCTTTATGGACGCGACAGTGGACAGGCGATGCGGATTCAAAACGGCATATGGAAGTTTTGCCGTATAAAGGGGAGGAGTTATTTGGAGTCGGTCTATCAGATTTGGTGGCCACGGCTACAGCCGGGAAATCCACCTTTCTACCTCAAGTCACTCCCCAACAAAAAAAGGCACCGACTTTTCAACCGCAGCCCTTTCGTTCCTTTAAAAATAAGAGAGCAAAGGGCTATTCATATCTGCCACGAGGCAGAGGTCGAGGGAAGAAACAGCAACAGGCAGCTCCTTCCCAGGAACAGAAGCCCTCCCCGGCTTCTACAAAAGCCTCAGCATGACGCTGGGGCTTCTCAAGCGGACTCGGGGACGGTGGGAGGTCGTCTCAAAAATTACAGCGCGCAGTGGGCTCACTCGCAGGTAGATCCCTGGATCCTGCAGATAATATCTCAGGGGTACAGGTTGGAATTAGAGACAGATCCACCTCGCCGTTTCCTGAAGTCTGCTTTACCAACGTCCCCTTCCGAAAGGGAGACGGTTTTGGAAGCCATTCACAAGCTGTACTCTCAGCAGGTGATAGTCAAGGTACCTCTTCTACAACAAGGGAAGGGGTATTATTCCACTCTATTTGTGGTACCGAAGCCGGATGGCTCGGTAAGGCCTATTCTAAATCTGAAGTCCTTGAACCTGTACATAAAGAAGTTCAAGTTCAAGATGGAGTCACTCAGAGCAGTGATAGCGAACCTGGAAGAAGGGGACTTTATGGTATCCTTGGACATCAAGGATGCGTATCTTCACGTTCCAATTTACCCCTCACACCAGGGGTACCTCAGGTTCGTTGTACAAAACTGTCACTATCAGTTTCAGACGCTGCCGTTTGGTTTGTCCACGGCACCTCGGGTCTTTACAAAGGTAATGGCCGAGATGATGATTCTTCTTCGAAGAAAAGGCGTATTAATTATCCCATACTTGGACGATCTCCTAATAAGGGCAAGGTCCAGAGAACAGCTAGAGATGGGATTAGCAATATCTCAAGAGGTGCTAAAGCAGCACGGATGGATTCTGAATATTCCAAAATCCCAATTAATGCCGACAACTCGTCTGCTGTTCTTAGGGATGATTCTGGACACGGTTCAGAAAAAGGTTTTTCTTCCCGAGGAAAAAGCCAAGGAGTTTTCCGACCTGGTCAGGAATCTCCTAAAACCAGGAAAGGTGTCTGTACATCAATGCACGCATCTTCAGATGCACCTGCGGATAACCCTGTCTCCAAGGACAAGGGTATCTCTTCTGTGGTGGTTGCAGAGGGCTCATCTATTGGAGGGCCGCAGATTCGGCATACAGGATTGGATCCTGGTGACCACGGACGCCAGCCTGAGAGGCTGGGGAGCAGTCACACAAGGAAGAAACTTCCAGGGAGTGTGGTCGAGCCTGGAAAAGTCTCTTCACATAAACATTCTGGAACTAAGAGCAATCTACAATGCTCTAAGCCAGGCGGAACCTCTGCTTCAAGGAAGACCGGTGTTGATCCAGTCGGACAACATCACGGCAGTCGCCCATGTAAACAGACAGGGCGGCACAAGAAGCAGGAGTGCAATGGCAGAAGCTGCCAGGATCCTTCGCTGGGCGGAGAATCACGTGATAGCACTGTCAGCAGTGTTCATCCCGGGAGTGGACAACTGGGAAGCAGACTTCCTCAGCAGACACGATCTTCACCCGGGAGAGTGGGGACTTCATCCAGAAGTTTTCCACATGCTAATAAACCGTTGGGAAAGACCAATGGTGGACATGATGGCGTCTCGCCTCAACAAAAAACTGGACAGGTATTGCGCCAGGTCAAGAGATCCGCAGGCAATAGCTGTGGACGCGCTGGTAACACCTTGGGTGTACCAGTCGGTGTATGTGTTTCCTCCTCTGCCTCTCATACCAAAGGTATTGAGAATCATACGGCAAAGCGGAGTAAGAACGATACTAGTGGCTCCGGATTGGCCAAGAAGGTCTTGGTACCCGGAACTTCAAGAGATGGTCACGGACGATCCGTGGCCTCTACCTCTAAGACAGGACCTGCTTCAGCAGGGACCGTGTCTATTCCAAGACTTACCGCGGCTGCGTTTGACGGCATGGCGGTTGAACGCCAGATCCTAAAAGGAAAAGGCATTCCAGAAGAAGTCATTCCTACCTTGATTAAGGCAAGAAAGGAAGTCACCGCGAAGCATTATCACCGCATTTGGCGGAAATATGTTGCGTGGTGCGAGGATCGGAGTGCTCCGACGGAGGAATTTCAACTGGGTCGTTTCCTACATTTCCTGCAATCAGGATTGTCTATGGGTCTCAAATTGGGATCTATTAAGGTTCAAATTTCGGCCCTGTCAATATTCTTCCAAAAAGAATTGGCCTCAGTTCCTGAGGTCCAGACTTTTGTCAAAGGAGTACTGCATATACAGCCTCCTGTGGTGCCTCCGGTGGCACCGTGGGATCTAAATGTAGTTTTAGATTTCCTCAAATCCCATTGGTTTGAACCACTAAAAAATGTGGATTTGAAATATCTCACATGGAAAGTGACTATGTTACTGGCCCTGGCGTCCGCCAGGAGAGTATCTGAACTGGCGGCTTTATCTTATAAAAGCCCTTATTTAATTTTCCATTCGGATAGGGCAGAGCTGCGGACGCGTCCGCATTTTCTCCCTAAGGTGGTATCAGCGTTTCACCTGAACCAGCCTATTGTAGTGCCTGCGGCTACAAGCGACTTGGAGGACTCCAAGTTGTTGGACGTTGTCAGAGCTTTAAAAATATACATTTCAAGGACGGCTGGAGTCAGAAAATCTGACTCGCTGTTTATACTGTATGCACCCAACAAGTTGGGTGCGCCTGCTTCTAAGCAGTCGATTGCTCGTTGGATTTGTAACAAAATTCAACTTGCACATTCTGTGGCAGGCCTGCCACAGCCTAAATCTGTTAAGGCCCATTCCACAAGGAAGGTGGGCTCATCTTGGGCGGCTGCCCGAGGGGTCTCGGCATTACAACTCTGCCGAGCAGCTACGTGGTCAGGGGAGAACACGTTTGTAAAATTCTACAAATTTGATACCCTGGCAAAGGAGGACCTGGAGTTCTCTCATTCGGTGCTGCAGAGTCATCCGCACTCTCCCGCCCGTTTGGGAGCTTTGGTATAATCCCCATGGTCCTTTCAGGAACCCCAGCATCCACTAGGACGATAGAGAAAATAAGAATTTACTTACCGATAATTCTATTTCTCGGAGTCCGTAGTGGATGCTGGGCGCCCATCCCAAGTGCGGATTATCTGCAATACTTGTACATAGTTATTGTTAACTAATTCGGGTTATTGTTTAGGGAGCCATCTTTCAGAGGCTCCTCTGTTATCATACTGTTAACTGGGTTTAGATCACAAGTTGTACGGTGTGATTGGTGTGGCTGGTATGAGTCTTACCCGGGATTCAAAATCCTCCCTTATTGTGTACGCTCGTCCGGGCACAGTACCTAACTGGAGTCTGGAGGAGGGTCATAGGGGGAGGAGCCAGTGCACACCACCTGATCTGGAAAAGCTTTACTTTTTGTGCCCTGTCTCCTGCGGAGCCGCTATTCCCCATGGTCCTTTCCGGAACCCCAGCATCCACTACGGACTCCGAGAAATAGAATTATCGGTAAGTAAATTCTTATTTTTTCTCCCATTTAAATTGTTGCCGTCTGCGCACACACAATTCACATTCTGCGCATGCGAGTATCGCCTAACATTGGAGATGTACAGAAACCATCAGGTTTACGTACATCTCTGAATTAGGCCTTCTTCTACTTTCAAAGTATTGTTACTTTATATTTTCTTTTTTATAATAATAATTATTATTAGTTTTTTTTATTTTTCTTATGTGGTTTTATATTAGATATAAAATTTTTTATTGTGAAATAACTCCTTTATGTATGTTGTGCGATATGGGAATAACAATCTTGTAATTGAAATATTTTACATAATAATTTTAATACGGCTCTCCTCAGAAACTGCAAATGTGGAATAAAATTAGACTTTCTCCCAAATGACCTATACACAGGACAAGCTTTCAAAGGTACTAGGAAGGGTGCTTGTGTAGGGTTGGCAGCCTAATATCCCTTTATGCCCAAAACACCAATGCCAGGTTTTATATAGGTTTATAAATAACTTCGTTCCTCTCCCAATTCACCCCTGCTCAGACATTGGTTTCACTGGACATTTATCAAAAGATAAAGTAAACAAAGTGCTTGAATGGCTCCTATTCAGTGCTCTCTGTACAACTGGTGTTCTGTACGTTGTTGGGGTTTTTTTTGTTGTTTTTTTTTTGTTATTGCAGTTTTCTACTTTTGTTATTTAGACAACATATCATTAATGCCACTTGTTTCCTCACACACAGGTATAACAAATTGAGAAGCTTCTCACCCCATTAGCTACATGAGGTGAAGGAAGCTCCTAAAGTACAATTAGATGCAGCAGATGCTTATTTTTGCAAGTGGGATCCACCTCCCTTGCTTCCATGGCAATAGAGCATATGTTATAAACAGGTGCATGGCATACTATTACAGAGTCAGAAAAACTATTTCTGGAATACAAGATGCTTGGTGCTAGGGGTTTAATCTGCTCTGTCCATATCCAGCAGAGCTAGGTAATAAATTGGTATCTGTTACAGAGCATCAAAAGTATTTGCAAGTCTACACGAGTTGGAACAATCGCATCTCCGTGTAGCCCTCCCTAGTCTTCTTTCTTGCCCACCATGCTGTTCTTGGCTGCTTATGACATCCTCCCACCTCCCCCTCCCCCTCCATCCACTTGTGCTACTCATAACAACCCAAAATTTCCCACCCATAAAGAACTTTCATCCTTACTGTAATCATTCCACTTTTGACGCACCCATTTTTATATGCACTCTCCAACAAACTGGCCTCCATTCATGAGCCATTGCTGTTTAATTTCGTTACTGAAACTTGTCTATCCTCCTCTGCAGTAGATACCACTGCAACTTTTCTCCGACGTTGGTCCCTTACATGTTCAGAGTCATTCCCATGGAACCATCCCTCTCCTTTTCTTTCAAACTCCATTACTATCTGCTATACCACCACATAACGTTCAGTCTCCTTGAAACACTAATTTCTCTTACGTCCTAGAGGATGCTGGGGACTCCGTAAGGACCATGGGATATAGATGGGCTCCGCAGGAGATATGGGCACTATAAAGAACTTTAGAATGGGTCTGGACTGGCTCCTCCCTCTATGCCTCTCCACCAGACCTCAGTTAGATCCTGTGCCCAGAGGAGATTGGGTGCATTACAGGGAGCTCTCCTGAGTTTCTCTGATAAAGAATTTTGTTAGTTTTTTTATTTTCAGGGAGCAACAGGCTCCCTGCATCGTGGGACTGAGGAGAGAGAAGCAGACCTACTTAAGTGATAGGCACTGCTTCTTAGGCTACTGGACACCATTAGCTCCAGAGGGAGTCGGAACGCAGGTCTCCCCTCGCTGTTCGTCCCAGAGCCGCGTCGCCGTCGTCCTCGCAGAGCCGGAAGATAGAAGCCGGGTGAGTATAAGAAGGAAAGAAGACTTCAAGGCGGCAGAAGACTTCAGATCTTCACTGAGGTAAGCGCGCAGCGGTAACGCTGCGCGCCATTGCTCCCACACACTACACACACTAGCAGGCACTGATGGGTGCAGGGCGCAGGGGAGGCGCCCTGGGCAGCAATAAAAACCTCTAAATCTGGCATTATACGGTTAGACACTGCGGAGGCAGTAATTCTATAAATCCCCCGCCAGTTTTGTGATACTTTCAGCGGAACCGAAGCCCGCCGCTGGAGAGGGCAGAGCTTGGTCCCTCAGCACTAACCAGCGCCATTTTCTCCACAGAGATCTGCAGAGAAGCTGGCTCCCCGGTCTCTCCCCTGCTGAACACTGTGAGACAGGGCTGAAAAGAGGAGGGGGGGCACTTGTAAGGCGCAGTGAGTGTATTAACACAGTGATTAAGATAAAAGCGCTAGTATCTGGGAGATTATTTTCCAGTGTCAGTTGGCGCTGGGTGTGTGCTGGCATACTCTCTCTCTGTCTCTCCAAAGGGCCTTATTGGGGAACTGTCTCCTTATTACTATATCCCTGTGTGTGTTGGGGTGTCGGTACAAGTGTGTCGGCATGTCTGATGCGGAAGGCTCAGCTAAGGAGGAGGTGGAGCAGATGATTGTGGTGTCTCCGTCGGCAACGCCGACTCATGATTGGATGGACATGTGGAATGTTTTAAATGCAAATGTGACCCTATTACATAAGAGATTGGACAAAGCAGAGTCCAGAGAAAAAGCTGGGAGTCAATCCACCGCTTCGACTGGGTCACCGGGCCCTTCTGGGTCTCAAAAACGTCCCCTATCCCAAATAGCAGACACTGATACCGACACGGATTCTGACTCCAGTGTCGACTACGATGATGCGAGGTTACACCCAAGGGTGGCCAAAAGTATTCATTTATATGATTATTGCAATAAAAGATGTTTTGCATATCACAGATGACCTTTCGGTCCCTGACACGAGGGTGCGCATGTATAAGGAAAATAAACCTGAGGTAACCTTTCCCCCATCCCATGAGCTTAACGAGTTATTTAAAAAAGCTTGGGAAAATAAGAATTTACTTACCGATAATTCTATTTCTCATAGTCCGTAGTGGATGCTGGGAACTCCGTAAGGACCATGGGGAATAGCGGCTCCGCAGGAGACTGGGCACAAAAGTAAAAGCTTTATGACTAGCTGGTGTGCACTGGCTCCTCCCCCTATGACCCTCCTCCAAGCCTCAGTTAGGATACTGTGCCCGGACGAGCGTACATAATAAGGAAGGATCTTGAATCCCGGGTAAGACTCATACCAGCCACACCAATCACACCGTACAACTTGTGATCTGAACCCAGTTAACAGTATGATAAACGTAGGAGCCTCTGAAAAGATGGCTCCCAACAATAAACAACCCGATTTTTGTAACAATAACTATATACAAGTATTGCAGACAATCCGCACTTGGGATGGGCGCCCAGCATCCACTACGGACTATGAGAAATAGAATTATCGGTAAGTAAATTCTTATTTTCTCTGACGTCCTAGTGGATGCTGGGAACTCCGTAGGGACCATGGGGATTATACCAAAGCTCCCAAACGGGCGGGAGAGTGCGGATGACTCTGCAGCACCGAATGAGAGAACTCCAGGTCCTCCTCAGCCAGGGTATCGAATTTGTAAAATTTAGCAAACGTGTTTGCCCCTGACCAAGTAGCTGCTCGGCAAAGTTGTAAAGCCGAGACCCCTCGGGCAGCCGCCCAAGATGAGCCCACCTTCCTTGTGGAATGGGCTTTTACAGATTTTGGCTGTGGCAGGCCTGCCACAGAATGTGCAAGCTGAATCGTACTACAAATCCAACGAGCAATCGTCTGCTTAGAAGCAGGAGCACCCAGCTTGTTGGGTGCATACAGGATAAACAGCGAGTCAGATTTTCTGACTCCAGCCGTCCTGGAAACATATATTTTCAGGGCCCTGACTACGTCCAGCAACTTGGAGTCCTCCAAGTCCCTAGTAGCCGCAGGCACCACAATAGGCTGGTTCATGTGAAACGCTGAAACCACCTTAGGGAGAAATTGAGGGCGAGTCCTCAGTTCTGCCCTGTCTGAATGAAAAATTAGGTAAGGGCTTTTATATGATAAAGCCGCCAATTCTGAGACACGCCTGGCTGAAGCCAGGGCTAACAGCATGACCACTTTCCATATTTTAATTCCACAGTGGTGAGTGGTTCAAACCAATGTGACTTTAGGAGACTCAACACTACATTGAGATCCCAAGGTGCCACTGGAGGCACAAAAGGAGGCTGTATATGCAGTACCCCTTTGACAAACGTCTGAACTTCAGGCACTGAAGCCAGTTCTTTTTGGAAGAATATTGACAGGGCCGAAATTTGAACCTTAATGGACCCTAATTTTAGGCCCATAGATAGTCCTGTTTGCAGGAAATGCAGGAAACGACCCAGTTGAAATTCCTCTGTAGGGGCCTTCTTGGCCTCACACCACGCAACATATTTTCGCCAAATGCGGTGATAATGTTTCGCGGTTACATCCTTCCTGGCCTTGATCAGGGTAGGGATGACTTCATCTGGAATGCCTTTTTCCTTCAGGATCCGGCGTTCAACCTCCATGCCGTCAAACGCAGCCGCGGTAAGTCTTGGAACAGACAAGGTCCCTGCTGGAGCAGGTCCTTTCTTAGAGGTAGAGGCCACGGGTCCTCCGTGAGCATCTCTTGAAGTTCCGGGTACCAAGTCCTCCTTGGCCAATCCGGAGCCACGAGTATAGTTCTTACTCCTCTCCTTCTTATGATTCTCAATACTTTGGGTATGAGAGGCAGAGGAGGGAACACATACACTGACTGGTACACCCACGGTGTTACCAGAGCGTCCACCGCTATCGTCTGAGGGTCCCTTGACCTGGCGCAATATCTGTCTAGTTTCTTGTTGAGACGAGACGCCATCATGTCCACCTTTGGTTTTTCCCAACGGTTTACAATCACGTGGAAGACTTCTGGGTGAAGTCCCCACTCCCCCGGGTGGAGGTCGTGTCTGCTGAGGAAGTCTGCTTCCCAATTGTCCACTCCCGGAATGAACACCGCTGACACTGACAGTGCTGTCACATAATTTTCCGCCCAGCGAAGAATTCTTGCAGCTTCTGCCATTGCCCTCCTGCTTCTTGTGCCGCCCTGTCTGTTTACGTGGGCGACTGCCGTGATGTTGTCCGATTGGATCAATACCGACTGACCCTGAAGCAGAGGCCTTGCTTGACTTAGGGCATTGTAAATTGCCCTTAGTTCCAGGATATTTATGTGAAGAGACGTTTCCATGCTTGACCACAAGCCCTGGAAATTTCTTCCCTGTGTGACTGCTCCCCAGCCTCTCAGGCTGGCATCCGTGGTCACCAGAATCCAGTCCTGAATGCCGAATCTGCGGCCCTCTAGAAGATGAGCACTCTGCAACCACCACAGGAGAGACACCCTTGTCCTTGGAGATAGGGTTATCCGCTGATGCATCTGAAGATGCGATCCGGACCATTTGTCCAGCAGATCCCACTGAAAAGTTCTTGCATGGAATCGCTTCGTAAGAAGCCACCATCTTTCCCAGGACCCTTGTGCATTGATGCACTGACACTTGTCCTGGTTTCAGGAGGTTCCTGACTAGCTCGGATAACTCCCTGGCCTTCTCCTCCAGGAGAAACACCTTTTTCTGGACTGTGTCCAGAATCATCCCTAGGAACAGTAGACGTGTTGTTGGAATCGGCTGCGATTTTGGAATATTTAGAATCCACCCGTGCTGACGTAGCACTACCTGAGATAGTGCTACTCCGACCTCTAACTGTTCCCTGGACCTTGCCCTTATCAGGAGATCGTCCAAGTAAGGGATAATTAAGACGCCTTTTCTTCGAAGAAGAATCATCATTTCGGCCATTACCTTGGTAAAGACCCGTGGTGCCGTGGACAATCCAAACGGCAGCGTCTGAAACTGATAATGACAGTTTTGTACCACAAACCTGAGGTACCCTTGGTGAGAAGGGTAGATTGGGACATGGAGATAAGCATCTTTGATGTCCAGAGACACCATATAGTCCCCTTCTTCCAGGTTCGCTATCACTACTCTGAGTGACTCCATCTTGAATTTGAACCTTTTTATGTAAGTGTTCAATGATTTCAGATTTAAAATCGGTCTCACCGAGCCGTCCGGCTTCGGTACCACAAACAGCGTGGAGTAATACCCCTTTCCCTGTTGTAGGAGGGGTACCTTGATTATCACCTTCTGGGAATACAGCTTGTGAATAGCTTCCAGTACTGCCTCCCTGTCGGAGGGAGACGTTGGTAGAGCAGACTTCAGGAACCGGCGAGGGGGAGACGTCTCTAATTCCAATTTGTACCCCTGTGATACTACCTGCAGGATCCAGGGGTCCACTTGCGAGTGAGCCCACTGCGCGTTGAAATTTTTGAGACGGGCCCCCACCGTGCCTGAGTCCGCTTGTAAAGCCCCAGCGTCATGCTGAAGACTTGGCAGAAGCGGGGGAGGGCTTCTGATCCTGGGAAGAGGCTGCCTGCTGCAGTCTTTTTCCCCTTCCTCTGCCCCGGGGCAGAAATGAGTGGCCTTTTGCCCGCTTGCCCTTATGGGGACGAAAGGACTGAGTTTGAAAAGACGGTGTCTTTTTCTGCTGAGTGGTGACCTGGGGTAAAAAGGTGGATTTCCCAGCCGTCGCCGTGGCCACCAGGTCCGATAGACCGACCCCAAATAACTCCTCCCCTTTATACGGCAAAACTTCCATATGCCGTTTGGAATCCGCATCACCTGATCACTGTCGTGTCCATAAACTTCTTCTGGCAGAAATGGACAGCGCACTTACTCTTGATGCCAGGGTGCAAATATCCCTCTGTGCATCTCGCATATATAGTAATGCATCCTTTAAATGCTCTATAGTCAATAATATACTGTCCCTATCCAGGGTATCAATATTTTCAGTCAGGGAATCCGACCAAGCCACTCCAGCGCTGCACATCCAGGCTGAGGCGATTGCTGGTCGTAGTATAACACAAGTATGTGTGTATATACCCTTTAGGATATTTTCCAGCTTTCTATCAGCTGGTTCCTTGAGGGCGGCCGTATCAGGAGACGGCAACGCCACTTGTTTTGATAAGCGTGTGAGCGCCTTATCTACCCTAGGGGGTGTTTCCCAACGCGCCCTAACCTCTGGCGGGAAAGGGTATAATGCCAATAATTTATTAGAAATCAGCAGTTTTTTATCGGGGGAAACCCACGCTTTGTCACACACCTCATTTAATTCATCTGATTCAGGAAAAACTATGGGTAGTTTTTTTCACACCCCACATAATACCCCTTTTTGTGGTACTTGTAGTATCAGAAATGTTCAAAGCCTCCTTCATTGCCGTGATCATGTAACGTGTGGCCCTACTGGACATTACGTTTGTCTCGTCACCGTCGACGCTGGAGTCAGTATCCGTGTCTGGGTCTGTGTCGACCATCTGAGGTAACGGGCGCTTTAGAGCCCCTGACGGTGTTTGAGACGCCTGGACAGGCACTAACTGATTTGCCGGCTGTCTCATGTCGTCAACAGTTTTTTGCAAAGTGCTGACACTGTCACGTAATTCCTTCCATACGACCATCCAGTCAGGTGTCGACTCCCTAGGGGGTGACATCACTATTACAGGCAATTGCTCCGCCTCCACATCATTTTCCTCCTCATACATGTCGACACAATCGTACCGACACACAGCACACACACAGGGAATGCTCTGATAGAGGACAGGACCCCACGAGCCCTTTGGGGAGACAGAGGGAGAGTTTGCCAGCACACACCAGAGCGCTATATATATACAGGGATAACCTTATATAAGTGTTTCTCCCTTCTATAGCTGCTGTATTTGTATTATCTGCCAATTAGTGCCCCCCCTCTCTTGTTTTACCCTGATTCTGTAGCAGGACTGCAGGGGAGAGTCAGGGAGCCGTCCTTCCAGCGGAGCTGTGAGGGAAAATGGCGCTTGTGTGCTGAGGAGATAGGCTCCGCCCCCTTTTCTTCTGCCTTTTCTCCCGCTTTTTTTAGGAAAACTGGCAGGGGTTAAATGCATCCATATAGCCCAGGAGCTATATGTGATGCATTTCTTTAGCCATATAAGGTTTAAAACGTGTTTTATTGCGTCTCAGGGCGCTCCCACCCAGCGCCCTGCACCCGCAGTGACCGGAGTGTGAAGTGTGCTGAGAGCAATGGCGCACAGCTGCAGTGCTGTGCGCTACCTTATTGAAGACAGGAACGTCTTCTGCCGCCGATTTTTCCGGACCTCTTCGCTCTTCTGGCTCTGTAAGGGGGCCGGCGGCGCGGCTCCGGGACCCATCCAAGCTGAGCCTGTGATCGTCCCTCTGGAGCTAATGTCCAGTAGCCAAGAAGCCCAATCCACTCTGCATGCAGGTGAGTTCGCTTCTTCTCCCCTTAGTCCCACGATGCAGTGAGCCTGTTGCCAGCAGGTCTCACTGAAAAGAAAAAAACTATTTAAACTTTTACTCTAAGCAGCTCAGGAGAGCTACCTGGCATGCACCCTTCTCGGCCGGGCACAAAAATCTAACTGAGGCTTGGAGGAGGGTCATAGGGGGAGGAGCCAGTGCACACCAGCTAGTCATAAAGCTTTTACTTTTGTGCCAAGTCTCCTGCGGAGCCGCTATTCCCCATGGTCCTTACGGAGTTCCCAGCATCCACTAGGACGACAGAGAAACTCCAGATAAAAAAATGCAGATTCCCAAAAGGATTCTTATGGCGTATCCTTTCCCTGCACAGGACAGGGTACGTTGGGAATCCTCACCCAGGGTGGACAAGGCTTTAACACGCCTGTCCAAGAAGGTGGCGCTACTGTCTCCGGAAACGGCAGCCCTCAAGGATCCTGCTGATCGCAGACAGGAAACTACTTTAAAGTCTATTTATGCACATACAGGTGCTTTGCTCAGACCGGCAATAGCATCGGCATGGGTGTGTAGTGCAGTTGCAGCTTGGACAGATACCTTGTCAGCTGACCTTGATACCCTAGACAGGGATACCATTTTATTGACCTTAGGCCACATTAAAGACGCAGTCTTATATATGAGGGACGCTCAAAGAGACGTTAGGCTGCTAGGTTCGAGAGCCAACGCCATGGCGATTTCTGCTAGGCAAGCTCTGTGGACCCGCCAATGGATGAGTGATGCCGACTCAAAGAAGCATATGGAGGTTTTGCCATGCAAAGGTGAAGTTTTATTTGGGGAAGGTCTCGCGGACCTGGTTGCCACAGCTACCGCGGGTAAATCTACCTTTTTGCCTTTTGTTCCCCCACAGCAAAAGAAAACTCCACAATATCAGATGCAGTCCTTTCGGTTGCATAAGTCCAGAAGAGGTCGGGGCTCATCTTTCCTCACCAGAGGTAAGGGTAGAGGAAAGAGAGCACCTGCTCCAGCTAGTTCCCAGGAGCAGAAGTCCTCCCCGGCTTCTACAAAATCCACCGCATGACGCTGGGGCTCCACTGAGGGAGTCCGCACCGGTGGGGGCACGTCTTCGACTCTTCAGCCAGGTCTGGGTTCTGTCAGACGTGGATCCTTGGGCGATGGATATTGTATCCCAAGGCTACAAACTGGAATTCGAAGAGTTGCCCCCTCGCCGATTTTTCAAGTCGGCCTTGCCAGTTTCTTCCCCAGAGAGGGAAGTAGTGTTAGCTGCAATTCAAAAGCTGTGTCAACAGCAAGTGATTGTCAAGGTTCCCCTAGTCCAACAGGGGAAAGGGTACTATTCGACCCTGTTCGTGGTCCCAAATCCGGATGGTTCGGTCAGACCCATTTTAAATCTAAAATCCCTAAACCTGTACTTGAAAAAGTTCAAATTCAAGATGGAATCGCTCCAGGCTGTGATCTCCAGTCTGGAAGGGGGGGGGGATTTTATGGTATCAGGCGACATAAAGGATGCATACCTTCATGTCCCCATATATCCTCCTCATCAGGCGAACCTGAGATTCGCTGTACAGGACTGTCATTACTAGTTTCAGACGTTGCCGTTTGGGCTTTCCACGGCCCCGAGGATTTTCACCAAGGTGATGGCGGAGATGATGGTGCTCCTGCGCAGACAGGGAGTCGCAATTATCCCATACTTGGACGATCTCCTGATAAAAGCAAGATCGAGAGATCAATTGCAGAAGAGCGTGTCGCTCTCCCTGAGAGTGCTACAACAACACGGTTGGATTCTCAATCTGCCGAAGTCACAGTTGATTCCAACGACTCGACTATCATTCCTAGGCATGATTCTGGACACGGATTCTGGATTCTGAACATGGTCAGAGACTTGCTAAAACCAAAAAGAGTGTCTGTTCATCAATGCACTCGAGTTCTGGGGAAAATGGTGGCAGCCTACGAGGCCATCCCCTTCGGCAGGTTTCATGCAAGGACGTTTCAGTGGGACCTCCTGGACAAGTGGTCCGGGTCCCATCTACTAATACATCAGAAGATAAGCCTGTCCCCCCGGGCCAGGGTGTCTCTCCTGTGGTGGCTGCAAAGTGCTCACCTTCTAGAGGGTCGCAGGTTCGGCATTCAAGACTGGGTTCTGGTGACTACGGACGCGAGCCTCCGAGGATGGGGAGCAGTCACACAAGGAAGAAATTTTCAGGGGCTATAGTCAAGCCAGGAGGCTTGTCTACACATCGGCGTACTGGAATTGAGGGCCATATACAATGGCCTACGACAAGCGGAGTATCTTCTTCGTGACCTACCGGTTCTGATTCAATCAGACAACGCCACAGCCGTGGCTCATGTAAACCGCCAAGGCGGGACAAGGAGCAGAGTGGCAAAGGCGGAAGCCACCAGGATTCTTCGCTGGGCGGAAAATCGCGTAAGCGCTCTGTCAGCGGTCTTCATTCCGGGAGTGGACAACTGGGAAGCAGACTTCCTCAGCAGACACGATCTCCATCCAGGAGAGTGGGGACTTCATCAAGACGTTTTTACAGAGATAACAAGTCTTTGAATTCCTCACATAGACATGATGGCGTCACGCCTCAACAAGAAACTTCGGAGGTATTGTGCCAGGTCGAGGGACCCTCAGGCAGTAGCAGTGCACGCCCTGGTGACACCTTGGGTGTTTCAGTCGGTCTATGTGTTCCCCCCTCTTCCTCTCATCTCAAACATATTGAGAGTCATAAGACAAAAAAGTGAAAACTATCTTCATTGTTCCAGATTGGCCTCGAAGGGCCTGGTATTCAGATCTTCAGGAGATGCTCACAGAAGATCTCAGGGAGGACCTGTTACAACAGGGGCCCTGCGTGTTCCAAGACTTACCGCGGTTACGTTTGACAGCATGGCGGTTGAACACCGAATCCTAGCTGGGAAGGGTATTCCGGAGGAAGTCATCCCTACTCTGATAAAGGCTAGGAAGAAGGTGACGGCAAAAGATTATCACCGTATCTGGAGGAAATATGTTTCTTGGTGTGAAGCCAAGAATGCTGCTACGGAAGATTTCCATCTGGGCGGTTTTCTCCACTTTCTACAGACAGGAGTGCATATGGGCCTAAAATTAGGCTCCATTAAGGTACAGATTTCGGCCCTGTCTAATTTCTTTCAGAAGGAATTGGCTTCTCTCCCAGAAGTCCAGACTTTTGTAAAGGGAGTGCTGCACATCCAGCCTCCTTTTGTGCCCCCAGTGGCATCTTGGGACCTTAACATGGTGTTACGGTTCCTGAAGTCTCACTGGTTTGAACCTCTTCAAACTGTTGAATTGAAATTTCTCACTTGGAAGGTGGTCATGTTGTTGGCCTTGGCATCTGCAAGGCGGGTGTCCGAATTGGCAGCCTTGTCTCACAAGAGCCCCTATTTGACCTTCCATGTGGATAGAGCAGAGTTGAGGACTCGTCCTCAATTTTTGCCTAAGGTGGCTTCTTCATTTCATATGAACCAACCTATTGTGGTGCCTGTGGCTACGGGTAACTTGGAGGATTCCAAGTCCCTGGATGTAATCAGGGCCTTAAAAATCTATGTAGCCAGGACGGCTCGGGTTAGGAAAACAGAAGCACTGTTTGTCCTGTATGCAGCCAACAAAGTTGGCGCTCCTGCTTCGAAGCAGACTATTGCTCGCTGGATCTGTAACACGATTCAGCAGGCTCATTCTACGGCAGGATTGCCGTTAATAAATTCGGTAAAGGCCCATTCCACTAGGAAGGTGGCCTCTTCTTATCATGACACGTCACTCTTTCACTTTCTACAACTCTCAGAAATGGCAGTTCCATTTGCCACACATTGTGCTTGGCAATCAAAATTCCAAGCAGACTCACCAATGCAAAAGTGCTCCCATACCACTTCGAGCACAGGTTCTCAAACTCTGTCCTCAGGACCCCACACAGTTCTTGTATTCTAGGTCACCTGTAGATTTTTAAAATGTGACAGTTGGTGATTGCACAGTACACCTGCCAGGTGACTTGGAAAATGTGAGCTGTGTGGGGTCCTGAGGACAGAGTTTGAGAAACACTAACCTAGAGCAAATAGAAAAGATAATGTTAAAATTCTGTCATTGTCTATTAATTTTTCCTGTCATCTTACTCCACTACCATATATCTTGCCCAGCCAACTAATTATAAGCCTTTAATATCAACCCAGTTGACAACCACCCATTGTCTCTCTTCTGCATTTGGTTCCCTTTCCTGTAAACTGTCCCCATCATTAATTTCTTACAACATCACCAACTACTTTGAAATCAAGTTAATATCTATCCTACAAGATATCTCTTCCTGCCATTTACAGCACATCCCTCCCCTGCACTCACTCTTTATTCTTTCTGTGACCGTCCTCTAAAAGGCTAATCAATATTTGGTTGTACCGCCCCATTTAACAAAAACTAGGTTGAAAAGTAATGACTGCCTCCATAGTTGCTGTCCTCCATTGTTGTTGTATACACTCAAGGGATTCCTGTCTTGTCACCAGCTTTACAGAAAGGTTTCTTGGACTCGGGTTACAGGATTTTAGGAGCTGTGGCCAAGGTGAGGGAAGCATTCCAGCCTCCAGAGCCAGAATTCCCTCCACCTCCTCCTGACTTGGAACATCTGCGGGTGAGTTTATTCATTTGCACAAGGAAATGGACCTAACCCCAAGTACACTTGGTAACCGCTTGCAGACTTTTTGCCTGATTCAGAGATGCAGGTAAAGTGGCCAGCCCCATTAGTTGTTCCAGATCTACCTGAAGTTGCATATATCATTGCTTACCCTCGTCTCTGGAATAGCCGCAATTCCTTCTACATGCCCACGACTTACATATCCTACATGCTGGCATCCAGTTCCTGCCCACTCAGCCGCTAAAGAGATCCGTGCAACTCTGACTTGCACATAATTGTTCTAAGTTGCTTATGCAGGCTTAGACGGATTCCGCTGACTGAATTGTGTACAATCCAGAATCTGTATTTTTTCCTATTTTCGTTAACGGCATGCATATAACAGCTTTCCAAAACGACGGCTGTCCTGTAGCCGCCTTTGCTGCTAAACTTGAAATTGGCCTGTCATTAGACAGCAAGTTGTTACAGCAAAGCATCCAAGGATACTGGTGTTTACCTCCTCTTTTGCTTGAGGGTTGCAGGTATGTTAGGAGTGCAAAACATGAGCCTACGCCTTTTATGGGCCAGGAAAGGCAGCACTTGAGATGGGTGTAAGCACCAAAAGAGAAAACATTTTAGAACTCCACATACAAGGCACTTAACTATACATATGAAGGATTATTATTATTATTATTATTACACACAAGATGCTTTATTTGTAAAACTCAATAACTATAGGTGTTGATTATACATGGGAATATATCAGTGTTCATTAAACTTGTGAATAATTTTTGGATTAAACTGAACTGTATTAATCTTCATATAACAATATAGTTATTCATCTCTCTAACCTTTCAATTTGCTTCAGGTTATGGATCCATAGTAAAACACAGTAGACCTTATTACAATGTGAAATGCTTCCTACTTAGAGAGGAACTGGGCTACCTCAGTGGTGTCGTAGTTTTTCTGTTACACATTATTGCAGAGTATAAAAATAATAATAATAAACAGTGTATCCTTGGATTGGGTATATTTTCTGGCTCTTAAGGTGTGTACACATGGTGAGATTCGGGCTAAACCCCGATTCTGACTATGCGATGAGAGCTAGGTCGGTATCGCAAGCATAGATGACTGTGCTTGCGATACTGGCTATGTGTGATTTTGGCTAAGTGTCAGTTTTGACTATCTTTTCTACAAGATTTCAAAATAGACTTTCAAAATTGACTTGCCTGCACAGTCTGTCTAGACTTGCGTTACCGACCTCGCAGGACCGCGCATCGGTATTGCATCGGGATCGCAAGGTGACTTTCCTGATCTGTACTAACTTTCCTTACGATTTTGACTATATATAGTCAAAATTGTAAGAAAAAATCTTACCGTGTGTACACACCTTAACGTATATGCTTTCTTTTCGCCCAATGCATATACTTTTTATTTTTACAAAATGATAGCACATAATGCACACGCCATGGACTTGGCACATCAGATGATGGTTAAGAACTAGCATAAAATACAGATGGCTAGTCATAATACACCATGTTCTTTTTTTTTTTTTCTTTCATGGTATTTATTGCTGTGTTCATGCTGTTCAGTTGACTGATGAGGCCGCACCTCCAAAGCCGCCACTTCCTGAAGGAGAGGTTCCACCTCCCAGGCCGCCACCTCCTGAGGAGAAGGACGAGGACTTCCCAGAGCAGAAGCAGGGCGAGGTGGTGAACCAGCAAATGATGGTGGCTGCAAGACAGCTTCACGATGAAGCTCGGAAGTGGTCCAGCAAGGTAATGTTTGTGTGATGTACATTAAGTGCAGGATAAAACATAACTGAGAAACTGAGTATAGCCTACACAGTGAACCATAAGGATGTGCTGTAGTAGGTTTATGAATTGTATGACTGACCTGTGCACAATTTCTTACCTACATTTCTTGGGGGGTCTTAAAAGAAATCTGGTTTTATGGCTTAACATATATACCATGCATACCATTTTCTTTTAGTTTATTTAATAACGGTGTCTAGTTGAGAAAAAATAAATTTGTGGGGATGTACAAATAACTGGCTAAGAGAGAAGCATGTTTAATCGCCTGCGGGTATTAACCCACTAATGTAGGATTTTACACTTTGAGAGTGTTAGGCACACCAGATACTTACAACACATGTAGAAATTGCTGAGAAATTATACTGTGCATCTGCACTGAATTCACAAGGTATTCTAGGTCCAGATTTAACCAACTGACCTGTTCTAGGTTCATGGGTAAGGCCAACCATTTTACATGTTACACTATTACAGTTCTTATTAGCTGGGAGCTACCATAACGAAAGCTGTACAAATGGGCAAATCATTGTCTACAATGACTAGGGTTATTAAACTGATTTCTCAGCAATAAGACTACCTGAGGGCTACTAAAAGCTGTATTTATGATGTAATAAGCCAGGTAAGATGGAGTAAATCTTCAAGACCTGGAAATTCACCTTAAAGGTAGTAGAAGTATCAGTTATAACATTAAAACCACTGGGGTGAAGTGAATAACAATAATTATCTCTAAAATGACCCCTGTCAAAGGGTGGGATATATTAGGCAGCAAGTGGAAATCAGTTCTCGAAGTTGATTTGTTGGAAGCAGGAAAAATGGACAAGCCTAATGATCTGAACTACTTTAACAGAGGCCAAAGGGCAGGTCTTGTGGGTTGTTCCTGGTACGCAGTGGTTACTACCTACCAAAAGTGGTCCAAGGGAGGAGAACTGGTTAACTGGTGACTGGATCATGGGCGCCCAAGGCTTATCGATCCGTGTAGAGAGTGAAGGCTATCCCATCAGGTCCTATCCCACAGAAGAGCTATTGTAGCACAAATTGCTGAAAAAGTTAATGCTGGCTGTGTCAGAGCACACAGTGCATCGCAGCTTGTTGCTTACAGCGCTGCTTAGCTGCAGACCACTCATAGTGCCCATACTGACCCCTATAAACTACTGAAATCACCTACAATGTGAGTGTCAGAACTGGACCATGGAGCAATGGAAGATTGTGGCCTGGTCTGATGAATCATGTTTTCTTTTACATCATGTGGACGTCCAGGTTCGTGTGCGTCATTTACATAAGTAAGAGAATGGCACCAGGAAGCACTGAAGGAAAGCCAGCAGAAGCAGTGTATGCTCTGTTGTGCTGGGAAACCTTGGGTCCTGGCATTCATTTGGATGCTACTTTGACCTTTACCACCTACATAATCTAAACATTTTTGTAAACCAAATACACCCCTTCAGGGCAACTATATTACCTGATGGCAGTGGCCTCTTTCAGCTGTACAATGAGCTGTGACACACCGTATGACTTGTTCAGGAATGGTTTGAGGACATGACAAAGTTCCATGATGATGGCTTTGCCTCTAAATTCTAAATTCAATAGATAGCAATCTACTGTGTAGCTGTAGCTGTATCCAAAGTACAGACATGAGTTTATCTGTTGTCGTATCTAAAGGAAATCCGAATAATGAGATCACAATATAGATCAAATTCTCTGAAGGTGGAATTGAGGTAGTAGAACCTCAGAAGACTTTGGCTTTGTCATTAATAACTCATTTGTTTAACCTTGGTCCATATGGTTACTCCAAACACACTGTATTTATGTATAACTGGAACAAACATTGAATTTCAAGAGATGTTTCACCTATAATGTGAACGGTGGCTGCCTTCCTTCCTGCAGATTGTGATCCTTTATTCACACTACTTGCTGTACAGTCGCAATAAACACTATCAATTCCAATTCCATCTTTAGCTGTAATGGGACATTTGTTAACCACACTTTTATTGATAATAGTGACATCTTTTGTAGAAAGTAGAAGCTGTTTCAGTGGCAGTTCCCTTTCTGTGTAAGTGTAGTTCCACTTAATTCTATGCAAGCCTCACTGTTCTGTTACAGACAGTGTAGCATATCACTTTATTACAGCTCCTCTTTCACACTGATGAAACTGCTCAACATAATTGACATGGAACTGTACATAAAGAGAAAGCTACTGAAATATATCTGCAAGGTTACTCGAGTACAATCAATAAATGATTTGTACTTTTTCAGCTTGAGTGCCATGTATGAATTAGCTCAAGCAATTGTTTCTTTGTTTAATGTTAATCTATGATTTTACTGTATGTTAAAAAGACTATTGGCATTATTGACATATAATGTGCATGGCACAGACTAAGCTTTTAGCAAAAGTGTTTCCCCCCCCCTTTTTAATAAAAAACAAACAAAAAACAAACAAACCCTGAAAAATTCTATTTGCAGCCTTCACTACTATTTTTGTGTAAAATGCATATTGTAACATTTATGTCTCAGTCTAATGGTAAAGATACACCTATTCTACACACATACACACATGGTTTGGCTTCAGGTGCAGTCAACCCTTTTGCCCTCCTGTCCCACCTCTGCTTCTGATACTAACCCTGTCCCCCTTTCTTTACCCCTCCTTGCCCTCCCAGTCACCCGGAAGCCCTGCTCCCGCTACCCCGCAGGGTAGAGAAGCTGCTGTGTCTGCGGTAGAGCAGGAGCGTGAGGAAGAGGAGGAGGAGGAGGCATCAGTGGAGTTTGCTCTCTCCTCTGACATTGAAGATGATTATGAGCCAGAGCTCCTCTTAGTGCCTGAGGGTCAGCCTGTTAACCAGTCAATGCTGGCCGCAGCTCAGTCTTTGCATCGGGAAGCTACCAAATGGTCCAGTAAGGTATTCAATGGTTACAAAGTTTGCATCCTCCACCGTGCCATGTGCATCTCACCCCTGTCCCTCCATCCATGACACGGTTTGCGCCTCCCGTCTGCGCCAAGCTGATAGTGTTGCTGAATGTCTTGTTTATACGTGCTGGCTTGTGTCTGTAAGCCCATGTATGGCTTCATCAATGGATATTGGCTTGTGTATGGATTTATGCATTCAGATGTGTTGGGTCAGTTGTCCAATTACGCTTATTACTTTTGGAGAGAAAAGTGGTGAATCATTCAGATAAAACTCTTTAAATAAGTACAAGCACCTCACTTTGTCCCTCACATAGGGAAACACTAATCAAAATGCTTAATTTAAGATAGTCACATGGGTTAGAACTTGATAAAGGCTTAGTACTCTTAGTTTCATTAAAACTGCATTTGCATTCTGCATTTGTATTCTAACCTTTTTCTGCCCAATACTTTGTAGACCTGTATGACAGGTTTCCTTATGTGTATAAGAAGGGCTGACTTTCTGAGCAGTCCCTGTGGGAGACAACAAATGTTTCAGAGCATTTATCTTTTATGTTTAATTTCCTTAAAAAGCAAATCTTCACTTCACTTCAGACTGCTGAGTGGTTATCTGCACATTTTACAGAGCATGTAGATGACTGATCTTCAGAATTGTAGGCGAAGATCCGTTACTAATATTGACTAGAAATCAAATGGTATTAATTATCCCTTTTTAATTTATTAATAATAGAACGCCAAACCCTTTGCTGTTTATAGCGTTAATGAAAACTGTATTAGAGTCTTTTCTCTATAAATAATGTGTGCGACCCTTACATTAAAGAGTCCAATATTTATTTTAAATGTTAGTATTTGGAAGTTGCTAACCTCAGCGGGTCTATTACATGAACACATAAATATGTGCATATCAAGGACTTTATTTGTTTTTCCATTTCCTATGAAAGTACACCCAGAGTTGCTTATACTGTACACAAGCTGTGTGGTTATATAGAGCACTGATACTATAAAATCTTCACCCTGTTGTAGGGTATTATTTGGATTCTGAAATGTACCTGTTGATGGTTTTCTTTCAGTATATGGTTAGCATTGTATTCAGAGTACATGTCCCCCACTAGATTCAGGAAAACCTGAAAGAAGCCAGAACCATTGTAGCTTATAGAGGGAGGGGCAGTAAATGGGTGTCTCCTCCATACATCTGTGCTGCCTGCTGCTCTTGCTGTCTCACGGTGTGTATAATGTTGGCTTACACACAGAACAGACGCATGGCTTGGAATGGCAGTGTTTTTCAAGGATGATTGTCTTGTCTGTGAGTGTGCAGTCTTGGGAAATATTTTCTGTATTACTGAAAAATGGTATTCAGAGGTTACTGTGTTGAACTTACATGCAACTAGGTCTAATTTGTACAACATTGAAAATTAACCCATGTCCTTTTACACATAAAGGAGAAACTTAGATATGGTTAGCGCCAAAAAAGCAAGTATGATTGCTATGGGAAGGCCTCAGGGGAACTCCATATATTTACAATGACCGTATATGTTTCCTTTTGAGCGACACCTAAAGTAAGTTACTGTGGCTGATTTCCATTTAACCTGTAGTTTCTGGAGAGTCAACACTATGAGAAAATAAGCAATTTGGTGGCTTCTTTTATTTCCTGCGTCTGACCTGGGCAAACTGGAACACTGGGCATCCTAGAATTAGGCCTGTATTTGTTTCACTTTTTGTGGTGCTCATCAATAATTCCATGTATTTTACAGAATAGCTTTTAGTGCACTTAAGACGGATTTGGCTGCTATATTTTAGAGGTTTGTAATTTTGTATTTCTTCCTATTCTTTGCCCATAATTCCTTTGCAACCACAGTCAACCTCTGACTGCCAAATGCTCTCCACAGCTCTTGGTACGTACCTGTAAGATTATCTGCATATATTTATAGGGCACCAAGGATACAAACAGGGTAGTTACAAAATATGAGGGCAACATATCTAAGCAAGATAAAAATATGAAGAAATACATATATAAAGCCCTGTGGAATTTCTTTGTTCTAAAGGTGATATAGCTTGGATACCATGCTCATTCCCTACCTGATCTTACTGTGTAACATTTAGGAGTGTATTCAATTATTTTCAGAAACTGCCATCTTGTCAGAAAGACGGCAGTTTCTGACAGGTTTTGGTCGGAAGGATTTCCGACCTATTCAATGTGACCCCTTTTTTTTCCTGACAAGTCGGGAAATCCGACCTGTGGGAATGCAGGCCGCCGATCCACGTGTATTGTCGGAAGCGCGGCCAAACCAGACAGGTTTAAGCTCGGTTTCCGACAATGTCAATCCGACTTTAAAAAAAGTCGGATTGCCATTGTTGGGAACTGGTCAAACCTGTCTGATTTGGCCATCCATTGAATACACATTTATTTAATTATTATTTATTAACAGTTTCTTTTATAGCGCAGTATATTATGTTGCGCTTTACAATTAGAACAACAGTAATAGAAAAAAACTGGGTAAAAACATGCAGACATAGAGGTAGGAAGGCCCTGCTTGCAAGCTTATAATCTATAAGGAAATAGGCATTGATACACAAGGATAGATGCTACCTGTTGCATAATGGTCCACCAGATTGCTAGGTTCTTAATGGGTTGTATTATATGATCACACAGCAATGTTGGCAAAGGGTCAGGAGGGTGTAAAGAAAACCAAAATGTGAGGTTGTGTACTGTACAGAGAGGATGTAATTAAATAGGGAAGCATTGAAGGTTATGTGGGTGGGTCTGGAATTTGATAGGCTTTTCTGAAGAGGTGAGTTTTCAGGGAACGTTTGGAGGGATAAAGTCCTGTAATTTTGAGTGGGAACAAGTAATACGTGATGATAGACGCAGATCTTGTGCAGTGCGAAGAGTTAGGAAGATATCTTGAGATGAGTGAAGAGATGTATGTTGGTGCGTTTGGTTAATAGCCTTCTATGTAAGTAAAAGCATTGTATATTTAATACGGTCGAATACCGGTAACCAACGGAGGGACTGACAGAGCAGATCTGCAGATGATGAACGTCATCTAGCGAGGAAGATTAGCCTCGCAGCTGCATTCAAAATGGATTGTAGTGGTGAGAGCCTATGTTTGGGAAGACCAGTCAGGAGACTATTACAATAATCAATGCGGGAGATAATGAGGGCATGGATTAGAGTTTTTGCTGTGTCTTGTGTAAGATATGGTCATATTTTGGATATGTTTCTTAGATGTATGTAACATGATTTTGAGACAGATTGAATGTGGGGAACAAAGGACAGTTCAGAGTCAAGTATGACACCTAGGCAGCAAGCTTGTGGGGTAGGGATGATTGTGGAGTTATCAACAGTGATAGAGATATCAGGTTGGAAACTACTATTGGCCGGTGGAAATAGAATTAATTATATTTTGGAAAAATTAAGTTTGAGGTGGCAAGATGTCATCCAAGATGTAATGGCAGAAAGGCATTCAGTGGCACAGCCCAATAAAGATGGTGACAAATCTGGGGAGGATAGGTAGATTTGAGTATCATCTGCATACAGATGACACTGAAATCCAAAAGAGCTGATTAGTTTGCCAAGAGATGTGCTATAGATAGAGAAAAGCAGTGGACCTAAGACTGAGCCTTGCGGTACTCCTGAGAGAGGTAGCGAAGAGGAGGTGGAATCAGAGAACGAACACTGAAGGAGTGATTAGATAAGTAGGATGGAACCAAGAAAAGGCTGTGTCCTGAAGACCTAGGGATTGTAGAGTTTGTATGAGAAGAGAGTTGTCAACAGTGTCAAAAGCAGCAAAGAGACTTAGGAGAAGAAGTAGTGAGTAATGGCCTTTAGATTTAGCAGTGACCAGATCATTCACTACCTTAGTCAGTGCTGTCTCTGTGAAGTGTTGGGCACGAAATCCTGACTGAAGTGGGTCCAGTAAGCTGTGTGAGTTAAGAAAGTGTGTGAGGCGAGTGTAGGCAAGTCTCTCAAGTAGCTTGGAGGGGCATGGGAGCTGAGAGATAGGACGGTAGTTTGAGAGAGTGTTGGGGTCAGAATTTTTTTTTTTTTCAGAATGGGAGTAATCACTGCATGCTTGTACAGAGAAGGAAAGATACCAGTAGACAGAAAGATTACAGATTTTAGTTAAAGTTGGGATGAGCACAGGATACTGATCTTTACTAATTTGTGAGGGTATAGAATCAAGAGGAGAGGTAGTAGAGTAGACAGATGAGAAGAGTGCAGATAAGTCATCTTCATTTGTGGAAGGTGTTAGAGCAGGCATGTCCAAACTGCAGCCCTCCAGCTGTTGAGAAACTACACATCCCAGCATGCCTTGACACAGTTTTGCTGTCAGAGAATACTAAAGCTGTGTCAGGGCATGCTGGGATGTGTAGTTTCTCAACAGCTGGAGGGCCGCAGTTTGGATATGCCTGTGTTAGAGGGTTCAGGCAGGGAATTGAGCAGGTCACTGGCAGTAGAAGAGCATACCATTTCATTTCGGATCTTATCAATCTTGCCCTTGAAATAGGACGCAAGATCTTGCGCACTGATAGTGGCTGGTGGGTTGGGTGAGGGAGGGACAAGAAGTGATTTAAATGTATTAAAAAGTCGCTTGAGGTTAGAGCAGGTGTGGCGAACCAGTCAGAGGCAAAGAGCCAGGAAAGATCCATAGATAGGGTATGAGCCACTATCATGCGTGCACCGAAGGCATGCGCAAAAATGGGGGCATGGCCTATTTGTCACAAAGCCATACCCCATTTTTGTGCGCACACCTTTCGGTATGACATTTGTAGGAGTGTGACCTTGTGTCATAACCCCATTAGTCATGCCCCCACAGTGCCAAATACACATGTCCCCACAGTGCCAGATACATATATGCCCCCAGAGCCAGATACACATGTCCCCACAGTGCCAGATATACCCCCAGTGCAGACACACATGCCCACACAGTGCCAGATATGCCCCCAGTTCCAGATACACGTCCCACAGTGCCAGATATACCCCCAGTGCAGACACACATGCCCCCACAGTGCCAGATATGCCCCCACAGTGCCAGAAATGCCCCCAGTGCAGATACATATGCCCCCAGAGTGCCAGATATGCCCCAGTGCTGATACACATGTCCCCACAGTTCAGATATGCCAGATATGCCCCCAGTGCAGATACACATGTCCCCACACAGTGCCAGATGTGGCCCCAGTGCTGATACACATGCCCCCCACAGTGCTTCACCCCCCCCCCCCCAAAAAAATAAAAAAAATAAGTGCTGCTGTGAGGGGATGGAGAGCGCAGTGTGCGCCTCTCCTACACCTCAATATCCGGCGGCAGTGTCTATCTTCAATTTGCTGCCGGTCCATGAGCCAATCAGGGCTCATGGTCCGGCAGCCAATCAGGAGCCTCAGCTGCCGGTCCGTGAGCTCTGATTGGCTCACGGGCCGGCGGCGAATTGAAGATAGACACCGCCGCTGGAGACCAGTCTGTGCCGGGCTCTGAGTGTCGGGCAGCGGTGGCCGTGATCGGATCGAGCCGCATGCAGAGGATAAAAGAGCCGCATGCAGCTCGAGAGCCGCGGGTTGGCCACCGCTGGGTTAGAGGCTTGAGCAGAAATGAGAGATTGGAAATATGTTTGTTTGGCAGTGTCCAGAGCACTGCAATAATAAGATTTTACTTACCGATAAATCTATTTCTCGTAGTCCGTAGTGGATGCTGGGGACTCCGTCAGGACCATGGGGATTAGCGGCTCCGCAGGAGACAGGGCACAAAAATAAAGCTTTAGGATCAGGTGGTGTGCACTGGCTCCTCCCCCTATGACCCTCCTCCAAGCCTCAGTTAGGATACTGTGCCCGGACGAGCGTACACAATAAGGAAGGATTTTGAATCCCGGGTAAGACTCATACCAGCCACACCAATCACACCGTACAACTTGTGATCTGAACCCAGTTAACAGTATGACAACGTAGGAGCCTCTGAACAGACGGCTCACAACAAGAACAACCCGATTTTTTTGTAACAATAACTATGTACAAGTATTGCAGACAATCCGCACTTGGGATGGGCGCCCAGCATCCACTACGGACTACGAGAAATAGATTTATCGGTAAGTAAAATCTTATTTTCTCTAACGTCCTAGTGGATGCTGGGGACTCCATCAGGACCATGGGGATTATACCAAAGCTCCCAAACGGGCGGGAGAGTGCGGATGACTCTGCAGCACCGAATGAGAGAACTCCAGGTCCTCTTTAGCCAGGGTATCAAATTTGTAGAATTTTACAAACGTGTTCTCCCCCGACCACGTAGCTGCTCGGCAGAGTTGTAATGCCGAGACCCCTCGGGCAGCCGCCCAGGATGAGCCCACCTTCCTTGTGGAATGGGCCTTGACAGATTTAGGCTGTGGCAGGCCTGCCACAGAATGTGCAAGTTGAATTGTGCTACAAATCCAACGAGCAATCGTCTGCTTAGAAGCAGGAGCACCCAGCTTGTTGGGTGCATACAGTATAAACAGCGAGTCAGATTTTCTGACTCCAGCCGTCCTTGAAATATATATTTTCAATGCCCTGACAACGTCCAGCAACTTGGAATCCTCCAAATCGCTAGTAGCCGCAGGCACCACAATAGGCTGGTTCAGGTGAAACGCTGACACCACCTTAGGCAGAAAATGAGGACGCGTCCGCAGTTCTGCCCTGTCCGAATGGAAAATCAGATATGGGCTTTTATACGATAAAGCCGCCAATTCTGACACTCTCCTGGCTGAAGCCAGGGCCAGTAGCATGGTTACTTTCCATGTAAGATATTTCAAATCCGCCGATTTGAGTGGCTCAAACCAATGGGATTTGAGAAAATCCAAAACTACATTAAGGTCCCACGGAGCCACTGGGGGCACAACCGGGGGCTGTATATGTAGTACTCCTTTTACAAAAGTCTGGACTTCAGGAACTGAAGCCAATTCTTTCTGGAAGAAAATCGACAGGGCCGAAATTTGAACCTTAATGGACCCCAACTTGAGGCCCATAGACAATCCTGTTTGCAGGAAATGTAGGAATCGACCCAATTGAAATTCCTCTGTGGGGGCCTTCCTGGCCTCACACCACGCAACATATTTTCTCCAAATGCGGTGATAATGTTGTGCAGTCACCTCCTTCCTGGCTTTAACCAGTGTAGGAATGACCTCTTCTGGAATGCCTTTTTCCCTTAGAATTCGGCGTTCAACCGCCACGCCGTCAAACGCAGCCGCGGTAAGTCTTGGAATAGACACGGTCCCTGCTGAATCAGGTCCCGTCTTAGAGGTAGAGGCCACGGATTTTCCGTGAGCATCTCCTGAAGTTCCGGGTACCAAGTTATTCTTGGCCAATCCGGAGCCACGAGTATCGTTCTTACTCCCCTTTGCCGTATAATTCTCAGTACTTTGGGTATGAGAGGCAGAGGAGGAAACACATACACTGACTGGAACACCCACGGTGTTACCAGAGCGTCCACAGCTATTGCCTGAGGGTCTCTTGACCTGGCGCAATACCTGTCCAGTTTTTTGTTGAGGCGAGACGCCATCATATCCACCTTTTTGGTTTTTCCCAACGGTTCACAATCATGTGGAAGACTTCTGGATGAAGTCCCCACTCTCCCGGGTGTAGATCGTGTCTGCTGAGGAAGTCTGCTTCCCAGTTGTCCACTCCCGGAATGAACACTGCTGACAGTGCTATCACATGATCTTCCGCCCAGCGAAGAATCCTTGCAGCTTCTGCCATTGCTCTCCTGCTTCTTGTGCCGCCCTGTCTGTTTACGTGGGCGACTGCCGTGATGTTGTCCGACTGGATCAACACCGGCTGACCCTGAAGCAGGGGTTTTGCCAGGCTTAGAGCATTGTAAATCGCTCTTAGCTCCAGTATATTTATGTGAAGAGACATCTCCAGGCTTGACCATACTCCCTGGAAGTTTCTTCCCTGTGTGACCGCTCCCCAGCCTCTCAGACTGGCATCCGTGGTCACCAGGACCCAGTCCTGTATGCCGAATCTGCGGCCTTCTAACAGATGAGCACTCTGCAACCACCACAGAAGAGACACCCTTGTCCGTGGCGATAAGGTTATCCGCTGATGCATCTGCAGATGCGATCCGGACCATTTGTCCAGCAGATCCCACTGAAAAGTTCGTGCGTGGAATCTGCCGAATGGGATTGCTTCGTAAGAAGCCACCATCTTTCCCAGGACTCTTGTGCATTGATGCACAGACACTTTTCCTGGTTTTAGGAGGTTCCTGACAAGTTCGGATAACTCCTTGGCTTTCTCCTCCGGAAGAAACACCTTTTTCTGAACCGTGTCCAGAATCATTCCCAGGAACAGCAGACGTGTTGTCGGGGTCAACTGAGATTTTGGAAAATTCAGAATCCACCCGTGTTGTTGCAGCACTACTTGGGTTAGTGCTACTCCGTCCTCCAGCTGTTCTCTGGACCTTGCCCTTATCAGGAGATCGTCCAAGTAAGGGATAATTAATACGCCTCTTCTTCGCAGAAGAATCATCATTTCGGCCATTACCTTGGTAAAGACCCGAGGTGCCGTGGACAATCCAAACGGCAGCGTCTGAAACTGATAATGACAGTTTTGCACCACGAACCTGAGGTACCCTTGATGTGAAGGGCAAATTGGGACATGCAGGTAAGCATCTTTTATGTCCAGGGACACCATAAAGTCCCCTTCTTCCAGATTCGCTATCACTGCTCTGAGTGATTCCTTCTTGAACTTGAATTTTTGTATGTACAGGTTCAAAGATTTCAGATTTAGAATAGGTCTTACCGAGCCGTCCGGCTTCGGTACCACAAATAGCGTGGAGTAATACCCCTTTTCCTGTTGTAGGAGGGGTACCTTGACTATCACCTGCTGAGAAAACAGCTTGTGAATGGCTTCCAATACCGTCGCCCTGTCTGAGGGAGACGTTGGCAAAGCAGACTTTAGGAACCGGCGAGGGGGAGACTTCTCGAATTCCAACCTGTAACCCTGAGATACTACCTGCAGGATCCAGGGGTCCACCTGTGAGCAAGCCCACTGCGCGCTGAAATTCTTGAGTCGACCCCCACCGTTCCTGAGTCCGCTTGTAAAGCCCCAGCGTCATGCTGAGGGCTTTGCAGAACCCGCGGAGGGCTTCTGTTCCTGGTAAGGAGCTGCTTGCTGCCCTCTCTTACCCTTTCCTCTGCCTCGGGGCAGATATGACTGTCCTTTTGCCCGCTTCTTATAGGACCGAAAGGACTGCGGTTGAAAAGATGGTGTCTTTTTCTGTTGGGAGGGGGTCTGAGGTAAAAAGGTGGATTTCCCGGCAGTTGCCGTGGCCACCAAATCCGATAGACCGACGCCAAATAATTCCTCCCCTTTATACGGCAATACTTCCATATGCCGTTTGGAATCCGCATCACCTGACCACTGTCGTGTCCATAAACTTCTTCTGGCAGATATGGACATCGCACTTACTCTCGATGCCAGAGTGCAAATATCCCTCTGAGCATCTCGCATATAAAGAAAAGCATCCTTTAATTGCTTTAAAGTCTGTAAAATACTGTCCCTATCCAGGGTATCAATATTTTCAGTCAGGGAATCTGACCAGACCACCCCAGCACTGCACATCCAGGCTGAGGCGATGGCTGGTCGCAGTATAACACCAGTATGTGTGTATATACTTTTTAGGGTAGTTTCCAGCCTCCTATCAGCTGGATCCTTGAGGGCGGCCGTATCAGGAGACGGTAACGCCACTTGTTTTGATAAGCGTGTGAGCGCCTTATCCACCTTAGGGGGTGTTTCCCAGCGCGCCCTAACCTCTGGCGGGAAAGGGTATAATGCCAATAACTTTTTTGAAATTAGCACTTTTCTATCTGGGTTAACCCACGCTTCATCACATACATCATTCAATTCCTCTGATTCAGGAAAAACTACAGGTAGTTTTTTCACCCCCCACATAATACCCCTTTTTGTGGTACTTGTAGTATCAGAGATATGCAAAGCCTCCTTCATTGCCGTGATCATATAACGTGTGGCCCTACTGGAAAATACGTTTGTTTCTTCACCGTCGACACTAGATTCAGTGTCCGTGTCTGGGTCTGTGTCGACCGACTGAGGTAAAGGGCGTTTTACAGCCCCTGACGGTGTCTGAGACGCCTGGGCAGGTACTAACTGGTTTTCCGGCCGTCTCATGTCGTCAACTGATTTTTGTAATGTGCTGACATTATCACGTAATTCCATAAACAAAGCCATCCATTCCGGTGTCGACTCCCTGGGGGGTGACATCACCATTACCGGCAATTGTTCTGCCTCCACACCAACATCGTCCTCATACATGTCGACACACACGTACCGACACACAGCAGACACACAGGGAATGCTCTATTGAAGACAGGACCCCACTAGCCCTTTGGGGAGACAGAGGGAGAGTTTGCCAGCACACACCCAAGCGCTATAATATATATGGGAACAACCCTATATAAGTGTTGTATCCTTATAGCAGCTTAAATATAGTAATATCGCCAAAAAAAGTGCCCCCCCTCTCTGTTTTACCCTGTTTCTGTAGTGCAGTGCAGGGGAGAGTCCTGGGAGCCTTCCTCACAGCGGAGCTGAGCAGGAAAATGGCGCTGTGTGCTGAGGAGAATAAGCCCCGCCCCCTATTTCGGCGGGCTCTTCTCCGGAGTTTGTGAGATCTGGCAGGGGTTAAATACATCCATATAGCCTCAAGGGCTATATGTGATGTATTTTTTAGCCATAAAAAGGTATTATACATTGCTGCCCAGGGCGCCCCCCCAGCGCCCTGCACCCTCCGTGACCGCTGTGTGAAGTGTGCTGACAACAATGGCGCACAGCTGCAGTGCTGTGCGCTACCTCAGGAAGACTGAAAAGTCTTCTGCCGCCTGCTTCTGGACCTCTTCCATCTTCGGCATCTGCAAGGGGGGTCGGCGGCCGGCTCCGGGACCGGACTCCATGGCTGGGCCTGTGTTCGATCCCTCTGGAGCTAATGGTGTCCAGTAGCCTAAGAAGCCAATCCATCCTGCACGCAGGTGAGTTGACTTCTCTCCCCTAAGTCCCTCGATGCAGTGAGCCCGTTGCCAGCAGGACTCACTGAAAATAAAAAACCTAAAAACTTTTTCTAAGCAGCTCTTTAGGAGAGCCACCTAGATTGCACCCTGCTCGGACGGGCACAAAAACCTAACTGAGGCTTGGAGGAGGGTCATAGGGGGAGGAGCCAGTGCACACCACCTGATCCTAAAGCTTTATTTTTGTGCCCTGTCTCCTGCGGAGCCGCTAATCCCCATGGTCCTGACGGAGTCCCCAGCATCCACTAGGACGTTAGAGAAAAGAGTGTGGTACACGGTCTTATATGTGAGCGAGTCACTTGAACAACGAGATTTATGCCACTGGCGTTCTTCTTTACTTGAGAGTTTTTGTAGGTGTCTTGTGTAGTTAGAGTGCCGCGGTTGACATCTAAGTCTACGTGGAGTGAAATGGGTAGCTGGAGCCACTTCATCAAGTGCAGTTTCTAGAGTTTGGTTAAGGTGTGATACAGCAGTCTCAGGAGAGCTGAATGTAGAAATTGGTGAGAGCAGTGGCTGCAGAGAGGTAGATAGTTGTTGAAAATTAATAGCGTTAATATTTCTGTGGGTTAGAGGAGGCGTGGTAGACTTCAGGGACATGGAGTTTGAAGTAATGGAGGAGAGCATGTAGGTGATAAGGTTGTGATCTGAGAGAGGATAAGGAGTGTTAGTAAATTCAGAAACAGAGCATAGTCTGGTGAATACAAGATCATGGCAGTGGCCCTCCTGATGAGTAGGGGAGTCAGTCCATTTGGGAGAGGCTAAGAGAGGAGGTTAGAGAAAGTAGTTTGGAGGTATGGGGAGATTGTGGACTGTCAATAGAGAAATTGAAATCGCCCATAATGATGGTGGAGATGTCAGAGGATAAAAAGTGAGGGAGCCAAGCAGAAATATCTTCCAGAAACTTTGTGGATTGCCCAGGTGGGCGATAGATAGCTGCAGCACGCAGAGAGAAAGGGGTGAAAAGCCTAATAGAATGTACTTCAAATTATGTAAATGCAAGGGAAGGAACAGGTGCTGAAACTGTGTGTGTGTGTGTGTGTAAGATTTGGACAGTAATATTTCAACCCCCACCTCCTTTTAAGGTTACCAGGCCTGGGGGTGTGTGTGAAGTGGAGGCTTTCCGTCGGAAAGGATCCAACATGAATTGAATACACCCCATAGTCCTCTTTTTGTTCTTTTGTTTATTTTTTTTTATTTTTTACGGTCACTTGTCGGATTTAAAATTGTGCCATGCTTTACATCTGAGCAGGGTTGTTTAAAATTAATAATAATAATAATAATAATAATAATAATAATAATAATAATAATAATAAAAAAAACACCAGTTAAAAAAAATATATATATTATTTTTTTTTCAATTTGTTTATTTACATTGAATCCTTTTTTTTCATTAAAGCATTAATCATGTATTAGAAACCTTGATCAACCATATTTTAATGCTTTCTAACATTAATAATGTTAAGCTTTAATTTGATTTATTTTACATCTTTCAATAAAACCAATGTTTTTACAGCTTATTCCTATTACATCTGAATATATGTAGACTAAACATATTAATCATACACTCAGAAATAGATGAAATTGAAAATAAGAATAAGATAATGTTAAGCATTAGTCCTACTTAATACTTCTGATAATTTAATAAATCTGAATAGTAATGCAAAGTGGAAGATGCAAAAGCCCTTTTCAGAGAACACCCCCATCCCCCCCCCCCCACACACACGCGTACGTTAAGAATTAGCACTGGGCATGTGAATAAAAATACTAGTAGTTTAGTATAATAGGCATTTTTTATACAAAGTCACAGCGCTGTGCCGAAAGTCACAGCATAATTTAAAAAAACTAGAGTGTTTTTAAACACCCCCTCCCCCCAAAAAAAGCAAAAAAAAAACCCAATCTGTTTAAACCAGCTAATCATGCTTCTGAGGCTTTGATTTTGCCATTGTCACAACAAACCTTTTCCCATATAATGTATGAGTTCTTCTACTTGCAATTTTTATTCTTAAAACACACTTTCCCCATATGATTTTTTTATAAATGACATTGGTTGTTTCAAAGTTCTAATATTGAAGTAGGTTTCTTAAGGCCATATACTTTTTGTGCACCACGGCACAACTAAATAGTAAAAATCCTCCAATTAAAATTCTAATATCATTGTAAGTACAGATGTGTCCCCATGCATCTAGTCTCAATATACAGCGCAAGATGGCTGGTGTGGCTCTTGCAACTCTGCTAATGTTGGGCATCTTAGTCGCAACACAATGTGACTAGGACGCACGGGGAGACTGTGCTGATTAATTTGATATGACACTTGTATATTGTATGTGTGACGGAGTCTGTATACAGAATTTGTATTGGGAAAAAAGCTGTGGCTGCTACATTGTACCACTTGGTAAACAGAAGATTCAGTGACTCAGCTGCACACAGATATACAAGTGTAATTTATCAAATTAATCAGCAGTCTCGTGTCCTAGTAGCACAGCCCGACATTAGAAGATTGTCACGGGACCTGGCGTGCCAAGAGGGTCTGTCTGGAGTGACCTCAACAAAGATGTTTGAGGACACATCTGTATTATGGTGGCCAATCAGGCTTTTCGACAAAAATGGCTGGGATTCAAAGCTCCAATCCTGGGGATTTCGGGATTGGCCAGCCCCTTTGGGTGTTTTTTTGTGGGACAACACACATTGAAAAGAAACCAGGATTGATCATTTTTCAATCCCAATTTCCGGGATTGAAAGAAAAAAAAAAGGCCCGGGATTGGCCACCCAAATCTGTATATAATGCTAAAAAAACACATTGTAGCCATAGTTCAGCTATGCATACAGTAACACAAACATAGAATTTGGTGGCATTTTAGATGAAAGTCTTTAGAAGTAAATAATTACTACACCCAAAACTTATAATACTAATAAAGAGAGCAGGTTAGTAAAGCTGGGTACACACCAGCTTTATTCATCTCCATTTTAACCTATTTTGCTAGCACTCAGCTGATCGGGTTAAACGTGTGTACCCAGCTTGACTCCCATACACACTGTGCTACAAATAGCTCAATGTGTATGGTTTTCTTTGGGATCGGCGGGGAGTACATCATATAAAATATTAAACTGATGATGTGACGTCCCGATCCTAACCATTACAGGTGTTTAAGCAGTTTATCTGCTAATTCTCCTGCATACATAACTATACAGTACTCTGTCTGATCATCCAACGCACCCAGCATTAGTCATAATGCAGTGCTGCCTACATAAAGGCTATTTCTACCCCAAACTGAGAGTTCAGTCTCAATAATAAAATGTATTGTGCCTACTGGAGCTCTTGTGCACTCGGACTCTCTTTGGATAAAATGCTGCCCCTGAGAAAAGACCAGCTCAGCAGGAACAAGAGTGCTTGTAGCACTGCCTAATACACCCTCCTCACTCCTGCTTGACCCAGTCTGGTTTGACATGGTTAGCATGTTGTCATCACCAGGAGCAGATCAGATGTGTGTTGGCTGTTGGTTTACCCACATGACAGTCTGGACTTCTGACATCAGGCCAAAGCCACTGTTGGGGAGCACACCCCTACCTCACATCCTGTGAGTCAAGAGACGGGAACATTGTTGGGTTTGGTCAAAAAGCATCTTCTGCATTGTCTGATAATGGTCATAAGGATAATTATTTGGGATCGTGGTAGATTCTAGGGCCAGTGTTAAAGCTGATTCTGATGTGAATTGGAAATTGGTACAGGTTAGTTCCTTATTACAAGGAATCCAGCTGAGGTGAGGTTGTATAAAGAGAGAGCACTTTCCATGAGGATGCAGAGTGGTTACCCGGAGCACCCATGCAGTCACACTTTCCTCTCTGCTACTATGGCAGCTTTCTTTCAGACATTGGTCTTTTAAATGCCCCTCATCCCTGATTGCCCTCTTCACCTGATTGCTGCACTGGCAGAGGTAGAGCATCAACAACTCTCTTGTCGCTTTGCACCAGTGGAGTCTTTTGATCCCCCTGATGACTAGGAGCTCTGTAACCCAGTTATATAGAACTATGAATTATTTAACTTATTGAATGCCACCAAAACATTTTACATTTGCAGTTCTCCTTTTAATTATGAAGTGCCGTCCTAAGCATTTGTTTTCCTGCACAGGATATGTGTCATCTTTTTCTCTATGGAAAGTATAAAAACCATAGACAGAGATATTAGGGAACGCTTCTATATTCTTCTAAGGCCGTTTACATAGTTTTAGTAGCACAAGTGCCCTCATTTACTCACTATCTAATATATATATATATATATATATATATGTGTGTGTGTTTTGCTAGATGAGTACCCACTATTAAGCTTACTGTACTCCTGTGTACATGGTGATGGGTTTTTATATACTTGAGTGCTAGCAGTTTGGCACTTGAGAGAAAGCAAACTGTCATGAAGCTATTCTTTTCTTAACTTAAGGCCACAGTAATATTTTTACATCTTATGACCAAATGACTCAGGATGAGCCATTTATTTGTCTGCTTCCTCTTACAAATGAACCCTACGAAAGAGGTCCTGATAAGCACTTACAAGAGGATGGACTCCCACGCAATATGAATATTACTGTTTTATAGATGACATATTTGTTTTCTTGGGTAAGAAATGCTTGACCCGTCTCGATGGGTGCTGAATGTAGAGCCTGCCCTCTATTTCACGCCCTCGGATTGCCTTACATTCAAGTGTGTAATTACTAACTGTTGCCATAAGTGCATGAAGGTATTGCTTTGTTTGATACTAATCCACAGCGTGCAAATCTCCATACAGTTCATTCAGGCAGGGCGACACATGTGGGACTGTTCTGCAGTTTGTACCATGTATCGGAGTCCATTCCATTTGACAGCTCCTGTTTACAGCATCCTTAAACCTGCACACCTCACTTACATGTGTTTCTTGTTTCCCTCAGTGTTATGTGTCACCGATTTTTCAACTGTGACGTCTGCAAAGTCTGTTTTCCAATATGCAGATGTCTGTAATCCTGCAAGTTTAAAACTTATTTCTTCTATCTCTTTTATTGGTGTTTCTGTGGCAGAATTTCAGAAGCTTTTAAACATTTTAGAAAGTATATTCATTAAAGACAAATGCCCCACATTCACTTTCTTGTTAAAAGACCAATCAGCCAGTAGTTGAAACAAAAAAGATTGCTTTTTAAATAAATGTAACAGCATGAAATGACTGCCCAGTAAAACAAAAGCATAACCTGTAAATGTACTCGTTAGTGTTACGTCTGCATTCTCTCATTAAGCCTCTGAGAGAAACACATGTTGCTAGAGCGCTATATAGGTTTCTGCCTGTGTTTTATTAACCACAGTTATGTATATCTAGTAGATTTTTGTAAGTGACTTAGGGGGGAGATGCAGCTAGCATTTTAAAGAGTTGAGAAGTTACCCATAGTAACCAATCACTGTCTACCTATCATTTTATAGAATGTGTTTGATAGTTCCTCAAAGTGGATTGGTTACTATTGGCAACTTTGCTTGTTCACCCTTTAGAAGGCTTGTTTCAGTCCTTTAGTCCTTACAAATGAAGGCCCTGGATTTCTTTTCTGAAGTTACATTGCCGCCTAGCAAAGATGTGGGAAATCTCATAAGCAGTTAGATTGCTTCTCTTCACAGATTCCTTACACATCTCCCCCTGACTGCTTCCCCATTGTAGGGTAACGACATCATTGCAGCAGCCAAACGCATGGCTCTGCTCATGGCAGAGATGTCTCGGCTTGTGAGAGGAGGCAGCGGGAACAAGAGAGCCCTGATTCAGTGTGCCAAGGACATTGCTAAAGCTTCAGATGAGGTGACCAAATTGGCCAAAGAAGTGGCTAAACAGTGCACAGATAAGCGGATCCGCACCAACTTGTTACAGGTAAACAAAGATTCCTTTTTACAAAGTATGTGTTACATTGACCTGTCATGCTTTATGGCATTCTATTTAAAACTAAATGTAAGACAACATATCCTGCATTAGAGAAAAGCTAATTGTGCACAGAATCCGAATTTACTCTGAATATTTTCTATAAACTGATGACGGATAAAAATAATCTGCAGCATATATTTCTGCTAACAGGATAGTTTTATTGCCCCCAATCAGTGCAGTGATTTGGATATACTGTAAATCTGACATAGATCCTACGCAATAGATCAGAGTATGTTTTCTTTCACTTTTAGTGTCGAATTCTGTGCAAAGTGCCGCCGGGCTTTGCCGCAATGTCTGGCAGCACATATATCGGAGGGTTACAGTAGTGCCGACATCACAAGTTTTAGGTGCAAGGAAAAGCTTGTGATTCTGGCGGACTTGATGCGCCGTTACAGAATGACACCTTGTGCTAATACAGATATTAAATTCCATCTTTATAGTAATAAACCTGTTTTCAATTTTTGGCTTTCCACTAAAGCTCAGCTTCGTATGATAAATGAAAATTAGAAATTTAGAAGCAATGTGACGGAAAGTCTTGTCATGAGATTAGAAGATAAGCACAACGCCAAGCCACATTAAGACATTTGCTTATGGGAATGGCACAACTTTAGGGGGCAATTCAATTCGCTACAAGGTTATATCTGAACCATGTGTGCTAATATAATGTGGGTTACCAGGGAAGGGTAGTATCTCTTTGCTGATTGTTTCTGCAAGCACCCATAGTGGTGCTTGCAGAAACAATCTAAGTTTTCCTCCTATAATCACCAGCAGTGCTGCCAGCTGCACTTTCCTAAAAACTCATGCTTGATTATTCCAGTAAATTAAAATGATTACCTATTTTGAAGGACCTTTCTTAACACAGCATCCTGCTTTATTTATTTATTTATTGCTACAAATTTACAGTACATGCAAGCAATTTGATGCAGGGAAACAAAACTAAAATGTCTAAAAATTGTAGAAATTGTGAATATTCTCTTCTATGTGCAGGTGTGCGAGAGGATCCCAACTATCAGCACCCAGCTAAAGATCCTCAGTACCGTCAAGGCCACTATGCTGGGAAGGACCAACATTAGTGATGAAGAGTCTGAGCAGGTAAGAGATACAAATGAGAGGAGGCCAGGCTTTAAGGCAAGGCTACACTAGCCCATTTTAGTTGAGTGATCAAAATAGTGATCTCCTAAGACTTCTTGTATGAGATCTGGTAATACACAAGCAATTTTTAATCTCTGTTTCACAAACTCAGTCCTCAAGGGCACACTAACAGTCCTGAATTTAAGGAAAGTCATACTTGAGCAAAGGTGTTTGAATTAGAACCTCAGTTATTTTGATTTAACCATCTGTGCTCAGGTTTAGATATAATTGAAGCTAAATACTGAAGGAAAGGATACTAAATGCTGAAGGGAGGTCATGAAGAGGGAGGGGACTCTAACTGCCAATGTTTTGAAGAGATAATGGAGTCTCGGGAGGACATTCATTTTAATGGTGTTAATGTGGCCAATCCAAGATATGAAGTGGGTCCCCCAAGAGCCAAGATCACAACAAATTTTCTCTGAGAGGGGGAAAGTTTGCAGGGAACAGCTTATCATAATAGTTGGTAAGTTGCACTCTCAATTATTTCAGAGTGGGTACGCCAGCAACAATCAAACTTATTTTGCATTTGCAGAAGTGTTAGTTTTAATGTGCAGAGGGAGAACTTCAGTTTTATCTGAGTTGATATTAAAATTAGACAGAGGACCATAGGTGCAAATCTCATCGGGGACCGCAGGGAGAGAGGAAATAGTAGCGAGCATAATATCGTCTATGATTGATCAGGCCATACAAGAGATACTGGGCTAACAATGCAGTCTAGCCGCAAGGTGTTCCATAATTAAAGCAAAGAGGAGAGGTGGTGCCATTTAGAATATTGAATGCGGAGAAGGCAAAGCCATTTTCTAAAACAAGGGCTGAGGGATTATAATATAGATATGCGTCACCGCACATGAAGTGGTCTTGAAAACCTGCATAGAATGAAGGTCCAGTTGATTCTGTCAAAGGCTTTTTCCAAAGCCATGACCAGGGCAGGGAGTGATCGTTTTTTTTTTTTTTTTTTTCACTTTGACATTTTTTTTCTCCCTATCCATTTATTTGCGGGCGAAAACAGACAGGATCTGGGAGCAGTTCCCGGACCTATGTGTTTTGGCAAAATAAAACGTGGCTGATAAGGGCTGCTTGTTGAGGATTTTATTTTGTCTGCATTGTTGACAATTGAGTATTCCCGGTGGTTGGGGGGGTTCAATTAGCCGCGGTAAATTAAAGCCACTAATTGAATAGCCCCTTAAAGCTTAAATAAATCTGTGATAAGTCTATCGTCTGTTTGTTGTTTATTATGGATATTTTTTCCCATCTCAGGCAACAGAAATGCTTGTCCACAATGCTCAGAACCTGATGCAGTCAGTAAAAGAGACTGTGCGAGAGGCTGAAGCTGCATCAATCAAGATCCGAACAGATGCTGGATTCGCACTGCGTTGGGCCCGTAAAACTCCATGGTACCAGTAACTCTCCCTACCTAGGATCCAACATAACCAACCCGCTACTGTAAAAAGCACACTAATGCATTCTAACCACACAAACTGTTGAGGAATTTGCTTTTCTTATGAGCCTACAGATTTATTTTTTACACCAAGTTTTGTCTAGTATTTTTAGGCTCTTCCATCAGTAAGTTACTTAACTCACCTTTTTATTATTTTCAAGGACTCCAGACTATATATTTTCCCCAAAATGCATTTCTTTACCATGGAGTGACCTTAGCATTGTTTGCTCTGGTAGAGACCAGTCCATGTGCAATGCACCAGTTCTCATAACCTGATGTTACGTTCATTACCATTTGTGGCACATCACCTGCATACAGCACTGCTACCGCCTACAATTCTAGCACTGCACAGATAGAACACTAAACTGCTATTTATCTGCCATACTTTCACTGTTTATGCATCTTAGTCCTGCATCCTTATCAGTTCTTTACCCTTTGTGCTGTTTGCAACTATTACTGAAGTGTCCTTTTAAGTAGGAGAGCTGAGCAGTGAGATGAATGTATAACATTGGCACTTCTGCCTTCTTGTGTTATGCGATGCCAGTAGAGATGGTGGGATACCATTGCTGGCAATCAACGGCTTCCATAACACAATGGTAGATGTCTACGTAAACGTTGCAATATTACAGTTTCAAGTCTGCTGGTTATCATGGGACTGGTCTTCAGAGTTCACTGATTTTGGGATGTGCTTAAATTATGTATGAATGTTTTGAAGGATAAAGATCTTTGATTGTCCAATAAACACTATTGTAGGTAGTATAACATGAATTCTGTAGCAGCATGTAATAACCCTTGGTAACAAAGGCTCCCAATCCTATTGGGCCAGGAATGTTTGTAGGCATCGAAGATTCAGGTACATATGAATGTTTTTAGTTCAGCTCTTAATCATGAACATTTGAATTTGCCTTCTACATCCTACTCTTCCACCTGATATACTTGTGTGTACATAACAAGTTGAATGCTTCAGAACTGTCTTGAGAATGACAACAAGACATTGGCTAGTCGACCGTTACAGCCATGGTGGTCTATAAAGATGCCATCACCTCTAGACAGCTCTTGTGCATGGTTCTAGTTTACACTGTGCAAATTATGTCTATATTTTTCTTCTTCAATTGATTGGAAAATGCCATATTGCCTTTTATCTCATGCTAACCTGAAGCAATGAAGTGAAAACAAGACTGTTACTTCTTGGGTGCGTTTCTTACATATGTTGTAGCAGCTCCATACTGTATAACCCTGCCTTTACTATGCTAGTGCTGCTAAGTGGGGGGTCTTCATGGGGTGGAGAAATATCCTGGGACACATTGTAAGTTACCTGTACATTGAAGTTCTAATCCAGCTGTATTTTTGTCTTTCACTACAAACCAATAAACAATTTGTATACTGAAAACCTGTGTTTTGGCTGTGCTTCATGTAGAAAGGGTAGAGGTGTTACTATCACCAAGTGCAATCTTCTCCGGAAAATATCAAATGTGCGCAACAATACAACAGCGTATACATAACTACTATGTGCACAGACAGACAGAATTGTTCTCTTGCCAGGGCAGTGTGTTCATCTACAAATAATGGAAGTAACATTACACCAGTTTGTGTAATTGTTTATAAAGTAATAGAGAAGGGGGAGGGGGGGGGGGGGGGGGGGGGGAGTATAGAGAGAAGTCTCTATAGAATAATAGAGAAGTCTCCTAGACCTTAAGTTTGTAATAGCAAGAGGGCGATTCAATGCACATGGTACCACCAAATATCACTGCAATCTGTGTCCATTTGACTGTTACAGTACTCTTAACATCCAGAATTTTCCTGTGCACGTCATGTGGGGTGCAAGGTGAAAGTGGCAATGTTGCTGGCTGCGATGTGCCATTCTGGAACCACATATTTAATTGAATCGCTCCCTTACAGAACTGAATTCCTCCCTTAGTTTCTCCTCTATTAGGAGTGCCTTCCTGACTGTTTCAGAGAACGGAATCTCCCCCTTACAGAGGAATGAGCAGCCGGTTGTTCCATAACTTCAGACATTGGGTGGGGGGGGGGGGGGGAATTCAGATAGCTGTAGTAAATTTTTCCACTGGAAAAAAAAACTGGCTTTTCGGGATTGCTTTTTTCCTAATTTTTGGGGGCAATCCATGTAATGTTCCTTTTTTGCGAAGAAATGTAATCTAATTTGCCCCATTTGTACTGCCATAGTCAAGGTGAGTTACGCTGAGCTAGGCAGCCCCATAATTATTTTCAAGAATCCAGTCTGGTATTCTTAGAATCAGCTATAACAATACCTACGTATTTTAAAAGGATTAAATACCTTGTACACAATATAAAAGGCCACTTGACCCAAGTATAATAATAAACCGGAAATTGCAGTGGATAAAGAGAAATTCAAAATAAATAAAAACATTACTTCAGAAGTGTTTTTTTTAATTTTTTATATATATAGAAACATGTATTTTATATCCAAACAGTATTACAAGAAGTCACTGGCTCTTCACCCACACATGAAGCTGTGCTACATGAAGCCTCATTTAAATACATTATTACACCAATTATATTAACACACATTGTTTAAAACAAAGAAAAAAAAAATTCTGGTATCAGCTATTTTGCTGATGGCACTGGTGAAACATTTTCACTGACGGGGTTCTGTCCTCCTGCAGATCCACAGTCAGTGAAAGGATTAAGGCATTTATGTAGATAAAGGCAGGAATAACAGATATTTCATACCAAAGATCAATAGAAGTCACTTTTCTATTACAATGGGGTATGTATTGTAACATTTTATATACTAGTGTTTCAGGTGATTGCTACAATTTACTTTTACACTGGAGATATGCATAATATATAAACAGTGCTTTTGTTTTTTTTGTCCCATTTGAAAATGTTTGGTAACTTCATTGCAGTCTTAAAGTTGGCAGACAGAACAATGGTATTTTCTTTATTCCTATAAAACAGCAGCATAAAAGGACTTGGAATAAATTGATTGGTCTAGAATAATCCTGCTACCCTTCAGGGCGGTATTACTTCTTCATTATGTGAGGAAAGCACAATTCACCCATATAATGAAAAGGTATTTGGTTTCCCTTTCTGGAATGATCCAGCATGTTCCCTTTTTCCACTGCTGCCATTTTCTGGAGCTCCTAAGCAGTAGGTAGAAGCTTTTGCTTTCCTGGGCAGAGCTTGTGACTTTTATTCCAAAGCTCCAGAACATTGTCAGTATTAGGCTACGCCTGTTGTGCTCCTCCAGTGTGCGGTGCAGAAACAGCAGGCGTTATGTGCGCACCTGGAACTTTCCTGCTTTGGTCAGATATTTCACTCCTTTAAAAGGCTTGTATTTCTCTCCGTACATGTCCAGGCGATTCACCTTTAGTCCTGCAGATAAAGATGCATCAATAACATGTTTTATAAAAGGCTATTTATCTTTTTCATCTTGGTATTTATGCAATATAAGAAGGAAGAGACGCTATGCAATGTTTTGATTTAACTTCCTATTAAAATTACATCCACAAAAACAAGGTTATGCACCAGCTCAGATCAGCAGTGGGCCAGTTCTCAAGTGTTACCATTCTCGTCAATAAGGAAGCAGGATAATATATCTACCAGGCTAGAAGAAAGGGGACTCAGAGTTGACACCTATTGGTCAACAGTGGTAAGGTCAACACAGGAAATACGGCCAATAAGTCGACAAGGAAAAAGGGCAACATGATTTTTTCTTTATCATCCACTAGGGGTCACTGGAGTACTCTTGGGATATGGACGGGCGTAGCCGAACAAAGGCACTGAATATTCAAATTTAGGACTCTCCCCCCCCTCCATATCCCCGAGTACCTCAGTGTACGACCTCAGTGTTTTTTCGGTGCTCACAGCACGAACATCAAGGCTTGTGGGAAGAGCCCACATTTGAGATTTTATTTTTCTTTTTATTTTACACTTCCCTTCCCCAGTTTCTTGAAAAACAGGGGTCCGGGATGGTGCCGCTGCAAGGCAGCGTATGGCGTGTCGGTCCTCACAAAGAGCACCCTCACAGCCACAGGCGCTGCAAGGCAGCGCATGGCGTGTCGGTCCTCACAAAGAGCACCCTCACAGCCACAGGCAGCTGTCTCCTGCAGGCTGCACGGAGCTTACAGAAGAAGCTCCGTCACAGCCAGGATAGCACAGCCAAGATGATGATCTGAAAGCTGGACAGAGCTTAGAAGTCCGTCACAGCCAGCATCAGAAGCCCGTCTCAAGCTGGACGGAGCTTGCAGCACAAGGTATGGTGGGGTCAGGGCGGTCAGCTCACGCTGCCGCCCTGCAGTGTGGGGAAAGTGTTTATTTTTTTCTGTTGCCCACAGCTGATTACAGCCGCCGCTCATGCCCCGCTGAATTATCTCCCTGCACCCGTTCCAAGCAGCAGAGCGGCCGCACGTCAATCACAGACGCCGGCCGCTCTCCCAGCGAGGACACAGCTCCGAGCGGCCGCACGTCAATCACAGACGGCGGCCGCTCTCCCATCGCTAAGCTGGACACTGCAGTATAGCTAGGGGGTGGTAACTGAGATTACACAGCTCCGAGCGGCCGCACGTCAATCAGACGCCGGCCGCTCTCCCAACGCTGGTACCCGGCCACCGCTGTACAAAGCGCCGCCCGAGCCAGCTACTCTGCAGAGAGCCAGCGACGCCGCTCATATCCGGCGCCCCACGATCTTCCGGCCGGCTCCCGCTGTCCGCTATACAGCCAGCCGCGGACAGACAGGCTGCTGCCGCTGGCCTCCTACATCCGTCCCCCGCTGCTATCCGGCTCCCCGGCACCCCTCTGCTAGCTATTGCGGTGTAAGAGGGGACAGCACTACGGCTGAACAGGGGGAAATCGCGGGACACAAGGGGCTGATACGCTCTCCCTGCACCCGCTCCAATCCGCTGCAGGTAACATAGGATAGAAGTTACCTCACAAGCAGCGCAGCTGCAGGGGGGGTGAGGGGGGAGTAAATGCCCATAGCAGCAGAGGCAGCATGGGTTAACAAAAAGGCTGTTCAGTTTATTAAGCAGTGAATGGGTTAAGGCTGCAATATAATATATACACTGCAGGCTGGATTTAGAGTAACTGGAAGTTAACTAAGTGTATGGGTTTACTGTATAATAGACCTGTAATAACATATACGCTATTAAGCATATATTACCTGTATAAAAGGCTATTAAGCCTATATTAACACTGCCTGTACTGTGATTTTCAGTGAAAGCATAAGGGCCATTTTTAATCATTGCTGTTTTTCCAGCTTATAATTCCTGAACATTCCGGCCATACACCTTTACTCCACAAGGAGGCGCAGGGGTGTTAGTGGGAATTTTTAGTTCAGGATGATTCTAGAACATTCCTGCCCTACATCTTTAAGCCACCAGAAGGCGCAGGGGTGTTAGTAGGAATTTGGTTCGGGTTTCATGCCCATGTGAACTGCTTTTCACATAAAGAACACTTTAGTTTCCTAATAAATATGCTGTTCAGCAATAACATATATATATTGATATATATGCCATATAATAACTTTATTAAGTCGTGCAAGTGTCTGTTTGTTGCCTATTATGATGTCTGTCTACATAGCGAATAAGGCTCTAGTGCAGACTAAAATTGTTAACATTGGCAATTCAAATTAAAACAGCGGTAATCGGAGTCTCGGAATGACTCCGCCAGCGTTAACAAAAGACAGTCTTTCCAAAGGGCCAATTTTCCTTTGGGTACCAGAGTGTTTATTTCACTGGTCTTATAATTTAATGCACGATTCTATGTCAAATCTCACACCGATAACTACAAGTGAGAAGGGTACATTAGTCCAGCACGCAGATAGTGCGGGGTTTTGGACAACCATACATAATCGTTTCCAAAAGGACGCGATCCGCCATTGGTATATGTGTTTCTGTCAAACATTATAAAAACCACAGATACATGTGGGTCACTAGAATCTATGTATGAAACCATGCCGATCACTGTTAAAATAAGCTGCAGAGCATATCTGTAAAGCTTCTGCTAACGCCGGTTATTTTCATGGTCGCTAGTTAAGCGCGACAATGCCAGAGCTTGTTTGCTCATACATTTGATCTACTTGTAACGGCATTTTATCCCTTTATAAGAAACAGTCACGCTGACGTTGACGACATGACGTTACAGTCAGCAAGCCAGTGGTTTGATGACCTCTTTTACAATTGGGGAAGCGTGTCTTTACATGTTACATTTGCGAGGTTTCAGGACTTCAACTCATACATGTCTCAGCTATTTACAGCTTAAAGTACAAAACTGTCTCTGTCGAACGGTTGGCAGGTTGTCATTTAGTCTTTGCTGGTTTATAAACCAGGCAGTAGTACGCCAACAGAGTCAAAGTTACTTATTCCCTTCTGTTTGAGCAAAACCAAACAGCTCTGTCGCAATATCAGTCAGCAAGTCATTTACTACAGTTAGAAAATGGATTTTCTGCGGTTAGTATTTGCTTATTGGAGCCACAAAATTTGCATAATTGCATTTGATCTTCACAATGCGTATTTACCCAGTCCGGTTTGTTCATCACAGGTTCTAGCGTTTGCAAATCGCCACAACCATTAACCATTTCATGTCTACCGTTGCTTATCGCTTTGGGTATTTACCAAAGTGATGTTGGGATGATAGCTCATCTCACATAAGAACTCTGTCTCAACAAAGTTCCTCTAACTTGCGCTACTAAGGTATACTGCGGTAGCAGATCAAGTTCGAAAACAATCGCATCTAATTCCGTCTAAACGATGTCAATTCCTAGGTAAGATTATAAATACGGTAAATCAAAGACTTTTACCTACTACACCAGCAAGAACAAATGTACATCTAGTAATTAGTGCAAAACACGCACACTAGCGGTACATTGGTGTATTCACCTATTAAGAATAAAGATGTGTTTTCAATTTAGTTCGCCACCCTTCACTCGCGTTTCCCACAGAGGAACAAGGGTGCATATACTCTGGACTACAGTCGCAGAGGGTCAGGATTTGTAGTTAAAATCAGCGACAAAGGTTCTAAAACACGACAGATTGCGGTCGATAAATGTCCTAGAACTCTGTGCATTTTACAATGCAATACATGATTCGCTTTCAGTCTGACCAGGGATATACTCTGGTTTCTCTTCAGAACGAATAAATCTTTCGCCTTTTACTAAAGATTTCCGTGGAGGGGAACAACCGTGAGTTTCATGTAAATTTTTGATGCCTGCCTCACGCTGGCCTTAAGCAGTCAAACAAGGCAACGGCAGTTGCATACACAACAACCAGTGAGAACCAAGAAGCCGCATGGCAATGCGGCATGAGAACCAAGAAGCCGCATGGCAATGCGGCATGTGACTCAAATCCTCAATGGCTCAGAACACCATTATGTGAAAATGTCAAGAGATCATTCCGTGAGTGGACATCTGTTAGACAGAGGATCTCACCCGTCAGGATTTGGATCCTGAAAACTGGACATTAAATCCACAGGTGTGTCATATGTGAGTCCACAGAAGGGGGTTACCCTCAAGTATACAGGATGGCATCTCGCCACAATTAGAAAAGATCAGTATGGGTACAAAACAGATCACAAGGGCAGTGGCGGTGGAGTCTCTCACATTCGTGTGGTCATTCAGCATCGGGTATCTGGCTCTACCATTTTCCACTGCTCTCTCCGTTGCCAAAACGGATCATAAGACAGTTCGTCACAACATACTGGTGGTATCTCATGGGTTTCGGAGAAGTTTGCTTCTCGAATTTTAAAGGAATACTGGCACACGATCTTGGCCCGCTCATAATAAGTCCAACCTGTTACATCAGGGAACGTTCGTTTACCCATAGTTACCTAGGTACCTATTATCTATGTACCGCAGCTGCGGCTGACGGGGTGAGGGTTCAGACCGCCCTCTTAAGAAATAGAGCATTACAGTATCGGTTATACTAACCATGTTACGAGCTAGTAAGCCGCTTAAGGCAGCTCATTATTACGAAATAGAGCATTACAGTATCGGTTATACCAACCATGTTACGAGCTAGTAAGCCGCTTAAGGCAGCTCATTATTACAAAATTTCGTGTGCTTACATAGGTTGTAAACCTTGGAAGTTTCCAACATCATCCTTCAAGTTACCCGTATTCTGTTAAACGGGGTGGCATGGAAAACTGCGTTAATCTGCACTAAGAGTGCAGGTATCTGTGTGGTAAACTTATTTTCAAAGACGTTTGCCTCTATTTGCGTCTGTACACATCTTTCTACAAGGTGTCATCAAAGTTCAGAGACTATTTATCCCACCTACAGCGCCAGGCGACTTGAGGTTGGGTTCAGTTTTCTTACAGTTTTCATATTTTGAACCCTTTCAACAAATGGGAATTAAGTTTCTCACTTTGGAAAACAATTTTCTTATAGCCTTGGCTTCGGCAAGGGTTTTGTTTTCATATTTGGGTGCCTTGTATTCCAAGCCACCGTATTTGAGTTTTCTCATGACAAAGCAGATCTTCGGACGAATCACGCTTTCGTATTCTTCACATCAATATACCAATAGGGGTTCCTGTGTGGACAGCACATTTTAGAATTCTGAATGTGGTACACGCATTACGCGTTTATATATGTCCCGGACGTCAACAGTACGTGATATGAATACGTTGTTTGTTCTCTATGATACTGCCAACTGGGGTTAGCCAGTTTCTTAGCAGACATTATCCAGTTGGGTAATAATAATGACTACAAGTCAGGTTTACCTTAAGGCTAAGTTACAATCGCCTACGTCAGTAATAGCTCATCCCACAGGTTCTGTGGGAATGTCAGACCCAGTGGGTCGTGGAGTGTCTAAAACGCGGCTATATAGCCTTCATGTGCACCATGTTTGTGCACGTTTACACGTTATAAATGGTGGCGCCATCAGCATCTAGCTTTGGGCTGCCTACTGTTACAAGTATCAAACAGCTCTCCCGCCCACGAGGGAAGCTTTGGTACGTCCCAAGAGTACTCCAGTGACCCCTAGTGGATGATAAAGAAAATAGGATTTTGGTACTTACCAGGTAAATCCTTTTCTTTGAATCCATAGGGGGCACTGGACGCCCACCCAGAGCAGTTTTACCTGGGTTGTTTTAAGCTCAAGGGAGCTTAGGGTAACAAGTTTTACTTGATTGATATTAAGCTCAGAGGAGCTTATGGTAACACATTTTCACCGATTGGTTCAAATTATAAAGTTCTATCGGTTATGGTGTCAACTGTTTAGTTGACAGTAAGGTTATGGGTCAACATTGTGTTGTCCGTTATGTTATAGGTATTCTCCATTGTCAACCTCTCTATATCGTTCCTGTTCGCTCAGTAAAAAACACTGAGGTCGTACACTGAGGTACTCGGGGATATGGAGGGGGGGGAGAGTCCTAAATTTGAATATTCAGTGCCTTTGTTCGGCTACGCCCGTCCATATCCCAAGAGTACTCCAGTGCCCCCTATGGATTCAAAGAAAAGGATTTACCTGGTAAGTACCAAAATCCTATTTTTTTTTTTGGGTGGCGTTTTCATCGTAAAGTGACCAGGAAACCCAATTAATGCACTGTCCCCTCGCATGGGCAAGGTGCCTCGCATGGATCGTAAAGTATGAAAAAGTTCAAAAAAAGGAAAAAAATTGTGAAAAACTCTACCTCGGCCGTGTTGACCTATTTCCTGTGTCGACCTACTCACTGTCAACCAATGGGTGTCGACCTAGAGTCCGGATACCAGAAGAAAGGTAGAGCACACTAACTATGTTCTTTTCATAACTGTTTACTGTAGCGTTTATAAATTTGTATAGAGGAGAATATTACAAGAGCAGATAAATCTGATAGGAGGACAAATTTAATAGGATACAATACAAAAACTGCAAATTTTACAGCACAATTAGTGTTTTTGTCTAAACACCATAAAACAAATTTGATTTTAAAAGAAAATAAGAAATAACCATTTTGCAAGTACACCTTATTACATTTGACATGTGGGATAATATGTAATAGCCTGAAAGGTGCAAGTTGTTCAGGAATTTTTGCAAGTCTGCCTGTATTTTTAATGCAGCAATCATAGCAAAACCCATCTGGTCTGGACTCTGACATTCCAGAACAACCAGCATCTTGGACCTGCTCTCAGAGGCCAAATGCAAGGTATCTTTCCAGAGCGCCCCACGTGAGAGCATGAATAGCATTTCAGTAGTAAACCCACTTTGGAGCAAGATATGCGGCCTAAGCTCAATAGATTTAAACTTTGAGAATTGGAAAAGTTACAAACCTCGCCCTCACAAAATATAAAAATTCTTGAATACAAAATGATACATGTAGATTCAATAAATAGCAAGGCCTGCTGATAAACACTTTAATAAAATGCTCAGAGCTATTTTCTTGGGGCAAAACAGATATACAGGGTGACATTATAAAACAAGCAGATGTTGCGATGTTACAAAATCCCCTAAGTGCCAAAAGATGTACCCTATTTGCACTTGCAGGGGTTTTTGAAACCTGAAGCATCTGCTTCCTTTAAGATGTCACCCTGTTTGCTTCAATAAACTAATGCTAAAGAGTGTGTTTTTGATAGAAGAATTTATTGGCGGGTAGCCTTGCTGTATACATAATGGGGGTAATTCAAAGTTGATCGCAGCAGGATTTTTGATAGCAATTGGGCAAAACCATGTGCACTGCAGGTGTGGCAGATATAACATTTGCAGAGAGAGTTAGATTTGGGTGGGTTATTTTATTTCTGTGCAGGGTAAATACTGGCTGCTTTATTTTTACACTGCAAATTAGATTGCAGATTGAACACACCACACCCAAATCTAACTCTCTCTACACATGTTATATCTGTCTCCCCTGCAGTGCACATGGTTTTGCCCAATTGCTAACAAAAATCCTGCTGCGATCAACTTGGAATTACCCCCAATGTACACATTTCATTTGGGTTTGAGAAGGACTGTTATGCAGGGGCAGCACTCCTTCTGGGGGGATGTTCTAACTGAAGACTCCGCACCCATACTCTTGATTGTAAAATGAGAACAGAAAGCCTAGAAGGATACATACCCGAGATTGCAAACTGCTGGATCTTGAAGTTAATGTTTAAACTGGGGTTCTCTTCTGGCTTTGGGGCACCAGACTGCAGAGAGACCATTCCTTTTAAATTAGGTAGCTTCTGTATATTAATCTTTCCAATGTCCCAGTTAAGCACCTAATGAAAGAGAGAATGTGAGGTGGTTGTGCAAAATACTGAAGTTGTCTTTTGACTGTTCAGTGATTAAGCTGCAGTCAGGTCAGTGATGGAAAAACTGGTGTTAGGAGGTTATGGAGATTATAAAGTCCGTTCAACCTACTGCAAAAGTCACATTAGTATAGGGGCAGATGGCAACCAGCTAATTACGGAACTATCCTGTTTATATTGCTTGATAGGCTGCTCTATTCGTGCTCTACATGTGTTGAGCCTGTAGGCTAATCAAAAGAAAATACATATACTGAAAATACAGGATTCTAGTATTATTACAAGTCCCTACATCACAACTATTCAAGATTTGACTGTCTTTTGTAGTGTGGTTATCAGATCTGTTCCTTGAGGGAGAGCAAGAAAAGCAAACCGAAAAAAAACCCCAGTCTGTACAAATTACTGTTCTAGGGGACTAATATAAGGCTGCTACTGCCGGCTCAGATACATTAGTAGGGAGATGAAGGAATACTGCGAGGCACGGCAAGCACTAATATAAGGCTACTACTGCCGGCTCAGATATATTAGTAGGGATTTGGAAGGAATACTGCGAGTCACAGCAAGCACTAACATAAGGCTACTACTGCCGGCTCAGATACATTAGTAGGGAGTTGGAAGGAATACGGCGAGACACGGCAAGCACTAATATAAGGCTGCTACTGCCGGCTCAGATACATTAGTAGGGAGTTGGAAGAAATACTGCGAGACACGGCAAGCACTAATATAAGGCTGCTACTGCCGGCTCAGATATATAAGTAGGGAGTTTGAAGGAATACTGCGAGACACGGCAAGCACTGATATAAGGTTGTTACTGCCGGCTCAGATGCATTAGTAGGGAGTTGGAAGGAATACGGCGAGTCACACCAAGCACTAATATAAGGCTATTACTGCCGGCTCAGATACATTAGTAGGGAGTTGGAAGGAATACTGTGAGACACGGCAAGCACTAATATAAGGCTACTACTGCCGGCTCAGATACATTAGTAAGGAGCTGGAAGGAATACTGCGAGACACACCAAGCACTAATATAAGGCTACTACTGCCGGCTCAGATACATTAGTAGGGAGCTGAAAGGAATACGGCGAGTCACACGAAGCACTAATATAAGGCTGCTACTGCCACCTCAGATCCATTAGTAGGGAGCCAGAAGGAATACTGCGAGACACAGCAAGCACTAATATAAGGCTACTACTGCCGGCTCAGATACATTAGAAGGGAGCTGGAAGGAATACTGCAAGACACAACGAGCACTAATATAAGGCTACTACTGCCGGCTCAGATACATTAGAAGGGAGCTGGAAGGAATACTGCGAGACACAGCAAGCACTAATATAAGGCTACTACTGCCGGCTCAGATACATTAGTAAGGAGCTGGAAGGAATACTGTGAGACACAGCAAGCACTAATATAAGGCTACTACTGCCGGCTAAGATACATTAGTAGGGAGCTGGAAGGAATACTGCAAGACACAACGAGCACTAATATAAGGCTACTACTGCCGGCTCAGATACATTAGAAGGGAGCTGGAAGGAATACTGCGAGACACAGCAAGCACTAATATAAGGCTACTACTGCCGGCTCAGATACATTAGTAAGGAGCTGGAAGGAATACTGTGAGACACAGCAAGCACTAATATAAGGCTACTACTGCCGGCTCAGATACATTAGTAGGGCGCTGGAAGAAATACGGCGAGTCACACCAAGCACTAATATAAGGCTACTACTGCCGGCTCAGATGCAGTATTCCTTCCAGCTCCCTACTAATGTATCTGAGCCGGCAGTAGTAGCCTTATATTAGTGCTCGTTGTGTCTTGCAGTATTCCTTCCAGCTCCCTACTAATGTATCTTAGCCGGCAGTAGTAGCCTTATATTAGTGCTTGCTGTGTCTCACAGTATTCCTTCCAGCTCCTTACTAATGTATCTGAGCCGGCAGTAGTAGCCTTATATTAGTGCTTGCTGTGTCTCGCAGTATTCCTTCCAGCTCCCTTCTAATGTATCTGAGCCGGCAGTAGTAGCCTTATATTAGTGCTCGTTGTGTCTTGCAGTATTCCTTCCAGCTCCCTACTAATGTAAGACACAACGAGCACTAATATAAGGCTACTACTGCCGGCTCAGATACATTAGAAGGGAGCTGGAAGGAATACTGCGAGACACAGCAAGCACTAATATAAGGCTACTACTGCCGGCTCAGATACATTAGTAAGGAGCTGGAAGGAATACTGTGAGACACAGCAAGCACTAATATAAGGCTACTACTGCCGGCTAAGATACATTAGTAGGGAGCTGGAAGGAATACTGCGAGACACACCAAGCACTATTATAAGGCTACTACTGCCGGCTCAGATACATTAGTAGGGAGTTGGAAGGAATACTGCGAGACACACCAAGCACATATATAAGGCTACTACTGCCGGCTCAGATACATTAGTAGGGAGTTGGAAGGAATACTGTGAGTCACACGAAGCACTAATATGGGGCTGCTACTGCCCCCTCAGATCCATTAGTAGGGAGCCAGAAGGAATACTGCGAGACACAGCAAGCACTAATATAAGGCTACTACTGCCGGCTCAGATACATTAGTAGGGAGCTGGAAGGAATACTGCAAGACACAACGAGCACTAATAAGGCTACTACTGCCGGCTCAGATACATTAGAAGGGAGCTGGAAGGAATACTGCGAGACAAAGCAAGCACTAATATAAGGCTACTACTGCCGGCTCAGATACATTAGTAAGGAGCTGGAAGGAATACTGTGAGACACAGCAAGCACTAATATAAGGCTACTACTGCCGGCTAAGATACATTAGTAGGGAGCTGGAAGGAATACTGCGAGACACACCAAGCACTAATATAAGGCTACTACTGCCGGCTCAGATACATTAGTAGGGAGCTGAAAGGAATACGGCGAGTCACACGAAGCACTAATATAAGGCTGCTACTGCCACCTCAGATCCATTAGTAGGGAGCCAGAAGGAATACTGCGAGACACAGCAAGCACTAATATAAGGCTACTACTGCCGGCTCAGATACATTAGTAGGGAGCTGGAAGGAATACTGCAAGACACAACGAGCACTAATATAAGGCTACTACTGCCGGCTCAGATACATTAGAAGGGAGCTGGAAGGAATACTGCGAGACACAGCAAGCACTAATATAAGGCTACTACTGCCGGCTCAGATACATTAGTAAGGAGCTGGAAGGAATACTGTGAGACACAGCAAGCACTAATATAAGGCTACTACTGCCGGCTAAGATACATTAGTAGGGAGCTGGAAGGAATACTGCGAGACACACCAAGCACTAATATAAGGCTACTACTGCCGGCTCAGATACATTAGTAGGGAGCTGAAAGGAATACGGCGAGTCACACGAAGCACTAATATAAGGCTACTACTGCCGGCTCAGATACATTAGTAGGGAGTTGGAAGGAATACGGCGAGACACGGCAAGCACTAATATAAGGCTACTACTGCCGGCTCAGATATATAAGTAGGGAGTTTGAAGGAATACTGCGAGACACGGCAAGCACTGATATAAGGTTGTTACTGCCGGCTCAGATGCATTAGTAGGGAGTTGGAAGGAATACGGCGAGTCACACCAAGCACTAATATAAGGCTATTACTGCCGGCTCAGATACATTAGTAGGGAGTTGGAAGGAATACTGTGAGACACGGCAAGCACTAATATAAGGCTACTACTGCCGGCTCAGATACATTAGTAAGGAGCTGGAAGGAATACTGTGAGACACACCAAGCACTATTATAAGGCTACTACTGCCGGCTCAGATACATTAGTAGGGAGTTGGAAGGAATACTGCGAGACACACCAAGCACTAATATAAGGCTACTACTGCCGGCTCAGATACATTAGTAGGGAGTTGGAAGGAATACTGTGAGTCACACGAAGCACTAATATAAGGCTGCTACTGCCACCTCAGATCCATTAGTAGGGAGCCAGAAGGAATACTGCAAGCACTAATATAAGGCTACTACTGCCGGCTCAGATACATTCGTAGGGAGCTGGAAGGAATACTGCAAGACACAACGAGCACTAATATAAGGCTACTACTGCCGGCTCAGATACATTAGAAGGGAGCTGGAAGGAATACTGCGAGACACAGCAAGCACTAATATAAGGCTACTACTGCCGGCTCAGATACATTAGTAAGGAGCTGGAAGGAATACTGTGAGACACAGCAAGCACTAATATAAGGCTACTACTGCCGGCTAAGATACATTAGTAGGGAGCTGGAAGGAATACTGCAAGACACAACGAGCACTAATATAAGGCTACTACTGCCGGCTCAGATACATTAGAAGGGAGCTGGAAGGAATACTGCGAGACACAGCAAGCACTAATATAAGGCTACTACTGCCGGCTCAGATACATTAGTAAGGAGCTGGAAGGAATACTGCGAGACACAGCAAGCACTAATATAAGGCTACTACTGCCGGCTCAGATACATTAGTAGGGCGCTGGAAGAAATACGGCGAGTCACACCAAGCACTAATATAAGGCTACTACTGCCGGCTCAGATACATTAGTAGGGAGCTGGAAGGAATACTGCAAGACACAACGAGCACTAATATAAGGCTACTACTGCCGGCTCAGATACATTAGAAGGGAGCTGGAAGGAATACTGCGAGACACAGCAAGCACTAATATAAGGCTACTACTGCCGGCTCAGATACATTAGTAAGGAGCTGGAAGGAATACTGTGAGACACAGCAAGCACTAATATAAGGCTACTACTGCCGGCTAAGATACATTAGTAGGGAGCTGGAAGGAATACTGCGAGACACACCAAGCACTAATATAAGGCTACTACTGCCGGCTCAGATACATTAGTAGGGAGCTGAAAGGAATACGGCGAGTCACACGAAGCACTAATATAAGGCTACTACTGCCGGCTCAGATACATTAGTAGGGAGTTGGAAGGAATACTACGAGACACGCCAAGCAATAATATAAGGCTACTACTGCCGGCTCAGATACATTAGAAGGGAGCTGGAAGGAATACTGCGAGACACACCAAGCACTAATATAAGGCTACTACTGCCGGCTCAGATACATTAGTAGGGAGCTGAAAGGAATACGGCGAGTCACACGAAGCACTAATATAAGGCTACTACTGCCGGCTCAGATACATTAGTAGGGAGTTGGAAGGAATACTACGAGACACGCCAAGCAATAATATAAGGCTACTACTGCCGGCTCAGATACATTAGAAGGGAGCTGGAAGGAATACTGCGAGACACAACAAGCATGCACATACTTATTTAGCCATTTTGATTTGGCCTTACTCCACAATGAGAATCACTGGACACTTCTTTTAAAAACGTTGGGTGACTGGTATTAGTACTGTATCAGCACTATGCTTTGCTTTTTTTTTTTTTTTTTTTAATTAGACAAGGCAGATAACGTCTAGATTAATTTTGGCTTTACCATACCACATTATTGTTGTGGGACTCGTCATAGTTCACACTGATAATCCACTGTCTATTACGGTGAAGTCAGTACAGCAGCTCATCCACATCTGATGGTTATGTTATTAACTTGAAAAATGTGACGTACTTTGTTAACAGGATCAAACGTGTACGTTCCTTGTGTTGGGGTGAGGTTCATGTTCAGGACAACTTTAGGCATGTTTACAGTTAGCACTATGCCTTCCACTGTCTTCCCCATGTTCTGCTTGGGACCCACAGTCACGTCAAACCGCCCACTGGAGCTGTTCTCTTGGAAAGTGATATTGTGCTTTAAGTACAATGGAATGGCAACCAGGCTATGGAGGAATAAGGGAAAGGTTTGTGAATAATAAAAGCACACATCTCATGCTAAAGCTGTAAATGTGATCTTACTAGAATACAAATGTATTATTATGTACAAAGTATGATGTTCTTTTAATCTCTCTGGGCTAGCATTCCATGAAACTGGCATGTCAACTGTTTTCTGGGTGTGCTAAGATCACTGGCTGCGTGAAAACACCAGGCATCCTGTATGACCTGAGGATCGCTTAGATCACCAATGTTCTTGGATGCAGCAGCGGATCACAGAAGCCTGCAGGATGCCTTTATTTACACAAGACACCTCTTGCGTCATTAGCATATTATAACACAGCGGCTGTGCAAATCTGTCCACATCTGAATCAGGCCCTTGTTTATACATTACTAGCTGAACACCCACGCTTCGCTATGGGATGACGATGGTAAATTAGAATTATAGTTGTTCGTTAATAGACGTTGGTTGGAGATCTAGTATATAGGTATATCTTGCTTCCCTGATGCACTTTGTGTAGTGGCCGGACCCCTTTTTGGTCCCCCATGGGACCCTGCTCTTCCCAATATACAACTCTCAGTCTGTGGCTTCTTGCTGCCTCCATTCCCCTCCTAACATCATGTCAGTGCCCCTGTGAAATGATCAATTTAATTACATTTACATTTCTTATATAGTGCAGCACATTATGCATCTCCTGATCTACTCTGTGCTGCTGGGGGACCCTGCTACTTCCACTATATAACTCTTAGTGTGTGGGTTCATGCTACCTCCATTCCCCTCCTGACATCATGTCACTGCCCCTGTCACATGCAGCCCTGCCTGACATATCATGCATGTCCTGATATACTCTGTGCTGCTGGGGACCCTGCTCCTCCCACTATATAACTCTCAGCGTGTGGCTTCTTGCTACCTCCATTCCCCTCCTCACATCATGTCACTGCCACATCATGCATGTCCTGATACAGTCTGCGCTGCTGGCCCACCCCTAGGGGTGCTAGGGGTGTGTTACAATCTGGGAACAAACACTGTGGGGGTAACACACCCCTAGTACCCCTTGGGGTGATGCAGCAGCACAGAGTATTTCAGAAGACAGCATAACTCCGGAATGTCTGGACCAAGTTACACCAAACTTGGAACACACATGACTTACCCCCACAGTGTTTGTTCCCAGATTGTAAGTCATGTGTGTTCCAAGTTTGGTGTAAATTGCTGTAGGCTTTCTGGAGATATGCTGGAACATACTGTACATATATACATACATACATACATACATACATACATACATACATACATACAATAATGGATTGTGACGGAGGGGACTTTCCATCAGAAATGCAGCACAAGCTAAATTGTTCACATTATTATAGGTAAATGATCCTATGTTGTATTTCAGCTTTTGCCTGTATGGGCTGCTAGTGAAGGGTGATGCTCACTGTGTAACTTAGATTCTCAGGACCTACTTTTGTGAGCTAACACGGTAAGACATCAGCCGGAAGTTGCCGTCAGGGGGAATGAAGGAGAGAACTCTTTCAGATTCCCAGCGCTTGTAACGCACACAAGGGTGGAAGCTGACATCATCCAGAAGTCGCGGGTTCTGTGAGTAAGGTGGAAACATTAGCAGGGCATCACTTGGCACATCAGGTTCTTATACACTGCAATTTAATGCTAACAAGGTTCTGGGGTCGTCTCTGTGTCCCTCTCATATTCCACTCATTTTAAGTACAGTATAGTACATCTGACCTGCAGCGTAGGAGGGGAGTGGTACAGAGGGAGCTGTGGAATTTTAGTACAAATAGAAGAAATCTGCTAAGTCATTTGGGAGAGGTGGCAATATATGGGGCTGGTGTGCCTTTACATTTCTACGAAGAAATCTGCTACTTTAAACCCTGCCATGTATGACAACTCCCAGCTACTTGATCCAGTACATCCCTGCATAGCATTTGTATGCCAAACTAAATAACATAGGATTATTAAAAAGGAAGAAATTACATAAATAAATTTACTTATTTTACCATGAAAGACAGAGTGAGGTCGGGCATACCAGACAGCTTAACACTGGCGTCCACAACTCCTTGGATCTCTGCGAACACAGTAGAACCTGTGGTGGAAGAAGCATGCACTTAGATAACACCACCTGGTAATGGTTCATGCAATGTACAGTCTTATTCAGTATAAGCATACAGCTAAAAAATAAGAATTTACTTACCGATAATTCTATTTCTCGGAGTCCGTAGTGGATGCTGGGGTTCCTGAAAGGACCATGGGGAATAGCGGCTCCGCAGGAGACAGGGCACAAAAAAGTAAAGCTTTACTAGGTCAGGTGGTGTGCACTGGCTCCTCCCCCTATGACCCTCCTCCAGACTCCAGTTAGGTACTGTGCCCGGACGAGCATACACAATAAGGGAGGCATTTTGAATCCCGGGTAAGACTCATACCAGCCACACCAATCACACCGTACAACTTGTGATCTAAACCCAGTTAACAGTATGACAACAGAAAGGGCCTCTTAAAGATGGCTCCTTAACAATAACCCGAATTAGTTAACAATAACTATGTACAAGGATTGCAGATAATCCGCACTTGGGATGGGCGCCCAGCATCCACTACGGACTCCGAGAAATAGAATTATCGGTAAGTAAATTCTTATTTTCTCTATCGTCCTAAGTGGATGCTGGGGTTCCTGAAAGGACCATGGGGATTATACCAAAGCTCCCAAACGGGCGGGAGAGTGCGGATGACTCTGCAGCACCGAATGAGAGAACTCCAGGTCCTCCTTTGCCAGGGTATCAAATTTGTAAAATTTTACAAACGTGTTCTCCCCCGACCACGTAGCTGCTCGGCAGAGTTGTAATGCCGAGACCCCTCGGGCAGCCGCCCAAGATGAGCCCACCTTCCTTGTGGAGTGGGCTTTTACAGTTTTAGGCTGTGGCAGGCCTGCCACAGAATGTGCAAGTTGAATTGTGTTACAAATCCAACGAGCAATCGACTGCTTAGAAGCAGGTGCGCCCAACTTGTTGGGTGCATACAATATAAACAGCGAGTCAGATTTTCTGACTCCAGCCGTCCTTGCAATGTATATTTTTAAGGCTCTGACAACGTCCAACAACTTGGAGTCCTCCAAGTCGCTAGTGGCCGCAGGCACCACAATAGGTTGGTTCAGATGAAATGCTGATACCACTTTAGGGAGAAAATGCGGACGAGTCCGCAGTTCTGCCCTATCCGAATGGAAGATTAGATAAGGACTTTTATAAGATAAAGCCGCCAATTCAGATACTCTCCTGGCAGAGGCCAGGGCTAGTAACATAGTCACTTTCAATGTGAGATATTTCAAATCCACCTTTTTCAATGGTTCAAACCAATGGGATTTGAGGAAATCTAAAACTACATTTAGATCCCACGGTGCCACCGGAGGCACCACAGGAGGCTGTATATGCAGTACTCCCTTGACAAAAGTCTGGACCTCAGGGACAGAGGCCAATTCTTTTTGGAAGAATATTGACAGGGCCGAAATTTGAACCTTAATGGATCCCAATTTGAGACCCATAGATAATCCTGATTGCAGGAAATGTAGGAAACGACCCAGTTGGAATTCCTCCGTCGGAACCTTCCGATCCTCGCACCACGCTACATATTTTCGCCAAATGCGGTGATAATGTTTCACGGTGACTTCCTTCCGTGCCTTAATCAAGGTAGGAATGACTTCTTCTGGAATGCCTTTCCCTTTTAGGATCTGGCGTTCAACCGCCATGCCGTCAAACGCAGCCGCGGTAAGTCTTGAAAAAGACAGGGACCCTGCTGTAGCAGGTCCCTTCTCAGAGGTAGAGGCCACGGTTCGTCCGTGAGCATCTCTTGAAGTTCCGGATACCAAGTCCTTCTCGGCCAATCCGGAACCACTAGTATTGTTCTTACTCTTCTTTGCCGTATGATCTTCAATACCTTTGGTATGAGCGGCAGAGGAGGAAACACATACACTGACTGGTACACCCAAGGAGTTACCAGTGCGTCCACAGCTATTGCCTGTGGATCTCTTGACCTGGCGCAATATTTGTCCAGTTTCTTGTTGAGGCGAGACGCCATCATGTCTACAATTGGTCTTTCCCAACGGTCTATTAACATGTTGAAGACTTCTGGATGTAGACCCCACTCTCCCGGATGAAGATCGTGTCTGCTGAGGAAGTCTGCTTCCCAGTTGTCCACGCCCGGGATGAACACTGCTGACAGTGCTATCACGTGATTCTCCGCCCAGCGAAGAATCTTGGCAGCTTCTGCCATTGCACTCCTGCTTCTTGTGCCGCCCTGCCTGTTTACATGGGCGACCGCCGTGATGTTGTCCGACTGAATCAACACCGGCTTTCCTTGCAGGAGAAGTTCCGCCTGGCTTAGAGCATTGTAGATTGCTCTTAGTTCCAGAATGTTTATGTGAAGAGACTTTTCCAGACTCGTCCATACTCCCTGGAAGTTTCTTCCTTGTGTGACTGCTCCCCAGCCTCTCAGGCTGGCGTCCGTGGTCACCAGGATCCAATCCTGAATGCCGAATCTGCGGCCTTCTAATAGGTGAGCCTTCTGCAACCACCACAGAAGTGACACCCTTGTCTTTGGTGACAGGGTTATTCGCAGGTGCATCTGCAGATGCGACCCTGACCATTTGTCCAACAGATCCCTTTGGAATATTCTTGCATGGAATCTGCCGAATGGAATTGCTTCGTAAGAAGCCACCATTTTTCCCAGGACTCTTGTGCATTGATGTACTGACACTTTTCCTGGTTTTAGGAGGTTCCTGACCAGATCGGATAACTCCTTGGCTTTTTCCTCTGGAAGGAAAACCTTTTTCTGAACCGTGTCCAGAATCATTCCTAGGAACAGCAGACGAGTTGTCGGGATTAAATGGGATTTTGGAATATTCAGAATCCACCCGTGTTGTCTTAGCACCTCTTGAGATAGTGCTAAAGCTGTCTCCAGCTGTTCTCTGGACCTTGCCCTTATTAGGAGATCGTCCAAGTATGGGATAACTAATACGCCTTTTCTTCGAAGAAGAATCATCATCTCGGCCATTACCTTGGTAAAGACCCGAGGCGCCGTGGACAATCCGAACGGCAGCGTCTGAAACTGATAGTGACAGTTTTGAACAATGAACCTGAGGTACCCCTGGTGTGCGGGGTAAATCGGAACGTGTAGATACGCATCCTTGATGTCCAAGGATACCATAAAGTCCCCTTCTTCCAGGTTCGCTATCACTGCTCTGAGTGACTCCATCTTGAACTTGAACTTTTTTATGTAGAGGTTCAAGGACTTCAGATTTAGAATAGGCCTTACCGAGCCATCCGGCTTCGGTACCACAAATAGAGTGGAATAATACCCCTTTCCTTGTTGTAATAGGGGTACTTTGACTATCACCTGCTGAGCGTACAGCTTGTGAATGGCTTCCAACACCCTCTCCCTTTCGGAAGAGACGGTTGGTAAGGCAGACTTCAGGAAACGATGAGGAGGATCCGTCTCTAATTCCAACCTGTACCCCTGAGATATTATCTGCAGGATCCAGGGGTCTACCTGCGAGTGAGCCCACTGCGCGCTGTAATTTTTGAGACGGCCCCCCACTGTCCCCGAGTCCGCTTGAGAGGCCCCAGCGTCATGCTGAGGTTTTTGCAGGAGCCGGGGAGGGCTTCTGTTCCTGGGAAGGAGCTGCCTGTTGGTGTCTCTTCCCTCTTCCTCTGCCTCGTGGCAGGTACGACAAGCCCTTTGCTCTCTTATTTTTGTAGGAGCGAAAAGGCTGCGGTTGAAAAGTCGGTGCCTTTCTCTGTTGGGGAGTGACTTGAGGTAAAAAAGTGGATTTCCCGGCAGTAGCCGTGGCCACCAAGTCTGATAGACCAACTCCAAATAACTCCTCCCCTTTATACGGCAAAACCTCCATGTGACGTTTTGAATCCGCATCGCCTGTCCACTGTCGTGTCCATAAGGCTCTTCTGGCTGAAATGGACATAGCACTCACCCGAGATGCCAGTGTGCAAATATCCCTCTGTGCATCACGCATATAGATAAATGCATCCTTTATTTGTTCTAACGACAGTAAAACATTGTCCCTATCTAGGGTATCAATATTTTCAATCAGGGATTCTGACCAAACTACTCCAGCACTGCACATCCCGGCAGTTGCTATAGCTGGTCGTAGTATAACACCTGCATGTGTGTATATATTCTTTTGAATAACTTCCATCTTTCTATCTGATGGATCCTTAAGTGCGGCCGTCTCAGGAGAGGGTAACGCCACTTGTTTGGATAAGCGTGTGAGCGCCTTGTCCACCTTAGGGGGTGTTTCCCAGCGCGCCCTAACCTCTGGCGGGAAAGGGTATAATGCCAATAACTTTTTTGAAATTATCAACTTTTTATCAGGAGCAACCCACGCTTCATCACACACGTCATTTAATTCTTCTGATTCAGGAAAAACTGTTTGTAGTTTTTTCACACCATACATAATACCCTGTTTTACGGTATCTGTAGTATCAGCTAAATGTAACGTCTCCTTCATTGCCAAAATCATATAACGTGTGGCCCTACTGGAAAATACGTTTGAATTTCTACCGTCGTCACTGGAATCAGTGCCCGTGTCTGGGTCTGTGTCGACCGACTGAGGCAAAGGGCGTTTTACAGCCCCTGACGGTGTTTGAGGCGCCTGGACAGGCATTAATTGATTGTCCGGCCGCCTCATGTCCTCAACTGACTGTTTAAGGGAAGATAAACCATCACGTAATTCCACAAATAAAGGCATCCATTCTGGTGTCGACCCCCTGGGGGGTGACATCTGCATATTTGGCAATTGCTCCGCCTCCACACCAATATCGTCCTCATACATGTCGACACCACGTACCGACACACACCGCAAACTCACAGGGAATGCTCTAATGAAGACAGGACCCACTAGCCCTTTTGGGGAGACAGAGGGAGAGTCTGCCAGCACACACCACAAAGCGCTATATATACAAGGGATATCCTTATATTAAGTGCTCCCTTATAGCTGCTTTAATATATATATATATATAGCCATTAATGTGCCCCCCCTCTCTGTTTTACCCTGTTTCTGTAGTGCAGTGCAGGGGAGAGACCTGGGAGCCGTTCTGACCAGCGGAGCTGTGACAGAAAATGGCGCCGTGTGCTGAGGAGATAGGCCCCGCCCCTTTTTCGGCGGGTTCTTCTCCCGCTATTTTTCCAGTCAGGCAGGGGTTAAATATCTCCATATAGCCCCTATGGGCTATATGTGAGGTATTTTTAGCCTTGTATAAGGTTTATATTTGCCTCTCAGAGCGCCCCCCCCCAGCGCTCTGCACCCTCAGTGACTGCCCAGTGAAGTGTGCTGAGAGGAAAATGGCGCACAGCTGCAGTGCTGTGCGCTACCTTATGAAGACTGAGGAGTCTTCAGCCGCCGGTTTCCGGACCTCTTCACGCTTCAGCATCTGCAAGGGGGTCGGCGGCGCGGCTCCGGGACCGGACTCCACGGCTGGGCCTGTGTTCGATCCCTCTGGAGCTAATGGTGTCCAGTAGCCAAGCAGCAAATCCACTCTGCATGCAGGTGAGTTTACTACTTTCCCCCTAAGTCCCACGTTGCAGTGATCCTGTTGCCAGCAGGACTCACTGTAAAGAAAAAAACCTAAACTAAACTTTCTCTAAGCAGCTCTTTAGGAGAGCCACCTAGATTGCACCCTTCTCGTTCGGGCACAAAATCTAACTGGAGTCTGGAGGAGGGTCATAGGGGGAGGAGCCAGTGCACACCACCTGACCTAGTAAAGCTTTACTTTTTTGTGCCCTGTCTCCTGCGGAGCCGCTATTCCCCATGGTCCTTTCAGGAACCCCAGCATCCACTTAGGACGATAGAGAAAAAGGTTAGAACTCCATACAATTTCTTTTTTCAATGTACGCTGTCACTTCTATAGAATGTACAGTAATATTAGCAACAAGTTTGACCTTGTATGAGGCATGCGTGTCAGCGCGGACAGATGGAAAAGTGGAGAAGTGCACAGCAAATGTGCTTCTGTGAAGGCAGTTTTACTCTTATAAATGCATCCATTTGTTGGCCTATTTGTCTGGCTTTTGAAAACTTTGCATCACCTGATGCCATAAACTGAAACATGAACCACTGTATTTATTAATCTGCATCGCATGTGATGTAACGGTGACAATGAAAGTCTCAAACCACATGTGGTTTAACGCTAACCAATCCTCATGGGGCTGTAGGTGACATCCGCAGGGTAAAAAACAAGATGCAGAAGTTCTGGTCCAAACAATGAGTAAAGAAGTACAATAGGCTTGGCAAATTTCGCTGAGAAAGCTGGGTGACCCTTACCCATCTTAGCGCGTCACTCTTACTGCCATCTACCCTCCTGGACTTCTCCTTACTCAATGTATGGATCAGAACTTGCTACCCCGTGGATATCACTTATTGCCCCATGTGCAGGGCCGGACTGGGACTAAAAATAGGTCCTGGCATTTAAAGACCATAGACCCACCTCGGCATCACCATCTGGCTCCTAGCATAGACGTCTCCCCTTACTAATCCTGACCCCTCCTACTTCTTAATTTATGCTTTTACAAATATAATTAGTATTATTAAAATATATAAGTTGACATCATAATCTAAAATACATGCAACAGAGCTCATCCTGCAGGGGATTCAAACATGTGCCATAGTCAGACGTTTAGTATTTGGTTGGTTGTTAGGTAAAGCTGGTACTTCATTAGTGTAGGTCACACACATTGAAAGGGAAGGCATTTTCCCAATTGACCAAGCCCTGGCTTAGTAGGCATAGAGGATTAGATAGTGTTCTCTGTAGGAATTTTTTTAAGGTAGGGTGCACAGCAGGAAAGGGGTGTGGCCTCCATGAGGGCTTGGTCTCATGGCATGCCACATTGTATATATACAGGGTCGCGCTAGAAAACCATATTTATCATACTATTTACCAGTGGTTTGTTTTAGTCAAAAAAATAAATCACAATTTATTAAATAAAATTCATATACACATAACACACCTTAAAAAAAGAAACTATATAAACAAACAGCACAAAAAGCACAAAATCAATACATATATGTAGCAATTAGATTGTAGCAGTCAAACAGTGTTGATTGTTGCCATTATGCTGCAGTTCATTGATGTATGTATCTAATGACTTGATTGAGCATATAGCTATCCCAAAATATATATTGAATCAAGCAGGTTACAGGTGTTAGTTGACCGTTTAGAGACTGGGGTCCACTGTGGATCATAGACAATAATGTCAATTGATGTTAGATATAGATCCCGACTTGAGCCTTGTTAAATTAAGCTCACTGGTGATCCCTTGTATGTTGCAATTGTGCTAAAGATAACAAGCTACACACCGTACTGCTACTCACTCTGTCTCGGTGATCCTTTCCATCACCCATACAACAGAAAAAGAGACAGACAATGGTTGAATGAATAAAACATGAGCCATAAACACCCAATCCGCATAATGTAGGCCCAGAGTAAGGGAGGGAAAAAGCTAGGAATAGGCTGCCGGAGGGAGATGGATCTCCGCTGTCGGGATTGAGACCACCAAGATTATCACCAGTGGCATTTCATACCCATCCCCAGGTGACACCTTGGGTAGTGCCAGGAGGCAGGTAGCAGTTGGGGGAAAGGTATTTAAGGGTAGGTAGCAGTTTGTTTAGAGCTGAGGGTTGAGCCAGGGAGCAGTTGGGACAGGATGGGGTACATGGGAGTAAGGGCATGCGGCAGATGGGTTTAGGGAGGGCAGAATAAGGGTATATAGCAGCTGGAGCAGTACTGTGGGGCAATGAGGGTAGATAGCAGCTGGGGCAAGGATGTGGACATGGTCAGGCAGTTCGGAGGTAAGGAGGGGTAAGAGTAGATAGCCAGTAGGACAGTAATGGGACAAGGAGGGGGTTAGGGGCAGGCAGTACTGGGGACAGTGCTGGGGATAGGGAGGAGGTAAGGGGTCAGTGTCCCCTCCGCACTGCTCCCCCCCTCCCGGTACTGCTGGGCAGTACTGGGTCAAAGAATGGGTTAGGGTCAGGCAGTGAGAGGGTAAGTATAGATAGCAGCTGGGGAAAGGTAGGGTTAAGGACACAATGATTGCTGATTGTTGGTTGGAAGTGACCATGGCACCACCAGCCCCTACCCTGTTTGTTTTATTAGCTGCACCCACCACCGCACCAAACAAACTCCCATCCACTTATTAAACTTGCTTGAGTCCTCCAGGTTAGGGAGTGTAGCCACGCGAAGAGTGACACAGTCTTCTCAGCTCCTCGTGTAGGTAACAGAGCTGATTGGAAGGGGTTGCGGGAGCTGTAAGGGCGGGGAGGGGAGAGCCTGAGAGAAAATGAAAGAGGAGCTAAGGAAGAGGGGAGGAACATAGGAAACAGGAGTGTGGTGAGACGGAGCTAATGTAAGGACTAGATTGGTCAGAGGGGAGGGGAGGCGTGCCCATAGAAACTAACTAGCCTGTCGGGGATGGAGCTGGGTGCACGGGGAAGCACAGAGGGCACTGTAATCACAGTAGACAAATAGAATTTGACAGCAGATAAGAACCACTAAGCCCATGACCACACACTTACACATTAGGGTTCGTTTTTGTCATCACGAGCCAATTACAATCCCAATATATTTTTGGAGTGTGGGAGGAAGCCAAAGTACCCAGAGTAAACCCACGTAAGCACGGGGAGAAGCTCCACACAATTAAAGCCTTGGCGGGAATCAGACCCATGACCTCAGTGCTGTGAGGCAGTAATGCTAAGCATTACACCATCCATACATGAAATCAAGAGAAAATATGTAGTCATTCATAAATGAATGAACATTCTGCTGTAGGTATACTAGTATTTTCATTTCAAAATATGTGTATATATAGATAGATATGCGATAGATAGATAGGACGATTAATAAACATGTTTCTACAAAGATATATCACACACATTTATATAATATACACACTCAGTATATAAAGAAAGTGTGTAGTATATGATATACACCTGGATGTATAGATTATAGCTATACACAGTACTGTCATTCTATGGCCAAAACAGCAAAGCTATACATAATTAAATGGATCAGTCCCTATACTGAGATCCTGGCACAATGAGAGTGGGACAGCATACTTTAGGCTGCTCCTCCTACCCGGCTCCCCAACCCACCACCGTCACCTTGCCTACTTGACTCCGCCGGGTCTACTCCATCTGGGTGCCAGCAGGTGAGCAGCGTAGCCGCAGTCCCTGCTCCATCTCTGGCTGCCAGCCGCCCCCAGTTCATGCTCCTGTCCGCGCTCTGTTCCCCGGGCCACCCAGCATGCACGGCCCCAGCGGCTGACACCTCCGTCGGCTGCAATTTCCATTCTGCTGCTGCTGGCTGCTCAGAACCGCGGGGCTCAGTGTGCGGGAGCTCAATCGGACACCTGCTATAAGACGTAAGAAAAATGTTTCCTTTATAGCAGCTCCCGGCTGTCTGCTGGACCGGCCCATCTGGCTCTCGGCCCTTCTGGCATTTGCCAGAACTGCCAGTCCGGCCCTGCCCATGCAGATTGGTTAGCGGTAAACCACATGTGGTTTGAGACTTTCAATGTTCCAGGAGTACAACATTATGTATGTTCCGCTCAAGCTCAATATCTGATTTTTTATTTTTCAGTTCAAAACATGTTTGTGGCATAAAACTAAAGAAAAAAGCTCTCAGTATCTTAATACCAGGGGATTACTGTATTCAACTACAATTATTGTAATGCATGCGATATCATGTTGTAATTATTAAGAACAGTCAATCTAAATTGACTTCATTCATAGATTTGATCTACCTAATGAGGCGCCTACCTCATTTGATCTACCTAATATATGCTTTTTAGGGGCGAGAAGATAACAGGTTAATGTTTAGCTATTTTTCCTTGCCAGCTAGCATGTTTCTCACTGGCAGTCTTATATGCCAGCCTGGCTCACCCAGTACTCTTAGGTTGCTTGGGAACACTGATGCAAACAAAAAGAGAAAAAAACATAGGAAGCGCATAAAGTATGTATGATAAAAATGAATAATTAAACATAAAGAATAAAATTCAAGTACTATAAAAAGTCAGCACTGAAAAAAAAAAAAAAAGCATATACGACTTACTATCAATAGTAATGCAGAGAAAATACTCTGCCAAAGGATATGCATGTGTGTATTAGCCACTCATGCAATAAAGTGGTTGTATATTGTTGTAATAAGATACTCCAAGAACACAACCAGCAAAAGTTATACCTGAAAGGGAACAAAATAATTACCCGCTAAGGGCTGAATGAAGATTAGTCTCCCAGGTGTAAAAAGCTGTTCGTTGTGTGCAGAAATCTGAAGCATATGCTTTTAAATCACTTGTAATCTCTGCACATAGAAAGCAGACTTGAAAAGAGCCACAGCCACACACAGATGTAACGTGAGCTTGCAGCAGCAGCAGGCTTATGCTGGGTACACACCTGTACAACCACACTTTAATGTCACTTATGACCAGCAATCCCGCCCACAGTGCAGATTTGTACAGTCTAAAGCTGGGTACACACTAGACGACAAGCAAACGATGCAATGTTGGCAACGATTTTCCTTGAACTCCCAGACAAATAGGGTTATCCACCTTATCCCTTTAATTCTGGATACATTAAGTACACAGGTTCTGTGGCTGATTAAAACCAGGTGAAATGGAGTCTTCAAGTCAGCCAGCCACAGAACCTGTGTAATTAATATGTGTTCAGAATTAAAGGGATGAGGTGGTAACACTACAGACAAATGATATTGGGCCTAATTCAAACCTTTTCGCTGGGCAGCGATTTTTGCACTGCTGCGATCAGATAGTCACCGCCTATGGGGGGAGTGTATTTTAGCTGTGCAAGTGTGCGATCGCATGTGTAGCAGAGCTGCACAAACAGATTTTGAGCAGTCTCTGCGCAGTCCAGGACTTACTCAGCTGCTGCAATTACATCAGCCTGCCCAGGACCGGAATGGACGTCAGGAACCCTCCCTGCAGACGCATGGACACGCCTGCGTTTTTCCAGACACTCCCAGAAAATGGTCAGTTGACACCCACAAACGCCTTCTTCCTCTCAATCTCTTTGTGAATGCCTGTGCGAACAGGTCCGTCGCACAAACCCATCGCCGAGCGGCGACCCACTTTGTACCCGTGCGCCGCTCCTGCGCATTGCAGTGCTTACACAAGCGCAGTTTGGACCTGATCGCCCACTGTGCGAAAACGCACAGCAGCAATCAGGTCTGAATTACCCCCGTAGTGCGTACACGCAGTGCAATCTTGCAAAAGACCTAAAGATATATCGTCAGTGGCCACATCCAGGAGTATGCCGTCGTTGACTATGTCCTCAGATTGAGCTTCATGTAGGACCGACCAGAAGACGTCCCTGACGAACGAGGGGGCACGCAAATAGAGCATATACACTTGACGATTTATCGTTCCGATCTGTTGGAATTGGGCAAATCATTCAATATACGGTCTAGTGTGTACCCAGCTTAAACAATGATCTTCACCCCCTCATCTGACCAAAATATTTGGTAGAAGATTGTACCACTGTACAGCAGGCATTCCCAGCCTAGTGATATCCAAGCTACAGCACAGATGGTTAAATCAAAATAACTGCGGTACTTATTAAGTCACCTGTGCTCAAGCATAAATATCACTAAAACCTGGACTGATAGCGTGCCTTGGGGACCGAGGTTGGGAATGCCTGCTGTACAGATTTCAGGCCAGATGTAAACTCCTCCAGCAGAAGCTCCGCCTTAGTGGGCAGGCTGAGAGCACTTTAGAGATCAGTATGATTTGTGCAGGCTTCGGTCTGTGTAAAAATAAAATAGAAAGAGTGGTTAATATACTTTCCCATGGATTCCATCCTTAAACTGACCGCTACAGGGCTTGTTGTTATTATGGCAGGGGGCCCCCACACAGGGTGTCTTCCTGCAATAGCATCAGCCCCCCAGCTGATTGAGCCTAGTGCTGGTTATTGGAAAACAGAAGGAACCTAGCATAATGTTTTCTCCCTATATCCCAATACCAGGATGAGAGGTCCAGGGCTTTTTATGGATTTGAGAATGGGGGTGTGGGGGACCCAATGCATGTTTCAGCAAAAGCATCAGACAGAACAGCTGGCACTGCGTACACAGACACTAGCTGGAACAAGTGGGACTCTGGCCAGTATCTGAACCATGTTTCATAGGAGCGGTCAGTGATGTGGCACAGAGAGAGTCTTCATGTTGGGATGGGGAATGTGAAATGAATGCAGTACCTGATTGTATAGAAACCTGCTCCTGTATAATCATCTACTACACGCCCCCAGCCTGAATGTTTATATTATCCAGACTTCGTGCCTTTAGGTCTATGTAGATTGTATGACATACAGTATCTTGTGCCAAGATGCAACATGCCCAACATCAATACGTCCCTGGAATTCACCAGCAAATGCTGGCAACTGTGATTTATTACTTTTCCTGAATAAAGAGATCACTATCTCTTTTGGTACGGGAAGCATAATGCCAACTGAGGCAGTGCTCTGTAGATAACTATTTAGCACTATTCACTGAATCCTTACTCCAACCATCCAGATGTGACACCATGTAATTTATAGGTGTTGTAAAAAGAAAACCATACACCAGTGGTTCCCAAACTTTTTTTAATCATGGCGCCCTAGAGTATCAGAATTTTTTCACGGCACCCCTAGGCCAAAAGTTTCTTTGAGAATTTTAGAAAACAATGAGTAAATTATGTTTATGTGTCATCCTTAGTGTCTTTAGTGTGTTGCGGGACGATATTTGCTTCTGTTTAGCCTCATATTTTATAACTTGGCAGTCACAAGCGCTGGTTTTGTCTATTACATTGACCAAAAATAGTTTGAATTGGTCCTGGACCACCAATCCAAGGCAAGTGCTGCGGCACACAGTTTGGGAACCACTGCCATACACTGTTCTTCACTAAAAGCAGCAAAGCAATGGCCATAAGCACAATGATTACATAATGAAAACCCTTGTTACCTGATTTGTCTATGATTGCATCCACTTCCTCAATTAAGTCAAAATAGGCTTCGTTGTTGTTGTACTTGACTCCTGCCCTTCTCCAGGGGATGTTGGAAAGTTGCCCAGTGGGCAGTGTTTCCCCCATGTTGCTGCTCCCTTTTAAATGACAAAGAATTAAATGAGGCACTAAGTGATCCTGTGCAAACAGGTAAAAGGATTCAGAAATCATTGCTGAAATGCTATAAAACGATGGCGGACAGAGAGGACCTATTTGCCGAGATTAGAGTTACAGTCTATGAGGACACATCTGTATTATACCATATAAACAGTGCAAAAGAGGTTATTGCTAAAAATAACAAGAGAATGTTCCTTAAGTATAAAACAACAAAAACCTTCTAATTCTGTTTCAAAGCACATTCTCTGCTATCAAGGTGTAAAACTGTGATGCATGTAGGAGCAAAGATATGTTACTGATTTCATCCATGGATTAGCTTTAAAGGTGTCCCTTTTTTATTTTATTTTTTTAGCTTTCATATATTCCAGCAGTTCTGTATCAGAACCATGTGGACTTGGCTAGAGGACTGCTCCTGAACACGCCACGTAGCACACAGCACCTGGAGACAGCAACATTCTGCACCGTCACTATTTACCTTTAACCTCTTCACACATGAACAGTTCCAACTCACACCCTCTATTGATTGCATAACCAGGCTGCAGAATAGAGGAGGTTACAGAATGACACTGTATAAGTAGCACTAACACGCAAATGAACAGTTAAATAAATGGGAAGACATTCTTATTTTGCCTTTGGAGGAATGCTTATGTAAACATGGCTGGCAGCCAAATTTGCTTTCCTCATTCAAGATTAAAATGAAGTATGGGGCAGCACAGATGGGGTAGTGGTTAGCATTACTGCGTCACAGCACTGAGGTCAATTGCTGGTCATGGCTCATCTGTGCTGAGTTTGTATGTTCTCCGTGTGCTTGCATGGGTTATCTCACACACTCCAAACACATACAGATGTGTCCTCTTATAACTTTGCTCCATGCACTACAAGTTGCGTTGCACAAAGCGCGAGTGCCGTGTGACTTGGTAGTGCAAAGCATCTTTTTGGGTGTCGTTAGACGCAATGTACTGCAATAGGGCGCACAAGCTTCTGCTGATTAAAATTATATGCTGCATGCCTATATTCTGTGTGTGACTGCGACTGTATTTGCATACAAAAGGCTATGCTACAGTTTTTTCATGGAAAACACTAAAGGGGGGTATACACAGAGAAATCTGTTCTTAAAATCTAAGCAATCTGGCTAGATTGGTAGAGATGTGTGCTGAGCGGTCTGTGATAGATCTCTGCCAGTGTGTACTGGCCTTAACGTTTAATTTCAGATGCAGATAGAGCTGTAATTACACACAGAATATAGGCATGCTGCATATAATTTTAATCAACAGAAGCTGCTTGTGCGCCCTATTGCATTACATTGCATCTAAAGGGGGGTACTCACGGAGCGATCGCTGCTTAAAATCTAAGAAATCTGACTAGATTGCTTAGATTTTAAGCCTGATCGCTCGTGTGTACCCCCTACAGCGATAGCGATGCGCAGCCCCGCGCATCGCTATCGCTGGCGCTAGATTGGCCTGCTGTGCAGGCCAATCTAGCGGGTCGCTCATTTCACCCGCTGGGTGAAATGAGCGGTTCCCCCGGTTTCCCACGCACGCTCGGCACACATCGCGCTGTGCTGAGCGGCGGGAGAGATGTGTGCTGAGCGGTTTGCTCAGCACACATCTCTCCCGCATCGGCCAGTGAGTACTGGCCTTAAGACGCATTTATCGCGGCAAAGAAGCGAATAAAAGACGCTTGTCGGTACAGAGTCCCGCCACGGCATGTCGCAACTTGAAGGGCTGTTTAGCGTGAGTGCAGCAAGGATGTAAGAGGACACATCTGTACATGTAGGTTGACTGGCTGCTGACAAAAGACTGACCCTAGTGTGTTTGTGTCCATGTGATAGGAAAGATAGACTGTAAGCGCCACTGAGGCAGGGACTATGCATGACTGAAAATATCATCTGTAAAGCACTGCAGAACATGTGTGCACTATATAAACAGCTGTTCATAAATAAACGTAGGTTTATAACAGAACCGCTTAGGCTTTAGAGAAATAATAAATTCAGTCACAATAGTTCCCTAAAGAATGAAAATGACATTACGTATAAGCTCCATTAGTAAAATGTGACTTTCCAAGTGTGCCACTCAGGCTGTTATCAGGTCTGCTTATTCTGCAATACTGTAACGACTGCCTTAGATATACTGTCATTCAGTTCATCGGCGGTGTCCTTAGGTTATTTACACATGAGCCGCTATGCACACACTGTGGACTATTACCCTGCACTGGGTTCACCAATAGAATAGTAAGAAATGGATCGCTACTACAAACCTAAGAATGACGAACTATCTAATCTTCACATGTGTGTTGGAAGTTTATCTGAGATCTAAACTGTATATGTTACTGTCATTTATGGAAAGCAGAGATTCAGATAGAATGTAAAAGAAAATTCCTCCTTCCCGCTCTGAGTGTGCTTCCACTGTTATCAACGAAGCAGCCCAAATACATCATAAGAAGTGCCGTATTAATAGCAAGTGAAGGGGTCACAGACCTGTCAGGGAGTTCACTACAGATCGCAGTATTGTTGGGGGCTTGATCAATTCCTTCAGGATATTGGACTCTGTTGCCAGAGGAAATCCATTATCCAACATCTCTTCCAGCAGCTCATAGACTACCACCACGTTATCCTTCAAACAGGTCTCTGAGCTCTCTCCAAAGTAATCCTGACAATAATAGAAATAAGAGTTTTTGCAAGTGGGGTTTTGGTATTGACTGCACAGACCTAACTGCACCCAGGTTATGTTGAAAATAATAATTGTTACACTTTAAGATCCTAATTCCGACCCATTGCATGTAGCTAAAATACTAGTGTGCTGGGTAGGTAAGTGGTGCTCCCTCAGAGTAAAGTCAATTGTACAAAAAACCCAGAGAAAGGCAAAGGACTCTCCTATGATGGGGCACTCTAAAGTGTGTACAATTGTTACCCAAATTGGGTCAGACAAGTAATAAAACGTAACTTTTATTTTATATAGTTATAAAATTGGAGTATTTAAACTCCTATAGTAAAAGGCGAAATATAGACTCACTAAACACAAAATACAATGATTAAAAGGTACAGGTGTAATGGTTTCTACTTTGGGCATCAGCCTGTGTCACAGATGTGTTAGATATGGTTTTCAGTAAATGATATGAGACAGACAAGGCCTTATGGCATTTTTCGTGGTTCTGCTGCCCCGTATGTGCTGACGCATTGGATACGGGGTGAGAGACCCTTACTTTCGCCAGCCAATAGAAATGCAGATAGTACCAGAGTGTCTTGTAGTGCGTCCTCTTCGTTTCTACTTTTGGCTGATGACATTGAGGACAGCGCAGAACTACTGATGCTCTACAACTCTGGGATTGAAGGAAGAGGGACAGCTCCTAGTGAAGGGTTGTGTCTATGATGGTGGTATCATGTTGGTGCTTAAAGCCCATGTGACACTGTATTGGACAGATGCACAGAGTATATAGCATGAGATTACTGCAGTTACTGCAAAGCCGGTAATGGTCTCCTGTTCACACCAATGTATAGCTGGATAGATACGACTTAGTCATTACTATGGTTTGCACATTCTGAAACAAATGCATATATGGCTAGGAACTTGTATAACACCAACTGATAACCCTCATTAAGTGCTATAATGCCTCTATATTTATTTATTACTGCTAGCCTATGTGCTGTGTCTCGCATAGGCTACCAGTGTACCACTGTGCAATATTACACAATAACAACTAGAAACCGTTGTTGCCAAAGACTGTCTGCCGCCGGCACTCACTACATGTGCTTAATGAGCTACTCCAGCTACAGGTATATCCAACTATTTCTATGCGAGACACAGCACATAGGCTACCAGCAGTAATAAATAAATATAGAGGCATTATAGCACTTAATGAGGGATATAAGTTGGTGTTATACAGGTTCTTAGCCATGTATGCATTTGTTTCAGAATGTGCAAACCGTAGTAATGACTAAGTCGTATCTATCCAGCTATACATTGGTGTGAACAGGAGACCATTACCGGCTTTGCAGTAACTGCAGTAATCTCATGCTATATACTCTGTGTATCTGTCCAATACAGTGTCACATGGGCTTTAAGCACCAACATGATACCACCATCATAGACACAACCCTTCACTAGGAGCTGTCCCTCTTCCTTCAATCCCAGAGTTGTAGAGCATCAGTAGTTCTGTGCTGTTCTCAATGTCATCAGCCAAAAGTAGAAATGAAGAGGACGCACTACAAGACACTCTGGTACTTTCTGCATTTCTATTGGCTGGCGAAAGTAAGGGTCTCTCACCCCGTATCCAATGCGTCAGCACATACGGGGCAGCAGAACCACGAAAAATGCCATAAGGCCTTGTCTGTCTCATATAATTTACTGAAACCATATCTATTTTGTGTTTAGGGAGTCTATATTTCACCTTTTAGTATAGGAGTTTAAATATTCCAATTTTATAACTATATAAAATAAAAGTTAAGTTTTATTATTTGTCTGATCCAATTTGGGTAACAATTGTGCACACTTTAGAGTGCCCCATCATATGAGAGTCCTTTGCCTTTCTCTGGGTTTTCTGTACAATAATAGAAATAAGGCACAAGCTGAGCAAAGCACAAACATTTAATATTGTATTTCTGATAGCGAGCACCACCTATGCTACGCGTTCTGAGGAAAAGGATAAAGCCTCTTCATCAGGCTGACGATACTTAGCACATTTCCTGAAAAAAATAATCCTTTCTACTAAACATGTAGCATAGATTGTTACTGACATAACTGCGCCAACTAATGAACCTCTGGATTCTGTGGGGGAACAAGCAAAAGGCTTCATATGCTGTAATACAAGTTCCCCGAATGTGACTGTGATTTTAGTGGGGTTTTTTTTTTACTAAGAAAATCTTTATAGACAGTACTTGATCTATTGAAGCAATTTCATTTCTTATGGACGCACACTCAAGACTTCAGAAAAATTTGATGTATTGGTTTCAAACAATTGAGTAGGAGCCACACATCAGCTTTGTGTCACTGGTGACTGTTAGAATAACGCATTGGCTACATGTCAGCCTAGACCAGGCCTGTCCAACCTGTGCTTCTCCAACTAATTTTAAATCTACAAATCCCAGCATGCCTTTCCATAGTTTTGCTATTATGGAATGCTAAAACTGTGGCAGGGCATGCTGGGACTTGTAGTTTCACAACACTTGGACAGCCAAGGCCTGGCGTAGACACTTAGCCCACGTGCAAAATGTGGGCTAAGTGTTATCCTGTTTTTGTGTAGCTTTGAGGATTTTTACTTTTCTTTTTGGCACACTCAATCCATAAGTCTTTAACACAAATAATATAAAAGGCATTTACCAGCATCATTATTACGTAAACAAAAAGATAAAGAATTCCCCATCCCTCGATATACTGTATAATTATTATTGTCAGATGTTGACAATCCCCGCCCAGGCACCAAGTAGGTCAAAGAGCCCGTTTTCTAGCTGGCGATTATACTGCAGAGTGTATCGTGCAATACTATTTGCATGCATATTAACTGTGTGACAAGCAAATATGAAAATTGATTGTTGGACTCCCCCCACTCAAACAGAAAATAAAAGTAAGACCCCCTGTATAATTACCTGAAAGGTGTCCGCAACTCGGTGCAGGAATTCTATTACAAAAAGTGGTGTCACCTCACTCTGAACAACTGCCACAAAGAACATCTTCTCCCTATAGATGCTGATAAGGTAATGATGAGGAGTGGAAATGACAGGAGGCACATTTTCAACATCTGCCGCTTTCTCCTGAGCCTCAAAGAAATAGTCACAGACCGAGCGGCTGACAACGCTTTTCCAGTGCTTCTCTAAGAAAATGTCACCCGAACAATTGATAAGGAAGAGGCTGTGGATCATCTTCTGCAATAATTATAAAGACAACAGTATCAGCTAACATTACTCCCAGGCATGTCTACATAAACGTACCATAAACTAGATAGCAATGCTTCATGTATTGCAGCGTTTCCCAATTCCAGTTCTCATGGTTTACAGATCTCCTCAGTATCACAAGTTAAATAATGAGCTCCACCTGTGGATCTATTACAATGTGTCAGCAAGTAGTGAATACACCTTTATATCAACTTGGAGATCTGGAAAACATGCACTGTTAGGGGTACAGGAGTTGGGAAACACTGATTTATTGAAACAAAGTTGATGCAGAAGAATAAATAAATGTAAAAAAAACAACAATATAGCTAAAACAGACAGGACAAAACCTGCTCCTACAGAAAAATAAGAATTTACTCACCGGTAATTCTGTTTATCGTAGTCCGTAGTGGATGCTGGGAACTCCGTAAGGACCATGGGGAATAGCGGGCTCCGAAGGAGGCTGGGCACTCTAGAAAGATCTTAGACTACCTGGTGTGCACTGGCTCCTCCCACTATGACCCTCCTCCAAGCCTCAGTTAGGTACTGTGCCCGGACGAGCGTACACAATAAGGAAGGATTTTGAATCCCGGGTAAGACTCATACCAGCCACACCAATCACACCGAACAACTCGTGATATGAAACACAGTTAACAGTATGAAACGATAGAGCCTCTCAACAGATGGCTCAATAACCCGATTTAGTTAACAATAACTATGTACAAGTATTGCAGATAGACCGCACTTGGGATGGGCGCCCAGCATCCACTACGGACTACGAGAAACAGAATTACCGGTGAGTAAATTCTTATTTTCTCTGACGTCCTAGTGGATGCTGGGAACTCCGTAAGGACCATGGGGATTATACCAAAGCTCCCAAACGGGCGGGAGAGTGCGGATGACTCTGCAGCACCGAATGAGAGAACTCCAGGTCCTCCTCAGCCAGGGTATCAAATTTATAGAATTTTGCAAACGTGTTTGCCCCTGACCAAGTAGCTGCTCGGCAAAGTTGTAAAGCCGAGACCCCTCGGGCAGCCGCCCAAGATGAGCCCACCTTCCTTGTGGAATGGGCATTGACAGATTTAGGCTGTGGCAGGCCTGCCACAGTATGTGCAAGCTGAATTGTACTACAAATCCAACGAGCAATAGTCTGCTTAGAAGCAGGAGCACCCAGCTTGTTGGGTGCATATAGGATAAACAGCAAGTCAGATTTTCTGACTCCAGCCGCCCTGGAAACATATATTTTCAGGGCCCTGACAACGTCTAGCAACTTGGAGTCCTCCAAATCCTTAGTAGCCGCAGGCACCACAATAGGCTGGTTCAGGTGAAACGCTGACACCACCTTAGGGAGAAACTGGGGACGAGTCCTCAATTCTGCCCTATCCATATGAAAAATCAGATAAGGGCTTTTACATGATAAAGCCGCCAATTCTGACACTCGCCTGGCTGATGCCAGGGCCAATAACATGACCACTTTCCACGTGAGATATTTCAGATCCACGGTTTTTAGTGGCTCAAACCAATGTGATTTTAAGAAATTCAACATCACGTTGAGATCCCACGGTGCCACAGGAGGCACAAATGGGGGCTGAATATGCAGCACTCCTTTCACAAATGTCTGAACTTCAGGTACTGAAGCTAGTTCCTTTTGAAAGAAAATCGACAGAGCCGAGATCTGTACTTTAATGGAGCCTAGTTTTAGGCCCATATTCACTCCTGCTTGCAGGAAATGCAGAAATCGACCCAGTTGAAATTCCTCTGTTGGGGCCTTTTTGGCCTCGCACCATGCAACATATTTCCGCCATATGCGGTGATAATGTTTTGCCGTAACATCTTTCCTGGCTTTAATAAGCGTAGGAATGACTTCCTCCGGAATGCCCTTTTCCTTCAGGATCCGGCGTTCAACCGCCATGCCGTCAAACGCAGCCGCGGTAAGTCTTGGAACAGACAGGGGCCCTGCTGTAGCAGGTCCTGTCTGAGCGGCAGGGACCAAGGGTCCTCTGAGATCATCTCTTGAAGTTCCGGGTACCACGCTCTTCTTGGCCAATCCGGAACCACGAGAATTGTGTTTACTCCTCGCTTTCTTATTATTCTCAATACCCTTGGTATGAGAGGTAGAGGAGGGAACACATACACTGACCGGTACACCCACGGTGTCACTAGGGCGTCCACCGCTATCGCCTGAGGGTCTCTTGACCTGGCGCAATACTTCTCTAGTTTTTTGTTTATGCGGGACGCCATCATGTCCACCTGTGGACGACCCCATTGATTTACAATCATTTGGAAGACTTCTGGATGAAGTCCCCACTCTCCCGGGTGGAGGTCGTGCCTGCTGAGAAAGTCTGCTTCCCAGTTGTCCACTCCCGGGATGAACACTGCTGACAGTGCTAGTACATGATTCTCCGCCCATCGGAGAATTTTTGTGGCTTCTGCCATCGCCGTCCTGCTTCTTGTGCCGCCCTGTCGATTCACATGGGCGACTGCCGTGATGTTGTCTGACTGGATCAGCACCGGCTGGTGTAGGAGCAGGGATTTTGCTTGACTTAGGGCATTGTAAATGGCCCTTAGTTCCAGAATATTTATGTTGTCAAAGTCAGAAAAATATCTCTATGCACACTGCCATATTTGCACCTCATACTGGTCCGCGCTGCGCATGCTCTCCCGTGTGTGCGCATACTCACAGTCGCGGGCACCCGCAGGCGCACGGTATGCGTATTTACGGTAGAGTTTATGTAATCGTAGCGTGCGACTCATTCGTTACATATTTTCACTAATAATGTATTTTGTAGATCATGGTCCCTTTGATAGATTCTGAAAGTTTGGTTAACATAGCATGTTCCTGAACAGAGAGATCCCTCTTTGTATTGTACGAAGGGTCTAACAGGGGTCATACAGTGGTGTTTGGTACCCATCGGAAGAGTATTTAAATAGCAATATTCCGGTGTTGGTGTGGAGCGGATTAATCGCTCGTGCGAATAGTTATGGACATAAGAAGTTTATGTCCATTTACTATTATTTGTTCTTACTTAGTCATGCGGCGGGAAACCCAGTATCCCACCCACCTGAACAGTTGGAAACAGTCACAGCCCACCTGTATGAATCAACCTATGACCTTTTGTTATAATGCGAAGCCGAATTCCTGTGTCCAATGAACAATGAGATTGTAGGGACCATTGAATTGTATTGTGTGTGGAGCATAAATAAGACAAGCCTGTGGCATCCAGCACTCACTTCTCTTCAAACGGTTCTCATTGCTGATAATCGGGAGCTGGATGTCCAGAGGCGCTTGCGATCGTTTCCCCTTGTGCGTAAGTTTTCTCCGCAATCATATTGTCTTGATGTTATTGTAAGCCATCTCTCTCTCCCCTCTTTCTCCCTTATTTTCCCTTGATTGTATTGTATTGTATTGCATTGTATTTCCTGTGTAGTTATCTGGTTAGTTAGTCTATGTTATATTGTAGTGTATGCTTTGCACTGTGATTCTTTTGCAAGTATAATAGTCATAATACATATAATAGGTTTTGGACCCTAAGCCCAGGTATCTGTGTATTTCTTATAGTGTTAAGTATTCCCTGAGCGTCGGTGACGCTCAAGCAGCTTTGTAGTTAATCAGGTTACACCAGGTTGCACTTACACTCTGTCACCACACTAAGGTTTACTGTATATTTCGTTGTTAAAGGTATAGATATAAAGGTTTAACGTTATAAGCGTCTGCACCGCTGGTGATCTCCTCGTGGTCCCGAGCGTCCGCTACGCTATAGCGAATCATTACGTTAGTCGGCAGCCAATAGCGTGCCTGCCTGTGATCTCTGGGCCGTAAGCGAACGTGACGCTTGAGCGTCTCGACTACGGTTGAGCGATAGTTACGCAACTTGCGTACCCTTACGGTACTTCTTACGTAGATAGCGTACAGTGTTCTTAGACCTCTTAAAGTGTTTTATATACGATAAATATTTAGCTTTATCAATTGGGGGCCGTCCAGTCCTTCACATATCTGCACTAGGTAATATCAGCAGACATTATCCATCAGCAAAGGGCGGGAGGTTGTATCCCTCGTAGTGCTGACGGGATAAGCGTCTGCTTCGCTTAGGTAAAGGGTGCTGAAGGAATCCGGGAACCGGAGGTAAGAGCAAAACGCTAGTGTCTTTTAAAACTGTTTATTTTTCTGTCTTGCGTACACACGCACGCACACATATATATCTGCATTTCTTTTCCATTTGTGTATTTTCGTATATCACTCTCCTGTTTGCCAGGTTTATAGTTGATAAACGTGCTAAAAGAGATTTGCCGTTATTTCATAGTTTAAGAATAGAGGTAATATAGTTAAAGTGTAGACAAACACACAGTTTTTTGCCTGGGAGATAAGGCGAAGTCAGTGTGGTGTGTGGTAGATGATCAAGGATCATCTACATTGATAAAAGTATAAATTGTGTTACGGTGGATCTTTGCTTTGCGTACACGTGTCTCTAACAAAGACTTGCGTACGCAATCCAAAGGCCGACGCACGCAGCGTATATTACGCAACGGAGCGTCTGGGTACGCCCACGTAACTCAAACAACAGGCGATAAGTAGAGCAACACGGTAAATAACGCAAAGCGATAAATAGCACAAATTGATTTCAGCTTTCCAAAACTTAGTTTAAATACCTTACTTTACTGCAACACCTCTGGGGAGAGCTATCAGACTACGGGAAATGATTTTTTTTTCTGATCAGAAAACTATAAGAATGATAGTGGGTTGAAAACGGTATGAGTGTATTGAATCCCGCTTTGTGGACTTTGTGGTCTATGTGATAAAACGGTATTAAATCCCGCTTTGTGGACCTTGTGATCTGTGTGATCTATGAGCACGGCCTGAAGTGAAAACGTGCAACAGAGTGTGATAAAGTTTTCGTTGTGTTACGCTCTGGCTGTTTTGGAGCACAGTAGGGAGACTCCAATGATCCTACCATTTATGGGCAACAAGTGTCTATAAGTGGTACGATTGGACCGCACGGTTGTATGTGTGACCAATAACGCAACGTGATATGAGGTCGTATATCTTGCCCTCATACGTGTTGTAGGGAGCACATGCAAGCGTGATTTGTGTAAAGAAAAAGGAAGGGAATTTTCTCAGGAAAATCTCTAAAGATAGGGCCTGCAACGGCTACACGTGTCTGCTAGAAGGCGGACCGGAGATACCCGGAGCAGAAGAAGTTCAGTGGAAGAGCTTTAAGGATTTCCAACGAAGTTCTGTGTTTGGTGCATTTTAGGAAGTTTTTCTGTGTTAGAAAGGTCCACAATGGCAGCCAAGTGCACAATACAGAGACGGTCGGAGGTCAGGATTCAGACTCCAGAGGCTTGCAGACCCCGAGGGTCTGCTCGGTTAGTAATGTGGAGGAGGTATGGTCCCCACACTGAGACCTTTTGTGATGAATGGACACGAATGACTGCGGGGGATAAGGCACCATTTCCCGGGATAGGTAGTTTTGACTTAGAGGTGTTGCATAATTTAAGGCGGAGGATCAGTCTCATAAAATCCTGGAAACAACGAGTTAAAAATGATGATTGTTTGCAGATATGGCTACAGGAAAGTGATATGCAGAGAAATGTAACTTACATACCTAACTTTCATCTTGAGAGGAGAGACATGGCAAGGGAGAGAATTATGGTTGCGGAGAAAGGCACAATGGGGTGTGATAAAAATGCACTTAGTAACTGTGTTAAGAATGAAAGTGTAAAATGTAATAAGGTTTATAAAAATGAAAGTGTTAAATGTACAACTATTAACCCATGCAAGTCGCACCCCATGTTAAACTTTCCTCAGGAACACCAACAAGAAAGCGAGCCCAGAACGATGTCGGCACCTTTTCCAGCAGCCATCACACAAGACATCCAGGTGGACACGACCAAATCGGTAAAGACTGTAATCAAACCCCCTAACGGAGGGTCAGGTGAGGTCGTGTCCACAGGTACGTATGGTATTATACATTACGCACAAACAAATGTACCTCATATTGTAGAATCAATTCAGAATGACGTTACTGGACTTAATCCTGTCAGGGTAATTGCAGTACCAAATGGGAAAACTGACTCTTCAGGAGTCACCCCCGTCAGGAACATCGCCATGTACTGCCCTTTTTCCCGAACAGAATTAAGAACAATTCTGTCTGAATTTCCTGATCCCAGGAAAGACTTAGTTGCTTGTCAAAGATACATTAGAGTGCTAGGACACACTGCAGAGCCAAATAACAAAGATTGGAGGACAGTTTTGAGGGCATGTTTACCCCCCGATGTTGATTCATTGAAATTTATCGCTGATTGTAAGCTAGATGAGGAAGTGCCACTAACAAACGAGTATAACCAAGATAATGTAAAAAGAATCAATCTACAGTTGAAAGAATATTTTCCTACAGTAGTAAAGTGGAATAAAATCTTTACAATAAAACAAAAAGAAGGTGAATCCGCATCAGAGTATTTTCACCGGGCTCTGCAGGATATGGCTAGGTACACTGGTATAGATGACATTGAAACTAATGTACACCACAGAGAGGTAGCTGTGTCCGTATTAATGAACAACTTAAAAGACACACTAAAAATTAGGGTACAAACTTCCATACCACATTGGAGAGGTATCTCGGTGGCGGCATTAAGAGAGTCCGCTATCGAGCATGACCGAAATATCCAAAGAACCAGGGAAGCGCAGGGAGAGCGGTTGATGGCACTGAACATCCAAGCACTAGAGGATGCATCAAGTCGACCGGAATCCCAGGCCCCTAGCACATGGAGAAAGCCAAGGATTTGTTATCATTGTAGAAGAGAAGGGCATTATGCCAGCAACTGTAATAACCCACATAAAGTCAGACCCCCTAGACCAAGAAATGAGCAAAATTATAACACACACCATTATAATCAGAGATCAGACAGGAAGAATTTTGGCCCACACCCATGAGATATAGTCAGGAAAGGTGATTATTAGGACTGATGGTAAGCCTGAGGTAACGGTTAATAAATTGGGAGGTCATTCACTAAAGACACAGGAATGACCGGGTGAAAAGTTGTAAATGTATCTGTGAAATGTTTCTTTTTCTATCCCCATCCCTGACGATTATTGGTAAGAATTCAAACATTGCATATCCGCTTGGTCCTTGCAGAAGTCTACCAAACCCCAGCATGACCTATCCGCCACAATGTATTCTGGCCAGATACAGACAGTGGAGTAATGCAGGTGCTGGTGGGGAGGGACTGCTCAAGGAAACCATTTGACACGTAGATATGACATCCTGATAATCTGACAATGTTTTCTTAATGCTGACAATGTTTTAAAAATGCTTTGTTTCTCTTTTCCTATTGATGGTTATTGTCGAGTTATGTAAAATATATATGCATATGAATTGTTCTCTATCTCTTTTGTTTTTTTTTTTCGTTTTCTCTCTCTTCTCACTCATGTTTTCATGGTTTAAAGATGGTATGTCACCCCTCAGTTGGACCAATGGTAATGCCAGATTTTTGCTCCTTACAGAAAGATCGCTGGTTAGGAAGGAATATTGCATCACCAGAATGTTCGTTTGGAAGACTGAGAGATAGCACCTTTGAGATGACAGCAGAACAAGAAGAACTACAAGACTAGAGAACTTATTATCGTAACAAGTTCTCTCCCCCACAAACTGTTTTCTTATACCCCCTTTACAAATTTCTTCTTTTCTCCTCCTGTAAGATGGACTTGCCCCAAGAGACTGTGATATGGATTTTCATGTTGACCCTGATGTTGACCAGAGCAGTCTGTTTCGGTGAGAGTACCAGTGAGGTCGAGAAAGGATCCAGAAAGGTTCTGATGACTGAGACGGAGGTGTAAATTTCCAATAGCAACCCAATCACCAAGCAAAGGCGAGTACCGGAAACGATCCAGCAGCCATGTTATCTGTAAACATTTTTCTTTTAAGGATTGTTGGCTGAAGAAAACTGTATCTGTAGGCTCTGTAACAATGTCATTGAGGATGGGTGCATTAAGAAATGCCAATCCAGTTTTAATATCCATATGGACCGGCATCCATTGAGTAACTATCACTCCTTAGTGGGTAGTGTGTTAAACAAAACAGATTGTTGGGTATGCTCTCAAGTACCTCAAGGTCATAGCAAATCAGGGCTAGTACCATTTCCTTTAACGTTAGGGGAGGTACTTGAGTTAAGTGGTGGGAGACCGGTGGACAGGAGGTTTAACATCTCCAGCCCTCCTAGTTTGAAGCTCCACCAATACCACGTGGATAGGTCCCTATTATGTTTCAACATCTCCAATCCCAGAAAGCCGGGAAATTGGGAAGTGTCATGGAGTAACCACACCATGACCTTTTCGCATAGAGCAGATAGAATGCCTACAGATACAGAGCTTGTACGCCACATAGCCAGTAGAGGAAAATCTTTCCGGTATAGGTACACCTTAGGAAATAGGATTACGAGAGTTGGAGAAGTATCACCAGGATACTGTGCACATATCGTACAACCTGATACGTGTACTAAGCAGATGGAAGAATTAGGGTCAGGAGATTTCACATGGAAGGTGTGTAATATGGTTATGTCCTACTCCGTCCCATATGTTCTCCCCGATGATGCATATTTCATATGCGGGAGAAAGGCGTACAAGTGGCTTGCCCCAAACTCTGAAGGATTGTGTTATATTGGAAAAGTATTGCCTGAAGTAATGACTGTGTCACATGACAAAATGAAAGACATACACCGTGGTGCCCAAGCTCCTTATACTCACACCCATTACGAGCACGTTGTTAAAAGGCACCTGATAGAGAAGACAGAGCATCCGGCCTCTGATCTGATCCATGAATCCACCGGGATTCAGGTTCTGGTGGCGTTAGATTTCACCCGCACCGCTAGAGGAGTGCTGAATTATAAATACATATCGGCGCTTGCAAATTTGTTAGATAATATCACTGAAATGTATGATGACACGTTTAGGTATACTGGAAGGGAACTTCAAGCTTATAAAACAGAACTGGTGCAGCATAGAATGGTTCTTAATTACCTCACAGCAGTGACAGGTGGATATTGTGTTACATTGGCAACACAGTACGGCGTGAAGTGTTGCACGTATATCACGAATAGCACCGAGGATCCGGTCGAGGTCATAGACCAAAAGATGGACGATATTCTCCAATTGAAGTGGGAATTTCGCCGAAAACACAATCTCACTCTTGCTGCTGTAGGTAATGAGCTGACTGGTTGGGTGTCATGGTTGAACCCGCGAAATTGGTTTTCTGGTTTAGGAGACTGGGCTCAAGGAGTCATAATGGATGTTGGGAAGTTTCTCCTATGTATCTTAGGTGTTGTCATATCGATTGGATTGATATTTAGATGCGGTCAGGCTTTAATGAAGTGCAATCATCGTACTAGGGTAATGAGTTTAAGGAGTGAGGAAACTGTAATTAACCTGGACTTGATTTATGACCCAAATGTAGAAACAATGATGTGATGAAAATGCGATTTCTACGGTCCGTTTCTTTCACCTGTTTTTCCGTTTTCTCCAAGGTAACAAGACCCACTTGGACGAGGAATTTGATGAGCCGATATACAGACAACAGAGGGATTAAAGAAGAAGTTTGACAACCTGATACACAGATTTTTGATGAACTATGCCATGGATCCCCAGTTTCCCTAGAAATTTTAAAATTACGCTAGCCCAACACTTTTGTAAATCTATGGACATTGACAGCTTTTGCTCGCACCTTATGGGCAAAAGCACAAAGAAGACTGCATTCAACAGACACCAAACAAGACCTCAATCGACGACTGTACATTTACCTGACATAGAATACCACCGCATTTACCGTAATTATGTCTTTTCTTCATTTCTACAACCCTCAGGTAATGACACACATAGTCGATAGGGAATACAGGCACAGATATCAGCAATCACATATCTCCCCCATTCATGTATCATCAACTAAAATGTGCTCCCCCATTTTGTTACAACCAAAGCCAAAAAGAGCTCGGTAAAGTTTGACAGCCCATCCACAGACCCGTACCACGGGATAAGAAGGAATTCACATGTATACTTCGCAATACCTCGAAGCTTGATTTAAAACACGTACGGCACGATGATACATGACCCCCAAGCACGGATTCATACACACATGCTTCTGCTATCTCACTAGGTCATACCCTTTTCCTACCATCTCCTCTCCTCCCTTACCCAACCATGTAAATGTATTAACCCCTAACATATATTTTTCTCTTTTTGAAATGTTTTCAGGAAGTGGCAGTTATTGTTGACTGCCAAAGGGTGGACTGTCAAAGTCAGAAAAATATCTCTATGCACACTGCCATATTTGCACCTCATACTGGTCCGCGCTGCGCATGCGTACGCTCTCCCGTGTGTGCGCATACTCACAGTCGCGGGCACCCGCAGGCGCACGGTATGCGTATTTACGGTAGAGTTTATGTAATCGTAGCGTGCGACTCATTCGTTACATATTTTCACTAATAATGTATTTTGTAGATCATGGTCCCTTTGATAGATTCTGAAAGTTTGGTTAACATAGCATGTTCCTGAACAGAGAGATCCCTCTTTGTATTGTACGAAGGGTCTAACAGGGGTCATACAGTGGTGTTTGGTACCCATCGGAAGAGTATTTAAATAGCAATATTCCGGTGTTGGTGTGGAGCGGATTAATCGCTCGTGCGAATAGTTATGGACATAAGAAGTTTATGTCCATTTACTATTATTTGTTCTTACTTAGTCATGCGGCGGGAAACCCAGTATCCCACCCACCTGAACAGTTGGAAACAGTCACAGCCCACCTGTATGAATCAACCTATGACCTTTTGTTATAATGCGAAGCCGAATTCCTGTGTCCAATGAACAATGAGATTGTAGGGACCATTGAATTGTATTGTGTGTGGAGCATAAATAAGACAAGCCTGTGGCATCCAGCACTCACTTCTCTTCAAACGGTTCTCATTGCTGATAATCGGGAGCTGGATGTCCAGAGGCGCTTGCGATCGTTTCCCCTTGTGCGTAAGTTTTCTCCGCAATCATATTGTCTTGATGTTATTGTAAGCCATCTCTCTCTCCCCTCTTTCTCCCTTATTTTCCCTTGATTGTATTGTATTGTATTGCATTGTATTTCCTGTGTAGTTATCTGGTTAGTTAGTCTATGTTATATTGTAGTGTATGCTTTGTACTGTGATTCTTTTGCAAGTATAATAGTCATAATACATATAATAGGTTTTGGACCCTAAGCCCAGGTATCTGTGTATTTCTTATAGTGTTAAGTATTCCCTGAGCGTCGGTGACGCTCAAGCAGCTTTGTAGTTAATCAGGTTACACCAGGTTGCACTTACACTCTGTCACCACACTAAGGTTTACTGTATATTTCGTTGTTAAAGGTATAGATATAAAGGTTTAACGTTATAAGCGTCTGCACCGCTGGTGATCTCCTCGTGGTCCCGAGCGTCCGCTACGCTATAGCGAATCATTACGTTAGTCGGCAGCCAATAGCGTGCCTGCCTGTGATCTCTGGGCCGTAAGCGAACGTGACGCTTGAGCGCCTCGACTACGGTTGAGCGATCGTTACGCAACTTGCGTACCCTTACGGTACTTCTTACGTAGATAGCGTACAGTGTTCTTAGACCTCTTAAAGTGTTTTATATACGATAAATATTTAGCTTTATCAATGTGAAGGGCAGTCTCCTGACTTGACCATAGTCCCTGGAAATTTCTTCCCTTTGTGACTGCCCCCCAGCCTCGTAGGCTGGCATCCGTGGTCACCAGGACCCAGTCCTGTATGCCGAATCTGCGGCCCTCCAGAAGATGAGCACTGTTCAGCCACCACAGAAGAGACACCCTGGTTCGTGGAGACAGGGTTATTAAACGATGCATCTGAAGATGCGATCCGGACCACTTGTCCAACAGGTTCCACTGAAAGATTCTGGCATGGAACCTGCCGAATGGAATTGCTTCGTAAGAAGCTACCATCTTTCCCAGGACCCGCGTGCAGTGATGCACCGATACCTGTTTTGGTTTTAGGAGGTCTCTGACTAGAGAAGACAACTCCCTGGCTTTCTCCTCCGGGAGAAACACTTTTTTCTGGGCCGTGTCCAGAATCATTCCCAGGAACATTAGACGTGTCGTGGGGACCAGCTGTGACTTTGGGATATTCAGAATCCAACCGTGCTGGCTCAGCACTTCCTGAGATAGTGCTACTCCCACTAACAACTGTTCCTTGGATCGTGCCTTTATTAGGAGATCGTCCAAGTATGGGATAATTAAAACTCCCTTTTTTCGAAGGAGTATTATCATTTCCGCCATAACCTTGGTAAATACCCTCGGTGCAGTGGAGAGTCCAAACGGCAGCGTCTGGAATTGGTAATGGCAATCCTGTACCACAAATCTGAGGTACTCCTGGTGAGAATTGTAAATGGGGACATGCAGGTAAGCATCCTTGATGTCCAGGGATACCATGTAATCCCCCTCGTCCAGGCTTGCAATAACCGCCCTGAGCGATTCCATCTTGAACTTGAATTTTTTTATGTATGTGTTCAAGGACTTCAAATTTAGAATGGGTCTCACCGAACCGTCCGGTTTCGGTACCACAAATAGTGTGGAATAGTAACCCCGGCCTTGTTGAAGTAGGGGTACCTTGATTATCACCTGCTGGGAATACAGCTTGTGAATTGCCGCTAGCACTGCCTCCCTGTCTGAGGGAGCAATCGGCAAGGCGGATTTTAGGAAACGGCGGGGTGGAATCGCCTCGAATTCCAGCCTGTATCCCTGAGATACTATTTGAAGGATCCAGGGATCCACCTGTGAGCGAACCCACTGATCGCTGAAATTCCTGAGGCGGGCCCCCACCGTACCTGGCTCCGCTTGTGAAGCCCCACCGTCATGCGGCGGACTTGGAAGAGGAAGCGGGGGAGGACTTTTGTTCCTGGGAACCTGCTGTTTGCTGCAGCCTTTTTCCCCTGCCTCTGCCTCTTGACAGAAAAGACCCTCCTTTTCCCCGCTTGTTTTTCTGGGATCGAAAGGACTGAACCTGATAAAATGGCGCCTTCTTAGGCTGTGAGGGGACATGGGGTAAAAATGCTGACTTCCCAGACGTTGCTGTGGAAACTAGGTCGGAGAGACCATCCCCAAATAATTCCTCCCCTTTATAAGGCAAAACTTCTATGTGCCTTTTGGAATCTGCATCTCCAGTCCACTGGCGAGTCCATAAGCATCTCCTAGCAGAGATAGATAGTGCACTTACTTTAGATGCCAGCCGGCAGATTTCCCTCTGTGCATCTCTCATGTATAAGACTGAGTCTTTTATATGGTCAATTGTTAACAGGATCGTGTCTCTGTCTAGTGTGTCAATATTTTCTGACAGGTTATCTGACCATGCAGCGGCAGCACTGCACATCCAAGCTGACGCAATTGCTGGTCTGAGTATAATGCCTGAGTGTGTATATACAGACTTCAGGATCGCCTCCTGCCTTCTATCAGCAGGTTCCTTAAGGGCGGCCGTATCCTGGGACGGTAGTGCCACCTTTTTTGACAAACGTGTGAGCGCTTTATCCACCCTCGGGGGTGTTTCCCAACGTAACCTATCCTCTGGCGGGAAAGGGAACGCCATTAGTAATTTCTTAGGAATCACCAATTTCTTATCAGGGGAAGCCCACGCTTCTTCACACACTTCATTTAATTCATCTGACGGGGGAAAAACTACAGGTAGTTTTTTCTCCCCAAACATAATACCCTTTTTTGTGGTACCTGGGTGTAAATCAGAAATATTTAACACCTCTTTCATTGCCTCAATCATGCAGCGAATGGCCTTAACGGGCATTAAATTTGACTCATCGTCGTCGACACTGGCGTCAGTATCCGTGTCGACATCTACTTGTGCCACCTGAGATAACGGGCGTTTTAGAGCCCCTGATGACTTTTGAGACCCTTGGACAGGCACGAGCTGAAGACTCGGCTGTCCCACAGTCGGCATGTCGTCAAATTTTTTATGTAAGGAGTCTATACGTGCACTCATTTCTTGCCATAATACCATCCACTCAGGTGTCTGCCCCGCAGGGGGTGACATCTCTGCTAAAGGCATCTGCTCCCCCTCCACATCATTATCCTCCTCAAACATGTCGACACAGCCGTACCGACACACTCCACACACACAGGGAATGCTCAAATAGAGGACAGGACCCACAAAAGCCCTTTGGGGGGACAGAGTAAGAGTATGCCAGCACACACCAGAGCGCTATATATATACAGGGACTAACTGAGTTATGTCCCTAATAGCTGCTTATACTGTATACAGTGCCAATTTAGTGCCCCCCCTCTCTTTTCCCTCTTACTGTACTGTAGAAATGCAGGGAAGAGCCAGGGAGCTTCCTTCCAGCCGAGCTGTGAGGGAAAAATGGCGCCAGTGTGCTGAGGAGATAGGCTCCGCCCCTTTTTCGCGGCCTATTCTCCCGCTTTTTTTGGGATTCTGGCAGGGGTATTTACCTCATATATAGCCCCAGGGGCTATATATTGAGGTATTTTAGCCAGCCAAGGTGTTTTTATTGCTGCCTCAGGGCGCCCCCCCCCAGCGCCCTGCACCCTCAGTGACCGGAGTGTGAAGTGTGTATGAGGAGCAATGGCGCACAGCTGCAGTGCTGTGCGCTACCTTGGTGAAGACAGGATGTCTTCATGCCGCCGATTTTCCGGACCATCTTCTTGCTTCTGGCTCTGTAAGGGGGACGGCGGCGCGGCTCCGGGACCGAACATCAAGGCTGGGCCTGCGGTCGATCCCTCTGGAGCTAATGGTGTCCAGTAGCCTAAGAAGCCCAATCCGGCTGCAAGCAGGCGAGTTCGCTTCTTCTCCCCTTAGTCCCTCGCTGCAGTGAGCCTGTTGCCAGCAGGTCTCACTGAAAAAAACAAATTCTAAGACTATAACTTTCTAAGAGCTCAGGAGAGCCCCTAGTGTGCATCCAACCTCGGCCGGGCACGAAATCTAACTGAGGCTTGGAGGAGGGTCATAGTGGGAGGAGCCAGTGCACACCAGGTAGTCTAAGATCTTTCTAGAGTGCCCAGCCTCCTTCGGAGCCCGCTATTCCCCATGGTCCTTACGGAGTTCCCAGCATCCACTAGGACGTTAGAGAAACATTAATCATAAAGATTAATAAACATAAAACACAACAGCTGATATTAAACAATACACCACTGTATAATTTCCACAATAATTATGTTTTACTACTCCACATTTATCATCAGGGTCTTATTATAATCCTTTATTTATATGGCGCCAATAAGAGTCTGAAGCACCTTACAAAGTACATAAGCAGTATAAACAAAACAAGAAAAATAAATTAAAATAAAAAAAGGACAGGACAGGGACAAGGTTTATAAACATTTCTGCATCAGCACTTATACTACTCAATACAAAGCGGGATGGCAGAACCCAAGGGTTTGGTGCCATTGTAGGCAGTGGGGAGGAGATAATGATGATGAAAGAGGGCCTACTCATGAGAGCCCATTTAAAGTTTTGAAAAAAGGTGGAGAGTCTGAACAGGAGAGTTCCAGTGGAAGGAGTATAGGTCAGTCACCGTAGTGAAATTATCAGGTATGCAAATTAAAGTCCTCATTGACAGCCTACAGAAGACAGACTCTTATAGATTAGAATAGAACTGTATTTTATCCAAACTGAACTTTGACGACTAATGATAAATGTTCCTATTGACGGGCAAGAATAAGGATTGCCGTACATGTGAAAGATGAAGTGTTTGAACACACAAAACATTCCCTCACATTGAGGGATATTTTTAAAAACCTAGTGCATGGTAAAAAAAGGATTCTGTTAACACTTAGGAGGCGATTATTTTGTAATCACAATCCCCACCCAAAACGTGCCCGCCAGCAGCTATTCAATTGTTTCTGCCGGCAAGCGTGTGAACAACATTTCTGCTCTGAATGTCTTCGTGTGGCTAGCAGAAATGTACGAAAAGTGTCCCGTTTGGGTGCCCAAATGGTATTTTCCGCCCAAACAATTACATATGGCCCCGTCTACAATGACAGACAACGTGAAATTATGGGCGCCCATTAAACAACTGAATCGGCCCCTTAGCTTTTGGCATTTTCTAAATGCAGTTTAGAAAATGAAAGCAAACATTGAATTGGTTTCTATTAGTAGCACCTTGTTCGTGTGCATTAGTTTTCAGAAAGGTGTTTAATTATTTATTGTATGGCCAGGCATCCACACGGCTAAGATGTATAAACGCCATAAACTTTACTGCTGTGGTGCCATCAAGGAAAACTGTGCCTCGTGTAGACTGAATATGTAATGTAACATTTTTAATACCTGTTACACCTAATTGTGGCTCTGAAACAGTGGTAAGGAAAGCATAAAGACTTAAGTCCTCGTACTAGAAAAATACAATTTTCAAAATAAAATCAAAAGTTGGGAAGAGGATTTAATATGTTATCTATAATGGTTGGCACTGCTGCGCTGGAATAGTTAATGTCCTGATATTGAGACCAGTGTGCCCAAGCTAGATCCTGCTGCCCTACCAAGCGCAGCACTGGTCCATAGTAAGTGGCCAGTGGGGAATAAACCAACGCCAACAAGGCGGTGTTGCAGAATCGCAGAAGTAAGCAGTTTCAGGTACCAGTGCAGGAGGCTTGTGGAAACGATTCCAGGTGCTGGTGTAGGAGCCTGGTAGTAGCAGCAAACGTCCCTTCTACGATGCAGTGGGAGATGCCGGTAACAGGCTGTTACTAATGGTCATCCCTATACGTCCCAGGAGTGGCAAAGGAAGCTCACTCTGGTTGTTCAAAAATAGAGAAACCTCCCCCCAACCTGTACTGGCTGGCAGAGTAAGGTAAACCAGTCACATGATGCAAGAACAGTTCAGCATTTCCTTCCAGGATCCTTTGTTACCAATTAAACCACTCTAGCACACCCACCCCGCCAGTCCCACACAACCCTCAGACTTATGCCATCTTGTACACATTTTCTTTTAGGGAGCTAATGTCTTATTCGGCCACAAGTACTAGTTTTGCAGAGACAACACCCAAAACTACTTCTACACGGACCTTCTGGCTTTCATATATAATTGCAACGGTCTCTTAATCTTCTGCTTTGACTCCCATAATCTCCTCTTCTCTGGAATTGTCCTCATTCATCTGTGCAAGTTCTACTGGACCTTACATGCTAAAGTGAAACGCTCTCATGCTGCTCCACATCTGCAAATCCTTGCCTTAGCTCTTTGCGTCCTCCAGAATCCAATGCAAATTACTTATCCATACTTACAAAAGCCAGCAATACCAGCCCTTTGTACATCTCATATCTGATCTTAACAAACTCATCCTCTTAGATCTACCTCTAACCCTGCACGTGGCCTCTGCTAACCGCCTTTCATTCCCACCTACATGACTTCACCCGTGCCACTATCTACCTATGGAATTCCCTATCACAGATAATCAGACTCTACCAAAGCCTTCAAATAGGGTGGCTATATTATTCCTTTTACCTGGGAAGCTCATAGATTACACAGGTTCTGTGGCTGATTAAAACCAGCTGAAATGTAGGCTTGAAGTCAGCCAGCCTCAGAACCTGTGTAATTCATGAGCGTCCCAGGTAAAAGGGATAATGTGGTCACCCTACTTTAAATATTTAAATGCTCTCTAAAATCCCATCTCTTTATTACAGCTGACTACATCTACCTATACGAGCCAACACCAGTGCTTCCTCTCAGCTTTTCTAAATGTCACTCAGATCCACACTCATTTCTGTTATTTCAGCGGCGTCCTCTTCCAGTTAGAATGTAAGCGCTCTTATAAGCAGAGTCCTGCATAGCCTAATGTTTGCATTTAATTTCTTTTCCATGCGTGTATGTCCCATTTTCCCCACTGGGGCAGAATACTGTGGCAAATTCAACAGCGACAATAGCATAATAAATGACTAATGCACGGACAGCAGACTGTGCAGCGAGTCAGACATCCACAAGGGCACCCATACACTGTGGCCTGTGGATAAGCTCGTAAAAAGCCAACATAGCAAATGGCCAATTACATTGGCCAGCCTCTTGACCAATGTATGGAATAAAGAAAAGCACTTTAGCCAAGGGGTAAGGGATGTCTGAATTGCCTGCATACTTGCCTACTTTTGAAAAAGCATTTCAGGGAGATTGTGAAAGTAACACCTATAAACGCAGGCGCGTACTGCTACATCTAAGAGGCGTGTTATAAAAATGACTTACATCCAAGTGTAAATGAGCCCCAAAGTTAACAAGTTCTACTTGTTGACGAAATGACACTGATATTTTTCCGGATTTGTTTGTGTATTATGTTATTATGTTTTACAAGAGGTTCCATGTACTGTGGCCACGAGAAACCTTATTTAAAATGCATGTAGCCATAGGGATCATTGTGCCTTTTAACTAATGCAGGGAAATGGCACTGATGAGTCCATTTAAATGTATATAGCTCTGATTTCTTTTGTTTCTCCAAGAATGTAACAGCTACATAATAGGGATAAGGTGAAATCAGGGAGATTGTTGGTCTATTCAGGGAGTCAGGGAGATTGCTACTATTTCAGGGAGTCTCCTGCAGAATGAGGGAGGGTAGGCAACTATGATTGCCTGGCACATTGGATTTAAAACATACAATGCAGAATATACTGGTACTAGTGGATAAAAAGGAAGTGATGCAGAGATGTTGTTAATCCATGAATAAATATATGTTAAGTGCTTATTTATGTACATAAACTCATGCACTAATAAATGGACAGCATTTGCAAAACGTCCACTATATATGGACAGCTACATGCATGCTCCCCAGTTTGGACAGGAGTATGTGATTATAACAAGTATAGCAACGTAAGAAAGTTTTCCTACTATAATATACAACAAGCCAACACAACAAATACAACGACACCATATTAAGAGACCCTGGATAAAGTTACACACAGCCAGAGCAAGACAATAAATTACCGTAGTAAATCAATTGGAATCAGCAGATCGTCCCAGACTGACACATCACCCAGACAGCAGATTTGCCCCAACAAAGATGGCGTCTAGGACCTCGCCCGACAGGGGGTGTTCTGGCCGCCTGCTGGAAACTTCTCAGTATGTCACAAAATGGGGGTTATAGATGCAGACATCGCTATGAACAGTGGGCTTTGTAATGTAATATCGCCGTCAGTACTACTAATAAATATATCACTCATTGTTGAATAGTTAACTGTTCATACGTTGCTGGTGGAGTTTAATCAACGTGAGTATCAACATTATCTGCAACGCATGGAAACTGCCCTAGTGTTCATCAGTGTCAAACGCTAACTTAAAAATTCGGAACTCATCGGTCTATATTAATGTTACAAAAATAAAACAGGCACCATTGTGGTCTACTTAGCGCCTAGAGAGGACCCTCTTTGGTTGTTAGGTGACCATGCCCGGGAAGGGCAAGGCCTGTGAGTGGGCGGGGCCAGTCCTAAGAGTGGGAGGGGTCAGTGATGGAGACTGTGCAGTGAGGGAGGGTGCAGGAGGAGAGAGAGAGCGCGGCAAGGACAGACTGAGACAGGCAGCAGCAGGCGGGGGAGAGAGAGGATAGACTGCAGGAACGAGTGTGATAGTCCTAGTGAGAGCTACAGCCACAGCACATATTATCCACAGAAACTAACAGCCGGGCAACATGAAGGTAGCGGCAGAAGAGCCCCAGCCCAAGAAGCAGAAGCTGGAGGAGAAGGCACTGAGGTAACGTTGCATCCATCCCCCCATCATGCATGCTACAGGACCAGCAGAAAGCATGCTGCTCAGTCTCTGCATGTTTGCAGGCAGTGAGCTGTATGGTAGTAAGTGGTGGCCTGCTGGCTGTCCTGTGCTGGTGCACACACCCCTTTCCTAAAATCAGCGTGCACTCTTCCTTTCAGCCTTTATAGTATACACGTCTCTCTGTTATTGTGTTCATGTTGCCTATTTGTCACTGTATCAGTTGCAGATATTTTGTGGTAACCTGTTTATTTTTAGATTATTATTGATGGATGGTCAATGGGAAATATTATTGGTTCTCTCATGTTAATAGTGTTGTGTTTAGCACATCTGCACCATGTGGCTGCCTGAAAGCTGTAATATCTTGCCTGGAACACTGTATCCTGTGTATATTTTTGGTAGATGTTAGAATCAAGTGGGCTAAAGAACCTCTGATGTCAGGGGGAGGAGCCATGTCACCAGGGGAGGAGCTAGGCCTGCAGGATAGTTGTGTCACTATCCATGCCACCAGCTACTCCCTTTAGTAACCTGCTAGCCACCGTGCCCGAAGTGAGCCCGCGGGGGTACATTTTGGGTACCCTGTTTGGGCATGGCTCCTCCTCCTGGTGATGTGGCTCCTCCCCCTGGTGACATCAGAGGTCCTTTCTCCAACTTGATTCTAGACATAACCATATATTTTCCATTTTATGGTGCTGCAAAACACTTGTGGCACCTTATAAATAAAATGATGATAATAATGTACAAGTATTTGCTGTTGGAAAGCATTCCGTATAATTCAATCCTTTTGATGGCCTTGGTGTCCAGAACTGAATTACATATAACACACTAGAGATTAGAGCTGTGGTTCTCAAACTGTGTGCCATGGCACCCTGGGGTGCCTCAGGACACTGGCAGGGGTGCCTTGGATTGGTGGTCCAGGACCAATTCAAATTATTTGTGGTCAGTGTAATAGACAAAACCAGCGCTTGGCGACTGTCAATCATAAAATATGTGAAACAGAAGTGAATCCCGTCCCTCATCACATAACCAAACGTAAGGATGACATATAAACACAATTTACTTCATTTAATATTAATTTCTAACTTTCTCCTGAATAAACTTTTGGCCTAGGGGTGCCATGAAGAAAATTCTGATAGTCTAGGGCGCCGTGATTCAAAACCGATTGAGAACCACTGGACTAGAGTTTGTATAGTTTTGTACCTGTACGTTGCCCTGAAGATAGTACATTGAAATATTGGGATGCTTCTTATCTTCTAAACTTCTAACTGTTCTTGAGAATAAATTACTTTTCTAAAGAAGTCTTGGAGTACCATCTGCATGTATTGTTCTTCGTAACCAGTATAATTTGCTGTCTGGTTGGGAGGGGGGGTGGTGGTAATAATTTTACCTCTGATTACTCGTCATATTTAAATCCTTTTGCAGGGAGGTAAAGGGTGTTTGTTTTGGTGACTGTCTGCCTAATTGTGCTTCCTACTCCTGTATATTATTATATAATAAGTGCTCCTGGGTACTAGTTTTGTTATGAGGGCTGCACTTACACGTTATGTTTACATGAGTAGCTGCTATGGAGAATAAAGGTTTCCACTGGCCCTGTCGTTACGTGTGTGTATACGTTAGTTACTCCCAGCGCTCACTCTTAAACAAAGGAAGGATATATGTGTAATAAACTTAAAAATATATAATTTTATTATTCTTAATACAAAAAAAAATATGTAATTGTGTAGCTGTAATATACAGATCCGCGTAAAAGTATTGGTGGGCAGATGTGCTATTCAATGTAGAATGCAGACCAGGAGCACTTATTTGTGTGTATATGTTAGTTACTACCAGCGCTCACTCTTAAACAAAGGAAGGATATACATGTAATAAATTTAATAAATATATATATATATATATATAATATATATATATAATTTGTGTAACTGTAATATACAGATCTGCGTAAAAGTATTGGTAGAAGGTTTATAGAGTATATGGTACGAATTTATATATAAAATAGTGTAAAAATCTATACTACAAATGTATATAGTGTACTCCTAATACCGGTATACATACACTGAACAATGACACAAAAACTAACAACATATAAGATAGAAAAGAAATGAAGGAGTGTAGTTTAAGGTTCTGTATAGTTTAAAAGAAACGCTTATGCATTTTACTCTACTAAACAAAAGTGCATCAAAGTTGCTTGAAGTTTTCTTCTAATTGAAACTTATGTTCTGAGCAGCATGACTGTTACATGAATCACTTCTACTAGATACAAAGTTCCTCCAACAGTGAGATGTGGCAGCGTTGCGCAATAACAGCAAGTGAGAGTGATTTTTAAAAAATGCTTACTGCGGATGATAGTCCCGCTGGTGATGTCTCTAACCGCACTGGTTGTAAGGTACGGGTGTCTGCCGGCAGACAGGTAGAACTTGGCGATGGTGGTCCGCGTTTGAAGCCTGTATTCCAATCCGTGGCTCGGGAATCTACGCGTTTCGCCTGTGAAAACCAGGCTTCGTCAGGATGCCAGATCGTTCCTTCTCCCGTCTTCTTATTCCTCTCTGTGCCCTTGCTTGCGGTCAAAGGATGACGTCATTTCCGCCCTCACTGTGCGCTGTGTCGGTGTAATCCTTAGCGGACTTCCCTGCATGCAATGTTTTACAGGGTGGATATCCTCAGTCCATATAGCATTTGGAACCATACTCTTTTGTCTTATTAATATAGTGTGCGACATTACATTAGTGCTATTTCAGAAACGGAAATTGTCCTTGTTCACAGATAATTTCTAAAAAATATTTTATAGAAAAATACATAAAATTCCAAAAGAGAAAAGAGGGTACATACAAAGTCAAGGATACATGAAAATACATTCAAAGACACAGAACATGTATAAAACATGTAATTTTTTTATATATGTGTGTGTATGTATATGTATATATATATATATATATATATATATATATACACACACACGTTATGGTAAGAACTTACCGTTGATAACGTGATTTCTCTTATGTCCACAGGTATCCACAGGATAACATTGGGATATTGTCGAGCGACAGCGAAAATGGCACCAACACGGTCACGAGCTTTCTGGCCTCCCAGGATGGATTGGAGCCTCCACTATATAGTCCCACCCACTGATTCAGTCAGATCAGTTCTTTCCACAGCGATTATAGGCAGGAACATTAGGTAGAGACCTGTACAGGCGATAAGAACACACATGCACACCCTTCCATACAAGAAGGAAGAGGTTTTTAGTGTTTGTCTAGATCCTCAAATCAGATGCGTCCGGGTGGGATCCCTGTGGATACCTGTGGACATAAGAGAAATCACGTTATCAACGGTAAGTTCTTACCATAACGTTCATTTCTCTGGCTGGGTCCACAGGATTATCCACAGGATAACATTGGGATTCCCAAAGCCATTTTAGTGGTGGGGACGCTCCTGATTGCACAGGAGGACCTTTCGCCCGAAGTCTGCGTCATGAGAGGCAAAAGTATCCAAGGCATAATGTCTGATGAATGTGTTTATGGAAGACCATGTGGCTGCCTTACATATCTGTTCTGCTGATGCACCCTGTTGTGCTGCCCAAGAAGGACCTACCTTACGTGTAGAGTGTGCAGAGACATTAGCCGGAATAGGGAGATCTGCATGAGAATAAGCTTCAGATATTACCATTCGGAGCCATCTCGCCAGCGTCTGTTTACTAGCAGGCCAACCTCTCCTATGGAATCCGTAGAGGATGAAGAGGGAATCTGTTTTCCTGATGGCACTAGTACGATCTATGTAGATTTTTAAAGACCGGACCACGTCCAGTGACGCTTCTCCCGCAGATAGTCCCGATACCTGAAAAGCTGGGACTACAATCTCTTCATTCAGGTGAAACTTTGACACCACCTTTGGAAGATAACTAGATCTCGTTCTGAGAACTGCTCTGTCTGGAAAAAAACTTCGGAAAGGAGACTTACATGATAATGCTCCTAAATCTGACACTCTTCTGGCTGACGCCATTGCCAGTAAAAAAAGAACTTTAACCGTTAACCACTTAAGATCTGCTCTCTCAAGTGGTTCAAACAAAGGACCCTGGAGAAATTTAAGAACTAAATTCAAATCCCAGGGAGCTGCAGGAGGAACAGATGGAGGTTGAATATGTACTACTCCTTGGAAAAAAGTACGTACATCCTGTAGGTCAGCAATCTTCTGCTGAAACCATACAGTCAACGCTGAGACTTGCACCCTCAAGGAAGCAACCTTCAACCCCTTATCCAATCCTGCCTGCAGAAAATCCAAAATTCTAGCTACTTTAAAGGCTCTTGGATTGTAATTTTTTCCATAACACCAATGAATATAGGCTTGCCATATTCTATGATATACACAGGCCGAAGAAGGCTTTCTTGCTCTAAGCATGGTTTGGATTACTTGCTTTGAAAATCCTTTAGCCTCTAAGATAGAGGTTTCAACAGCCACGCCGTCAAAGACAGGCGATCCAGATGACTGTGACAACAAGGACCCTGCATTAACAGATCTGAACGTTGAGGGAGAAGTATCGGTGCCTCCCCGGACATTCTCCACAGATCTGTGTACCAATGCCTTCTTGGCCAAGCTGGAGCTATTAGAATGATTGCTCCTTTTGCCTGTTTTATCTTTCTCACTACTCTGGGTAACAGAGATATTGGAGGGAACAGATATGCCAGCTGAAACCTCCATTCTACTGACAGTGCGTCTACCAGGACTGCTCCTGGGTCCCTTGTTCTTGATCCGTACCTCGGAACTTTGTTGTTTAGACGAGACGCCATAAGGTCTATCTCCGGTAGACCCCATCTGTTCACCAGTGTTTGAAACACTTCTGGGTGTAGTGCCCATTCGGTTTCCTGAATGGTGTGCCGACTGAGAAAATCCGCTTCCCAATTTAGTACACCCGGGACAAATACTGCTGACAATGCTGGGAGATGGAGTTCTGCCCACTTTAGAATGGGAGTTACTTCCTCCATCAGACTCTTGCTGTGAGTCCCTCCTTGATGATTTAGGTATGCTACTGCCGTCGCATTGTCTGAGCGGATCTGGACTGGTCCTCCTTGTAGATTGTCCTTTGCCTGAACTAGGGCCAAGTAAATGGCTCTTATTTCTAACAGATTTATCGGCAGGCGACTTTCCCTTGCGGTCCATTTTCCCTGGAACCATAGGCTTCCCAGTACCGCCCCCCAACCTTGCAGGCTGGCATCTGTCGTCAGGACTTGCCACTCTTTTATCCAAAAGGGTCTCCCCTTGTTTAAATGGTCTGTCTGTAGCCACCATGCTAGAGACCTTTTTACATTTACTGGAATCTTTATCATCTGCTTCTTTATTGTTTGATGATTTCCGTTCCATTTTGTCAAAATGAGATGCTGCAATGGTCTGGAGTGGAATTGCGCATATTCCACCATGTCGAACGTTGATACCATCAGACCCAACAGTCGCATTGCTGCATGGACTGACATTGTCTGGGCTTGCAACGCTTCCTGAGCCATGACCTGCACCTTGACTATTTTCTTCTCTGGTAAAAGAACTCTCTGTAGGTCTGAATCCAATATGGCTCCCAAATGAACCATCTGCTGTGATGGATTCAGGGACGACTTCTCCCAATTTATGAGCCACCCGTGTCTCTGTAAACAAACTATCGTCTGTTGGAGATGGCTCAACAGTAAATCTTGCGACTGTGCTAAGATGAATAGGTCGTCTAGGTATGGGAATATCCTTATCCCTTGTTTGCGCAGACAAGCTGCCATAACCACCATGATCTTGGTAAACACCCTGGGTGCTGTAGCTAGCCCGAAGGGCAGAGCTTGGAACTGGAAGTGTTCCTTGAGGATGGCAAACCTGAGGTAACACTGATGTGATAGTGCTATAGGCACATGTAGGTAAGCATCCCGCACATCCAGAGATACCATATAGTCTCCCGGTTCCATAGCCAACATTATGGAGCGTAACGTCTCCATGTGGAACTTCGGGATCCATATGTAATTGTTCAACATCTTCAGATTTAGAATTGGTCGATATGACCCATTTGGTTTCTGGATTAGAAACAGATTGGAGTAATACCCCTGTCCCTTTTGTGATGGAGGTACTGGGACAATCACACCTGACTGCAGTAATTTTTGGACTGCTTCTTGCAGGGCATTGGCCTTCGACTCTATACGAGACGGGCTGGTGCAAAAAAATCTTTGAGGAGGCTGCCTCCTGAATGGGAACCCATACCCCTGAGATACTACCTTCTGCACCCAGGCATCTGTTGTTGACTGTTGCCATGTGTGTGCAAATTGCAGGAGTCGGCCCCCAACCCTGGAATCCTCCAGGCGGAGGCCCGTCTCTTCAGGCTGAGGGTTTCTGTTCAGGTTTGGAAGCTGGCTTTTTGCTAGCCCACTGCTTCCTACCCCTTTTAAACTGGGGTTGTTTAGGCTCCTCTTTACCTTTCGCTTTGCTTTGCCAGCGAAATGAGCGAAATTTTAAACCCTTGGACTTAGGGTTGTAGGTAGCCGGAAATCTGACCTTCTTCGATTCAGCCTCTGACTCTAGGATATCCGATAAAGGTTTTCCAAATAATATATTACCCATGAAAGGCAATGCTTCCAATTCCTTCTTGGACTCCGCATCTGCCTTCCAGGTCCGTAGCCAGACTGCTCTGCGAGCGACTACTGCCAGGGCTGAAGCTTTAGAAGCAACAGTGCCTACATCAATGGCTGCTTCTTCTAAATACTGGGCAGATTGTCTTAAACGGCAAAGACGATCCTCTTGCTCCCTAGTAGGAGAGGGGATGTCATTCTCTAGTTCCTCTATCCATTCGCCCATTGCCTTTGCTACCCAGGCCGAAGCCATAGCAGGTCTTACCACTGCACCCACAAGAGAAAAAATATTTTTCAATAGGCTCTCTACCCTCCTGTCTGTGACATCATTCAAAGAGGTAGATGACAGTGGCAAAGCAGATTTGTGCACGAGTCGCAGAACATGTGCATCTACTTTTGGAGGAACTTCTCTCTTCGAACAATCTCCAGCAGGAAATGGATAATAAGAATCCCATCTCCTAGGAATCTTATACTTTTTACCGGGCGCTGTCCAAGACTCATCCATCATTTCCGTCAACTCCTCTGACGCTGGAAATTCATCTTTCACTGACTTTGTTCGTTTGAATACAGGTGCTTTTGCTTTTAACGCTGTCTTGGCTGGTTCTTCCAGAGAAAGCACAGCCTTTACTGCATTAATGAGTTCAGCTACATCATCTGAACTGAAGCTCTGCGACTGATCATCATACGGAGTTGAATCTATTGTTTCCGCATCATCATCCGATGTATCCTCTTGTGTAGTCTGCCATACAGACGTATCTGTCTTAGTCTTACCTACCCCTTGGTTGCTTGTAGAGGCTACTGGAACCAAACCATAGGAAGGGAGCTGCATGTATGGGTTCATAGTGTAACCTAACCCCTGAGGTGGTGCTACTGGAGCTAACCTGTCCGCTATTGAAGACAGAGTCTTTGCGAACATATTCCATGGTGGCTCTACTGGAGGTTGAACTAACTCCTGTTTTTTACTTCGCTGAAAAGCGAAACAGTTTGCACACAAACCCTCATAAGTGACCAATTGAATCATATCAATTACCCCTGACTTACAAGATAAGCATGTTAGGGCTGTAGGAGTGCTTGACAAATTCTCCTCATCACTTTTGCCGCTCACAGACATTTTTTCTGATATTGACTACACAATTTTGTGACTGAACCACACCCTATAATCAGTATATAGAGGTGAAATCAATCTGACCACAGTGCACCTGATTTGAGGCTCAGAACAGGACTGACATTACACAGAAAAGTCAGCACACATACTAGCAGTCAGTCACATGTTAAAGCATTAGACATTGTCATATGAGAATACAACCTCCATAATAACTTATACATAAGTAGGAAATTTGTACTTCTGTTTAACTGGTTCTTTTTCAACATAACATGCAGAAAACACAGTAATATACAGGTCTCATATGCAATAGGTACTAAAAATTAACAGTGCACACTAAGAAGTAGAAGGAATTTTTAGTACTGTATACCCTGCCTCCAGGGAGCGGGATACAGGGAGACTCGCCACACTTCCATATCCAAGCAAAGACGCTCGAAAGACGCTGAGTGGATTCAGACGCTACTGGTGTACACTGCCGCTCTTGGTAACTGATAACGGACACGGACGCTCACCAACGGACACGGACGCTGAGCGACTCCACGTGCATGCAGACACTAAAGGCCTGCGACTCGGTCTGGGCGGGTTTATATCCAGTGTACACAACCGCAGCGTCTAAGCTGCGACCGAGTACCCTCGTGGTAGCGTCTGAGCCGGAAGTGAGGTTATTCAGTTCATGAAACGAGAGACCCGCGGGAACTGGCCATGAACTCGGAGGAGGGACGGCCAGGAGAGCGTCTGAAACCCCCTGTTGACTTAAACTCCCAGGATCGCGGCCTCACCTAGTCCTGGCGCCTATGATCCCCGGAGCGTAGCGCTGTCACACTCGAGATGTTCGGCGCATCAACACGCTGTTTGTAGTCTCCACCAAATCAGCGTAGCTGTGTCCTGACCCCTCTAGTAAGAGGAAATCCATATACTCACTGTCTCCCCATGCTCCGGCCACAGCCTGGTAACGTCTGCTGGACCTGCTAGAACATCCGACACAGACGGCCGTCGAGACAGCACTGTACCGCGAAGGTAAGCGTTGTTGCGACCCGGTGGGGAGTTGTTGGAGCGACTCTTTCTAATACACGTTTAAGACGCTGTTAAGAGAAGTCGCTCAAACAAAAACAGTAAGTCTATAAAAATAAAGTAATGAAAACTTGAGGCTGCTTTCACAGCAGCCCTGTGACCATGCGGCTTCCTGCCGCACCAAGCAAAAAACTGATCTGACTGAATCAGTGGGCGGGACTATATAGTGGAGGCCCCAATGCATCCTGGGAGGCCAGAAAGCTCGTGACCGTGTTGGTGCCATTTTCGCTGTCGCTCGACAATATCCCAACGTTATCCTGTGGATAATCCTGTGGACCCAGCCAGAGAAATATATATATATATATAATGTGTGTGTGTGTGTGTGTGTAAACAAAATATGTATGTGTGTGGATAAGGGGTCGTCAGATTTTAGCGATCTGCATATATTTGAAGTATATAGAAATAAAATTAAAGATATAAGAATAAAAATAAAATATTACTGTTTGTATGTTCTGGAGGACGCATAGATAGTCCAATATGTTAAGATATATCTAAAAAAAAATAATATATTGTCACAACTGAGGGCTGAGGCTGACCTGGGGAAGCATTGGGGTAGTATTGGGTTCTTTGACATGCAGGAGCTCTAATACCAGTTGCCCGAAGGCGTGACCACGACAACAAAGTTGTAAAAGGTAAAGTCAGTTTTATTGAACACGCAGCTTAAAGACACATTTGATAAGCAAAACGTCACAGGAGATGTGCAATGGTAAGTTACAGTACAGTTCCCAGAAACGCAGGGTAATTAGTGCTGTGGCTTGCAGAACAGATATTACAGAGTCCTTGCTAGAACTGGAGATGGTAAGTCCGTGTGCCACAGCTAACCGCTGAGGAGAGGTATGAACTGGTACTGCCCAGCAGATTGGGTACAGAGGCTGGAGCAACACACAGGCACAGACGTAGATGGTACTTGGTAATTTGCAGAGAGTGCCGGATGGAACCGGTATGAATGAAAAGGTGTGCAGAACTCCCCACTATAGATTTAGAGTTCGATGGTGAGCATCGATGGACGCTGTGGTACAATGGTAGGATGGTCACTGATGCAGGCGATATAGGAATACCGCTGATGACGTTGAAGAAAACTGAAGATACTATGGAGCACCGCTAGCGGAATACCAGCGACTCAGGAGCACTATGGAAAGCTGGTAGGCTGTGGTAAATACGCTGTGGAGTATGGAGAGCGGTGCTCCAGAAAGGAGAAGTTGTAAACGATACCAGGACACCGCTGGAGGCTGGAAGCGAAGCAGGACCAACGCTGGAAGCAGGAAGCTGGTGTCTGATCGTGGAGAGTAATCAGGAGCAATGCTGGAACACTGTCAGGCTGCGCCGCAGGATGGAAACAGGTGCGGGTCTTTTAGTGGAGCTGAATCACAGGAGCTGGAATACTTGGAGAAACGAGCAGTAGAATCCACAAGCAGGAGAGACGTGTACAGGTTAGACAACCAAAGCACTGACCATTATCCAGCCCAGGAGCAGGATATTTATACCAGCTGGGAAGCAGGCATTGGCTGGATAATTAGGCAGAGTCCAGAGTGCAGCTGATTGGTTGTAGAAATTACATGTGATGAGGAAAACATGGCTGCGCCCATGTTTGCATTTGGAGGGAAAGTGTTTGTATATTCCATGTGGAAAACAGTAGTAATGGTGGCGGAGGGCAGGAGACGCCATCCTTTAAAACAGTGCAACTAAACTGTAAGGCTGCCGTGACAGCGCTGCGGGATCACAGGGAAGAGACTTGAGGTGAAGATATACATCGAGCTGCATGCAGACAGCGCAGATGGAATCCCGTTTTGGAACGCTGGGCCAGTCTCAGGAGACAATTGGAAGGTAAATAAATGTGTCCAATAACCCGGACACACACACACACACACACACACACACACACACACACACACACACACACACACACACACACACACACACACACACACACACACACACACACACACACACACACACACACACTTTCTGAAAGAGCAATATATATCAGGGTAGTTACTACCTAAAAAACTGGCTATGTGAGGAGATAATAAATAATCATTATATGGAGGGATAAGTGAAACAAATGGTGTGAGTTATTTATTTGTTTTATTGCATCTCATTTGTAATAGTTAATTAAAAATGCTTATTTCAAAGTTCATATTGTGCTCCATTTGTCAAATTATACTCTGTTTTGAGTTTTCATGAAGGACACTGATCAAATGTCTTTTAGGGTGGATACAATTGTAGCTAGTCAGAATGTTTATAAGAGGTTTATTTCTCAATATGTTTATATATTTTGTATCTAGTAGAAGTGATACATGTAACAGTCATGCTGCTCAGAACATAAGTTTCAGTTAGAAGAAAACTTCAAGCAACTTTGATCTACTTTTGTTTAGTAGAGTAAAACGCATAAGCGTTTCTATTAAACTATACAGAACCTTAAACTACACTCCATTTCTTTTCTATCTTATATGTTGTTAGTTTTTGTGTCATTGTTCAGTGTATGTATACCGGTATTAGGAGTACACTATATACATTTTTAGTATAGATTTTTACACTCTATGTTATATATAAATTCGTACCATATACTCTATAAACCTTCTACCAATACTTTTACGCAGATCTGTATATTACAGTTACACAAATCATATATATATATATATATATATATATATATATATATATATATATATTAAATTTATTACATGTATATCCTTCCTTTGTTTAAGAGTGAGCGCTGGTAGTAACTAACATATACACACAAATAAGTGCTCCTGGTCTGCATTCTACATTGAATAGCACATCTGCCCACCTGGTCTCAACAGGTGTAAATGTTTGCACCCTTTTGGCACATGGAGCCATGCTCTTCTCCTTATACTATCCTGTCGCGTTTGAACACAGGTAGGCACCTGACATCACAAAAGGTGATTAGTACTATGTTCTTCCACATGTCTGTTATAAACCTATTTGCTGACATTGCACAAATCCACTGGGCTCATAAATGGTCAGGGAGAGTGATGTTGCAGTAACACAAATGACTGCATTATATCTGCTAAACAAATGCTGCCATCCAGGGAAAAGGGGACAACACACACGTCATCTCGTAGGGGTTCCTTGAGAGGGTCCAACTTACTCTTTGCAATAAAAGTGGCGTTATGATATCCCATATAGAAGGGAGGGCGGTGGAGGCCCGCCTGTGGTGAAGTGCCATTAAACATTTGAAGGTGAAAGTGAAGCTGCTTATGTCTGTATTATATAGTGGAGTTAATAAGACTGTTTAAATACAGCACAGTGGACTGCCAGGGGAACATTTATGTTTTATTGTCCGGTTTCGTTTCTGAAAAAACTTAAAATTTGAGCCGCTGATCCAAAACATGCGCTACATTTCTTCATATAAACTTTGTGAACAATTGGCATGAGCCTGGGCTTATGCTTAGTCATTTTCCACAGAAATGTAATAACTATATGGGAGGGTATTACAACTTTGAATCCAACCTCCTTCAGCTCTCATGTTAAGAATACAAACCACAAACGTCAGCATGGATAATTTTTACTGTCAAACTAGACATTCATTGTGCTGTTGCTAAAGATAGTTTATCATACGTCCTAGAGGATGCTGGGGTCACATTAAGAACCATGGGGTATAGACTGGATCCGCAGGAGACATGGGCACTTTAAGACTTTCAAATGGTGTGACCTGGCTCCTCCCTCTATGCCCCTCCTCCAGACCTCAGTTTAGAATTGTGCCCAGGGAGATTGGATGCACTACAGGGGAGCTCTACTGAGTTTCTCTGAAAGACTTATGTTAGGTTTTTTATTTTCAGGGAGGCTGCTGGCAACAGGCTCCCTGCATCGTGGGACTAAGGGGAGAGAGGTATGACCTAATTCTAGTGAGTTCAAAGGCTCTGCTTCTGGCTACAGGACACCATTAGCTCCTGAGGGTGCTGATCGCTGGGTACGCCTAGATGCTCACACCCACAGCCTGCTGTCACCCCCTTACAGAGCCAGAAGACAGGCGAGTAGCAGAAGAACAGAAGACTTCTTCTCCGGTGACGGCTTTCTGAGGTACCACGTAGCGAGTGGAACGCTGCGCACCATGCTCTTATACAAACACAGGCACTGCAGGGCGCCTTGGGCAGCATACTATCCTCACAAAAGGCTGGCAAAAGCGGACATTAGTGCCTGGGCATTTTCCTTTACCCCGCCAGCATAATTAATTATTTATTTCCAGGCTGGACTGAAGCGCCCCATTACGGCGGCGGGGGCTTCTTCCTCACCTCACCAGCACACTGCTTGGCGCCATATTATCTCCTCAGAGAGACACTGGTCCCTCCTTCACTGCTGACAGGATCAGGGTGCAAAACGGGGGGTGGGGGGGGGCGCAGCGATATGGGTGCTTATTATTTGTATATATAAAGCTCTACAAGTTTGTCACTATAAAGTTTATTATTCCGTGACACTGTATTTTTGGTGCTGGGTTTTGAGCTGACAAATCCTCTGTGTTCCTATACCAGATTTACTGTGGGTCTGTCCCCCATAGGCCGGGTGTCTGGGGGTAATTGGTACATGTGTGTCATCATATAGGTGGCTGAGTATTTTTCCCAAGGGGAAACTATATTAGGGACGCAGACATGTGATGGGGTGACCCTGTCTGCACCACCAATAACTGACTGGGTGAAAAATTTAATAATATTGTGATTCATATCAAAGTAAGGTTGGATAACTCTGTGTCCCAGACACAGACGTAGAGAAAATCTATGGAGGATGGGATGTTCATGACTATACTTCCTTTCCCTCAGTGCCCACGGGGTCGCAAAAATGTTATTTGCCCGGTTACTACACACTGATACCGACACGGATACCGATTCCTATGTCGACCATAATGTTTCCTGATTAGATCCAATATTGGCAGAGAGCTTTCAGTACATGATTATAAATATTAAGGACGTATTAACGTCACTGAGGACCCTGCTGTTCCTGCAAAAGGGGTCTGTATGTGTATATTTGTGTGTGTGTGAGATATATATATATATATATATATATATATTTCTCTATCGTCCTAAGTGGATGCTGGGGTTCCTGAAAGGACCATGGGGAATAGCGGCTCCGCAGGAGACAGGGCACAAAAGTAAAGCTTTTACAGGTCAGGTGGTGTGTACTGGCTCCTCCCCCTATGACCCTCCTCCAGACTCCAGTTAGATTTTTGTGCCCGGCCGAGAAGGGTGCAATTCTAGGTGGCTCTCATAAAGAGCTGCTTAGAGAGTTTAGCTTAGGTTTTTTATTTTACAGTGATTCCTGCTGGCAACAGGATCACTGCAACGAGGGACAGAGGGGAGAAGAAGTGAACTCACCTGCGTGCAGGATGGATTGGCTTCTTGGCTACTGGACATGAAGCTCCAGAGGGACGATCACAGGTACAGCCTGGATGGTCACCGGAGCCACGCCGCCGGCCCCCTCACAGATGCTGAAGCAAGAAGAGGTCCAGAATCGGCGGCTGAAGACTCCTGCAGTCTTCTTAAGGTAGCGCACAGCACTGCAGCTGTGCGCCATTTTCCTCTCAGCACACTTCACACGGCAGTCACTGAGGGTGCAGGGCGCTGGGGGGGGGCGCCCTGGGAGGCAAATGAAAACCTTTAAAAAGGCTAAAAATACCTCACATATAGCCCCAGAGGCTATATGGAGATATTTACCCCTGCCTAAATGTACTAAATAGCGGGAGACGAGCCCGCCGAAAAAGGGGCGGGGCCTATCTCCTCAGCACACGGCGCCATTTTCTGTCACAGCTCCGCTGGTCAGGAAGGCTCCCAGGTCTCTCCCCTGCACTGCACTACAGAAACAGGGTATAACAGAGAGGGGGGGCAAAATAAATGGCAATATATTAATATAAAAGCAGCTATAAGGGAGCACTTAATCATAAGGCTATCCCTGTCATATATAGCGCTTTTTGGTGTGTGCTGGCAGACTCTCCCTCTGTCTCCCCAAAAGGCTAGTGGGTCCTGTCTTCGTATAGAGCATTCCCTGTGTGTCTGCTGTGTGTCGGTACGTGTGTGTCGACATGTATGAGGACGTTATTGGTGTGGAGGCGGAGCAATTGCCAAATATGAGGATGTCACCTCCTAGGGGGTCGACACCAGAATGGATGCCTTTATTTGTGGAATTACGGGATAGCGTCAACTCGCTTAAGCAGTCGTTTGCCGACATGAGGCGGCCGGACACTCAATTAGTGCCTGTCCAGGCGCCTCAAATACCGTCAGGGGCTGTAAAACGCCCCTTGCCTCAGTCGGTCGACACAGACCCAGACACAGGCACTGATTCCGGTGGTGAAGGTGACGAATTAACCGTATTTTCCAGTAGGGCCACACGTTATATGATTTTGGCAATAAAGGAGATGTTACATTTAGCTGATACTACAGGTACCACTAAACAGGGTATTATGTGGGGTGTGAAAAAACTACCAGTAGTTTTTACCGAATCAGAAGAATTAAATGACGTGTGTGATGAAGCGTGGGGTGCCCCGATAAAAAAACTGCTAATTTCAAAGAAGTTATTGGCTTTATACCCTTTCCCGCCAGAGGTTAGGGAGCGCTGGGAAACACCTCCTAGGGTGGACAAAGCGCTAACACGCTTATCAAAACAAGTGGCGTTACCCTCTCCTGAGACGGCCGCACTTAAAGATCCATCAGATATGAGGATGGAAAATATCCAAAAAGGTATATACACACATGCAGGTGTTATACTACGACCAGATATTGCGACTGCCTGGATGTGCAGTGCTGGGGTAGTTTGGTCAGAGTCCCTGATCGAAAATATTGATACCCTGGACAGGGACAATATTTTACTGTCGTTAGAACAAATAAAGGATGCATTTCTTTATATGCGTGATGCACAGAGAGATATCTGCACACTGGCATCACGGGTAAGTGCTATGTCCATTTCGGCCAGAAGAGCTTTATGGACACGACAGTGGACAGGCGATGCGTAGAGGAGTTATTTGGGGTCGGTCTATCGGATTTGGTGGCCACGGCTACGGCCGGGAAATCCACCTTTCTACCTCAAGTCACTCCCCAACAGAAAAAGGCACCGACCTTTCAACCGCAGCCCTTTCGTTCCTTTAAAAATAAGAGAGCAAAGGGCTATTCATATCTGCCACGAGGCAGAGGACGAGGGAAGAGACAGCAACAGGCAGCTCCTTCCCAGGAACAGAAGCCCTCCCCGGCTTCTACAAAAGCCTCAGCATGACGCTGGGGCTTCGCAAGCGGACTCGGGGGCGGTAGGCGGTCGTCTCAAGAATTACAGCGCGCAGTGGGCTCACTCGCAGGTAAATCCCTGGATCCTGCAGATAATATCTCAGGGGTACAGGTTGAAATTAGAGACAGAGCCACCTCGCCGTTTCCTGAAGTCTGCTTTACCAACGTCCCCCTCAGAAAGGGAGACGGTTTTGGAAGCCATTCACAAGCTGTATTCTCAGCAGGTGATAGTCAAGGTACCTCTTCTACAACAAGGGAAGGGGTATTATTCCACTCTTTTTGTGGTACCGAAGCCGGATGGCTCGGTAAGGCCTATTCTAAATCTGAAGTCCTTGAACCTGTACATAAAGAAGTTCAAGTTCAAGATGGAGTCACTCAGAGCAGTGATAGCGAACCTGGAAGAAGGGGACTTTATGGTATCCTTGGACATCAAGGATGCGTATCTCCACGTTCCAATTACCCCTCACACCAGGGGTACCTCAGGTTCGTTGTACAAAACTGTCACTATCAGTTTCAGACGCTGCCGTTTGGTTTGTCCACGGCATCTCGGGTCTTTACAAAGGTAATGGCCGAGATAATATTTCTTCTTCGAAGAAAAGGCGTATTAATTATCCCATACTTGGACGATCTCCTAATAAGGGCAAGGTCCAGAGAACAGCTAGAGATGGGTTTAGCACTATCTCAAGAGGTGCTAAAGCAGCACGGATGGATTCTGAATATTCCAAAATCCCAATTAATGCCGACAACTCGTCTGCTGTTCCTGGGGATGATTCTGGACACAGTTCAGAAAAAGGTTTTTCTTCCCGAAGAAAAAGCCAAGGAGTTATCTGACCTGGTCAGGAACCTCATAAAACCAGGAAAGGTGTCTGTACATCAATGCACAAGAGTCCTGGGAAAAAATGGTAGCTTCTTACGAAGCAATCCCTTTCGGCAGATTCCATGCAAAGGGATCTGTTGGACAAATGGTCAGGGTCGCATCTTCAGATGCACCTGCGGATAACCCTGTCGCCGAGGACAAGGGTATCCCTTCTGTGGTGGTTGCAGGAGGCTCATCTATTGGAGGGCCGCAGATTCGGCATGCAGGATTGGATCCTGGTGACCACGGATGCCAGCCTGAGAGGCTGGGGAGCAGTCACACAGGGAAGAAATTTCCAGGGAGTGTGGTCGAGCCTGAAAAAGTCTCTTCACATAAGCATTCTGGAACTAAGAGCAATCTACAATGCTCTAAGCCAGGCGAAACCTCTGCTTCAAGGAAGACCGGTGTTGATCCAGTCGGACAACATCACGGCAGTCGCCCATGTAAACAGACAGGGCGGCACAAGAAGCAGGAGGGCAATGGCAGAAGCTGCCAGGATCCTTCGCTGGGCGGAGAATCACGTGATAGCACTGTCAGCAGTATTCATCCCGGGCGTGGACAACTGGGAAGCAGACTTCCTCAGCAGACACGACCTTCACCCGGGAGAGTGGGGACTTCATCCAGAAGTTTTCCACATGCTATTAAACCGTTGGGTAAAACCAATGGTGGACATGATGGCGTCTCGCCTCAACAAGACACTGGACAGGTATTGCGCCAGGTCAAGAGATCCGCAGGCAATAGCTGTGGACGCGCTGGTAACACATTGGGTGTACCAGTCGGTATAGGTGTTTCCTCCTCTGCCTCTCATACCAAAGGTTTTGAGGATTATACGGCAAAGAGGAGTAAGACTAGTGGCTCCGGATTGGCCAAGAAGGACTTGGTACCCGGAACTTCAAGAGATGGTCACGGACGATCCGTGGCCTCTACTTCTGAGAAGGGACCTGCTTCAGCAGGGTCCTTGTCTTTTTCAAGACTTACCGCGGCTGCGTTTGACGGCATGGCGTTTGAATGCCAGATCCTAAAAGGAAAAGGCATTCCAGAAGAAGTCATTCCTACCTTGATAAAGGCAAGGAAGGAAGTCACCGCGAAGCATTATCGCCGTATTTGGCGAAAATATGTTGCGTGGTGCGAGCAGCGGAGTGCTCCGATGGAGGAATTTCAACTGGGTCGTTTTCCTACATTTCCTGCAATCAGGATTGTCTATGGGTCTCAAATTGGGATCTATTAAGGTTCAAATTTCGGCCCTATCAATATTCTTCCAAAAAGAATTGGCCTCAGTCCCTGAGGTCCAGATTTTTATCAAAGGAGTACTGCATATACAGCCTCCTGTGGTGCCTAAGGTGGCACCGTGGGATCTAAATGTAGTTTTAGATTTCCTCAAATCCAATTGGTTTGAACCACTAAAGAATGTGGATTTGAAATATCTCACATGGAAAGTGACTATGTTACTGGCCCTGGCTTCGGCCGGGAGAGTATCTGAACTGGCGGCTTTGTCTTATAAAAGCCCTTATTTAATTTTCCATTCGACATAGGGCAGAGCTGCGGACGCGTCCGCATTTTCTCCCTAAGGTGGTATCAGCGTTTCACCTGAACCAGCCTCTTGTAGTGCCTGCGGCTACAGACGACTTGAAGGACTCCAAGTTGTTGGACGTTGTCAGAGCCTTAAAAATATACATTTAAAGGACGGCTGGAGTCAGAAAATCTGACTCGCTGTTTATACTGTATGCACCCAACAAGTTGGGTGCACCTGCTTCTAAGCAGTCGATTGCTCGTTGGATTTGTAACAAAATTCAACTTGTACATTCTGTGGCAGGCCTGCCACAGCCTAAATCTGTTAAGGCCCATTCCGCAAGGAAGGTGGGCTCATCTTGGGCGGCTGCCCGAGGGGTCTCGGCATTACAACTCTGCCGAGCAGCTACGTGGTCAGGGGAGAACACGTTTGTAAATTTTTACAAATTTGATACCCTGGCAAAGGAGGACCTGGAGTTCTCTCATTCGGTGCTGCAGAGTCATCCGCACTCTCCCGCCCGTTTGGGAGCTTTGGTATAATCCCCATGGTCCTTTCAGGAACCCCAGCATCCACTTAGGACGATAGAGAAAATAAGAATTTACTTACCGATAATTCTATTTCTCGGAGTCCGTAGTGGATGCTGGGCGCCCATCCCAAGTGCGGATTATCTGCAATACTTGTACATAGTTATTGTTAACTAATTCGGGTTATTGTTTAGGAAGCCATCTTTCAGAGGCTCCTCTGTTATCATACTGTTAACTGGGTTTAGATCACAAGTTGTACGGTGTGATTGGTGTGGCTGGTATGAGTCTTACCCGGGATTCAAAATCCTCCCTTATTGTGTACGCTCGTCCGGGCACAGTACCTAACTGGAGTCTGGAGGAGGGTCATAGGGGGAGGAGCCAGTACACACCACCTGACCTGTAAAAGCTTTACTTTTGTGCCCTGTCTCCTGCGGAGCCGCTATTCCCCATGGTCCTTTCAGGAACCCCAGCATCCACTACGGACTCCGAGAAATAGAATTATCGGTAAGTAAATTCTTATTATATATATATATATATATATATATATATATATACATACATACATACATACATACATACATACATACATACATACATACATACATACATATACACTGTATTTTTCGGACCATAAGACGCACCTAGTTTTTAGAGTAGGAAAACTGAAAAAAAAATATTCTGAACCAAATAGTGTAATAAAATATTTAATAAACTATAACCGAATAGCATTTGAACCATGTAAAGTGAACAGCACTCAACAGTGGCATTAAGAACTATTATCACTGTCATTAACAAATGGAGAGACTTAAAGGTTTGAGTACTCTAGTTTTCTGGAAACCCCAAGAACTCATCATCGCTAGAGTCAGAAATTAAGAAGCTCATTTGCTCACAATCACTGACATCACTTTCTTCGCTGTCTTCATATAAGATACCATCTTCACATCCATCTAAGGCATTGCTAATGCCACATTTTTTGAATGAATGTACAACGATCTCCTCCTTCACTGAGTCCCATGATCTTTTCACCCATTCACAAACTTGAGTGATGGTGGGCCTCTTCATTCGTCCAGTAGGTGTCAGATCATGATTACCAGCAGCCATCCATTTGTTCCACTCTTCTCTCATTAAGACCTTAAATGGCTTGTTGATGGAAACATCAAGAGGTTGCAACTGGCTGGTAAGACCTCCGGGAATTACAGCTAGATGAGTTTTCACTTCTCTGAAGCACTTTTTTGTTGGTTCACTAATATGTGCTCTAAATTGGTCAAGCACTAATAAGGCAGTTTTTTTCAGAAGTCCTCCAGGACGTTTGGACCACACCTTTTAAACCCATATTCTCATTCCATTTTCATCCATCCATCCATCCATCCATCCATCCATCCTTTGTCATGTACATGTACAACAACTCCTCGCGGAATCACTTCTTTTGGAAATGTTTTCCTCTTGAAAATCAACATGGGTGGCAATTTGGTGCCATCGGCACAGCAGGACAACACAGTTGTGTAATGGGTCTTCTCATGCCCTGAAGTTTTCACAGTGATGGTTTTGGCACCCTTCAGATCTACAGTCCTATTAGATGGCACATCAAAGGTTAGCGGAACTTTATCAATATTCCCAATCTGGCCAATTTCAAAGCCATTTTTCTTCCTAGCATCAATAACAAATTTATGAAAGGACAGAATTTTAGATTCATATTCTTTTGGCATTTTTTGCGCAATTCTAGTTTTGGTCCGCATAGCAAGACCACATCGCCTCATAAATCTGTAGCACCATGATGGTGATCCTTTAAAATCCTGATTGCCTTTCTCTATAGAAATGCGTTTCGCTTCAAATATGATCATTTTTGTCGACACAGAGAAGCCATTATTCCGGTGACGTATGGTCCATTCTTTCATGTCCACCTCCAACTGTGGCCACTTTGCAGCATGCCCACGGAAAGTGTGCTTACTTTTATCTGCTTTTTGCAGCTGATCCTCCTGTTTCCTCCACTCTCTAATAATTTTTTCAGTTGGAGGAGGCCCACAATGTCTCTGCTGCTCTGTTTCCATGCTCCTTAGCATATTTTACTACCTCTAGTTTAAAAGGAATTTTATATACTAGCCTTTTCTGCTTTATGATCCTTGCACTGCCTCCCTAGTTTTCACTGACCTCTAAGAGATATTTCTGTGTGATTTCTCAGACTCAAGAATACAGTGCAGCCTTCTGTCAGAGCCAACACACACACACACACACACACACAGTACCAGTGGTTCCCTGCGTCTCCTGAGGAGGGAGGAGGTGGGGGGGAGCGGGGGAGTCGCATGACGCCGGCTCTGCTGCTGAGATGTGGCCGCTCTGCTGATGACGGCGTAGCATCCAGGACCCGCCGGCTGCCGCCGCTACCCGCAAACACCTGCAGTAACTCCTCTCTCAGTACTAGTGGCTGATGCCCAGTGTTTGCCCAGTGTTAGCACCAGCCGGAAATGCATCCCAAACACGTTATTCGCTCCATAAGACGCACATTTACCCCCCCCCCCCCCCCCCCCCCCCCACCCACCCACATTTTTGGGGAGAAAAAGTGCGTCTAATGGTCCGAAAAATACTGTGTGTGTGTATATGTGTATATGTATGTATGTATGTATGTATGTATGTATGTATATGTATATGTATATATATATATATATATATATATATATATATATATATATATATATATATATATATATAATTTATATTATAATTTTTTTTTTTTTTTTAATTAAAAGCTGAGGTAATGTTCCTCCATCTCATGTGCTGAACGCTCTGTTTGACAAAGTCTGGGTCAGCCCGGACAAGATGGTTTCAAATCCCCAAGAGGATTCCGGTTGTTTATTCCTTCCCGCCGCGGACAGAATAAAGTGAGTCACCCCCTGTTCTGCTCAGGGTCCTGTCAAATCCAGCGGATCGTATGGAAGAAGCTACGTTATATTCTAGTTAGGTAACCACGGGTACGTTACTTAGACCTACCTGTACAAGCACATGGGTGAGTACTAATATTCAAAAGAAAATGGTCGGATACCTTGTCATCCGATATGGTTACACTGGAGAGAGAGACTCTTTACGTTGGGTCATATCAAGCCAATTCTATAGCGGTCTAGGCTAGGAGGGCGTTGTGGATTCACCAATGTAATGCTGCGGCTGACTCCAAGAAGAAATGGAGTCTCTTCCCTATGACGGCCTAGATAATTTGATTTTGGCAGCTGCCGCAGGTAAGTCAACCTTCTTGGCTTATGTTCCCTCACATCAGAGGAAGACGCATCATTATCGGATGCCGTCATTTCGGCCCAATAGATACACGAGAAGTTAAGATTCCCCTTTCTTTGCCGGTAGGGGAAGGAGAAGAGAGGGGAGGTTCGACCCTCTTCAGCATCAGAACTCATCCTCTGCTTCTGCCAAATCCACCGCATGACGCTGGAGCTTTCTTGCGGGAGCCCGCACTGATGGGGGCCCGTCTAAAACTCTTCAGTCAGCCCTGGATTCGTCCGGACCTGGACCCGTGGGTTTTACAAATAGTGTCCCAAGGGTACAAACTGGTGTTCAAATCTTTCCCCCTCACCGATTTTTCAAAGCGGCCTTACCAGTTCTCCTCCGGACAGGGAGGTAGTATGCGACGCAATACGAAAGTTGTGTCAGACTCAGGTCAGTGTCCTGGTTCCCCTGTCACAACAGGGAGAAGGCTTTTATTCAAGCCTCTTCGTGGTCCCGAAGCCGGATGGCTCAGTTAGACCAATTTTAAATCTGAAATCCCTCAATTTCTACCTAAAGAAATTCAAATTCATGATGGAATCTCTCAAGGCAGTGATCTCCAGTCTGGAGGAAGGGGATTTCATGGTTTCGGTAGACATAAAGGATGCCTACTTACTTGTTCCCATTTCTTCCACATCAAGCTTACCTGAGATTTGAAATTTTGGATTGTCATTACCAATTTCAGACGTTGCCGTTTGGTCTGTCCACGGCCCTGAGGATTTTCACCAGGGTGATGGCGGAGATGATGGATGATGATCTCCTTCGCAAGCAAGGAGTCATAATTATCCCGTACTTGGACGATCTCCTGATAAAGGCGAGATCCAGGGACCAGTTGGTGCAACACTTTGCACTTACCTTGACAGTTCTTCAACCACATAGTTGGCTCCTGAACTTGCCAACATCACAGTTTGTCCCAACGACACGGTTGTCGTTTTTGGGAATGATAATGGACACAAAACTACAGAGGGTTTTTCTTCCAGTGGAATAAGGCTCTTGGGGATTCCAGACTCTGGTAAACAAGCTTTGAAACCAGGAAGAGTGTCAGTACATCAATGCATTCGGTTGCTGGGGAAGTTGGTTGCGGCCTACGAGGCCATTCAGTTGGTAGTTCCATGCCAGTGTGTTCCAGTGGGACCTGTTGGACAAGTGGTCTGGATCCCACCTACAGGCACCGGAAGATAATCCTGTCTTCCAAGACCAGAATCTCGCTCCTGTGGTAGCTGCGCAACTCTCACTTTTTAGAGGGGCGCAGGTTCGGGATCCAGGACTGGATCCTAGTGACCAGGGATGCAAGCCTACGAGGAAGGGGAGCAGTCACACAGGGGGGAAAACTTCCAAGGAAGATGGTCAAGTCAGGGAACTTGTCTCCACAAAAACGTTCTGGAGTTAAGGGCCATTTACAACGGCATTCTACAGGCGGAACGTCTTCTTCGAGGTCTGCCCATACTGATCCAGTAGGACAGTGTACCAGCAGTAGCGTACATAAACCGTCAGGGCGGTACGAAATTCTCCGCTGGGCGGAAAAGCATACAAGCGCTCTGTCGGCGATCTTCATTCCAGGAGTGGACAACTGGGAAGCGGACTTCCTCAGCAGACACGATCTCCATCCAGGAGAGTGGGGCCTCCACTGAGAAGTCTTTGCAGAGGTGACAAGTCGTTGGGGAGTTCCTCAAGTAGACATGATGGCATCTAGTCTCAACAAGAAGCTTCAGAGATATTGTTCCAGGTCAAGGGACCCTCAAGCAATAGCAGTGGATGCACTAGTGACACCGTGGGTGTTTCAGTCGGTGTATGTATTCCATCCACTCTCCTATCATACCTAAAATTCTAAAGATCATAAGAAGAACAAAGATTTGAGCGATTCTCATTGTCCCAGATGGGCCAAAGAGGCCTTGGTATCCAGATCTTCAGGAATTACTCATAGGAGATCCCTGGCCTCCTCCTCTGCGAAAGGACCTGTTACAGCAGGGGCCGTGCGTATATCAAGATTTACTGCGGCTTCGGTTGATGGCAGGGCGGTTGAATGCAGAATCCTAGCCAGTAGGGATATTCCCAGTGAAGTCATTCCCACACTTATTCAGGCTTGAAATGGGGTAAAGTCTGAAACATTACCGCCGTATTTGGAGAAAATGTTTCTTGGTGTGAATTCAAGAAGGCTGCTACGGAGGAGCTTTCAGCTAGGACGTTTTCTCCACTTTCAACAAGCAGGTGTGGATGCGGGCCTAAAGTTGGGCTCAATTAAGGTACGGTTTTCTTTCAGACACATTTGCCCTCCTTTCCAGAAGTTCAGACTTTCATGAAAGGCGTGTTGCTCATACAACCTACATTTGTGCCTCCAGTGGCACCATGGGATCTTCATGTAGTGTTGCAGTTCCTTCGATCACATTGGTTGAACCTTGCAGAAGGTGGAGTTGAAGTTCTTCACTTGGAAAGTGGTCATCCGGTTGGCCTTGGCATCTGCAAGGCGGGTGTCTGGGTTAGCGGCCTTGTCTCACAAGAGCCCTTATTTGATCTTCCATGAAGATGGAGCAGACTTGTGGACACGTCAACAATTCCTGCCGAAGGTGGTTTCTACCTTCCACATGAACCAACCTATTGTGGTGCCTGTGGCTTCTGACCCCTTCGCTGAGTCAAAGTCTCTACGTGTGGTCAGAGTTTTGAAAATTTATGTCGCCAGAACGGCTCAGATTAGGAAAACAGGCTCTGGTGGTCCTGTTTGCTCCCAACATGATTGGGTGTCCTGCTTCCAAGCAGACCGGTGCGCACTGGAACTGTGGTACGATTCAGCATGCTCATTCCACGGCAGGATTGCCGTTACCAAAATAGGTGGAGGCCCATTCTACTAGAATGGTGGGCTCGTCCTGGGCGGTCTCGGCATTGCAACTTTGCAGAGTAGCTATTTAGCAAACACTTTTGCTAAGTTTTACAAGTTGATACCTTGGTTGATGTTGACCTCAAGTCTGGTCATTTGGTGCTGCAGTGTCGTTCGCACTCTCCCGCCCGTTCTAGAGCTTTGGTATAACCCCATGGTTCTTAATGTGACCCCAGCATCCTCTAGGACGTATGAGAAAATAGGATTTTAATACCTACCGGTAAATCCTTTTCTCTTAGTCCGTAGAGGATGCTGGGCTCCCGTTCCAGTGCGTACTGTATCTGCAGTAATTGGTTGTGTTACGATTTTTGTCAGCATATTGCTGCATATTCTTCATGCCGTTGGCTTGTGTTCTATTGAATGCCATGTTCTGCGGCATGCTGGAGGTGTGAGCTGGTAAGATGCTCACCGTGGTTTAACAATAAATCCTTTCCTCGAAATGTCCGTCTCCCTGGGCACAGTTCCTTAAACTGAGGTCTGGAGGAGGGTCATAGAGGGAGGAGCCAGGTCACACCATTTGAAAGTCTTAAAGTGCCCATGTCTCCTGCTGATCCCGTCTATACCCCATGGTTCTTAATGTGACCCCAGCATCCTCTACGGACTAAGAGAAATGGTTTACCTGTAGGTATTACAATCCTATTTTTTTTTCTAAGCTCCAGTTCAGAAATCTGTATTGAAACTGTTATTTTGTTTCCAAAGCCTATGTAAAGACAGTGTCTGGTCCTTAGGTCGACCACTATTGGTCGACATGGAAAAAGGTCGACATGCATTTTTACAATTATTTTCCCCATTTTTTGAGCTTTTTCATACTTTACGATCCACGTGGACTACAATTGGGAGCAGTAACTTGTGCCAAGCGTGGTGCACTAATTGGGGTTCCTGGTCACTTTATGAAGTAAACTACACAAAAAACCTTAAAAAAAAAAACTCATGTCGACCTAGTGACCACGTCGACCTATTTCAGGTGTCGACCTAGTTACTGTCTATGCTATGATCCACACCCAGTCGAGCTTGATGACATTAATACATTTGTATGTATTTCACCCTTGTTGGCTTTCAACTTTGGTGACACTACTCCCCGAGGGAGCTGCTACATGCGGTTTACACCTGTTTTGTACAGATCAAGAACCTAACTAGTTCTTTATGGCTTTGAATCGGTATATCACCAAATTACTAAGAAAAGATAGGGCACATGCTATTGAACAGTGGACTACTCATACTGAGTTAGAGAGGAAAATTGAACAGTCATCTGAACTATCCAGTCAATATACAGAAGTCATTTCATAGAAATATTGTGCTCTCTGTACATAGTTCTTTTTACATAGCTATCACAGAAACTCAAAGTTCAACAACTCCTTATCCACAGTACATTATCAAAACTAGATAGTATGGGTACATTTGTGCAGATCCTTCGTTAATAGAAATGAAGAAAGATCTAGGAACAGCTATAATTTTATAGAATTTAGAATTTATATATTCCATCTCAAGAGACTTTTTATTTGGAATAAATGTTTTTTAATTCTACAGTGTTATGGTCTGGTTGTATGGTAAATTATCTTCTGTCTGTGGTATTGAATATTCCTATATTTTTCTTCTCTAAGTATCAGTTAATGTTTCTACACAACAGATTCAGTGTGTTTAGGACTATTGTTTCTATTCAGTGCTTGGCGTCTGATGATGATGATGATGATGATGATATTATTATTATTTTCTGCAGCGGGGTACACTGGTATTCCACAGGGAATAACATCGGGGTGTAGAGTTGGATCTTGATCCGAGGCACCAATAGGCTAAAGCTTTGACTGTTCCTAGGATGCATTGCTCCGCCTCCTCTATAGCCCCGCCCCCAGGCACTGGAGCTCAGTTTGTAAGTTGGTGCCTGCAGTGCAGGCAGCTAACAGGTGGGGCTGCCCTGAAAGGGCTGCAGCACAGGCATGTCAGTCTGACATTCTGTGCTGCGGCTCCATCACCTCCCTCAGCGGCGCTGCATACTCCCGCACCCTGGTTGCCAGGTACTTGCAGTTCCCATAAGGCACACATCACCGCTGCTGCTCTCCTGGATCGCCTGGGCACACTTCAGGGAGGAGGTAAGAGGGTCCCCTAGGTGGGACCCGCCAAAATCGCGATCTGGGCGCGGTAACTGTGGCCGTGCAGGGACCCCACTATATCCACCAGGGCAGGGAGCACATGTCGGATTTACAAAAATCTGTTTAACATAGGCTCCATAGTACCCGGTGGTGAAGTCCAGCAGAGGGGATAATGCGCTGACTTGTAGCCTCTCCCCCAGCTCCAGGTGCCATCTACAGCAGGTATTCCCGCCCTGGAGCTGCATCTCTCTCTGTCTCTTTCCCCCCCCCCCCCCCCCCTCACTCCCTGTCAGCGTTTGGGCACCATCTTACAGAGCTGCGCTGATTCTTGGTACTGCTGGGCACTGTCTCCTCTGTAAAGCCGCTTGTCTCATCAGCGCTGTGCATTTACAGGACACTTAAGTATTCTACATGTCGTTTAGACAGCGTTAGTTAAGAACAAGAGCACTCTATATGAATATTTAGTACAAGTATTCTGTGATATACATCGTGTTTACTGTGCTTTGTTTTTTATTTATATATATATATATATATATATATATATATATATATATATATATATATAATAATACACTGCTCAAAAAAATAAATTGAACACTTAAACGACACATCCTAGATCTGAATGAATGTAATATTCTTATTAAATACTTTGTTCTTTACATAGTTGAATGTGCTGACAACAAAATCACACACAAATTATCAATGGAAATCAAATTTATTAACCCATGGAGGTCTGGATTTGGAGTCACACTCAAAATTAAAGTGGAAAAACACACTACAGGCTGATCCAACTTTGATGTAATGTCCTTAAAACAAGTCAAAATGAGGCTCAGTAGTGTGTGTGACCTCCCACGTGCCTGTATGACCTCCCTACAATGCCTGGGCATGCTCCTGATGAGGAGGCGGATGGTCTCCTGAGGGATCTCCTCCCAGACCTGGACTAAAGCATCCGCCAACTCCTGGACAGTCTGTGGTGCAACGTGGCGTTGGTGGATGGAGCGAGACATGATGTCCCAGATGTGCTCAATTGGATTCAGGTCTGGGGAACGGGCGGGCCAGTCCATAGCATCAATGCCTTCGTCTTGCAGGAACTGCTGACACACTCCAGCCACATGAGGTCTAGCATTGTCTTGCATTAGGAGGAACCCAGGGCCAACCGCACCAGCATATGGTCTCACAAGGGGTCTGAGGATCTCATCTCTGTACCTAATGGCAGTCAGGCTACCTCTGGCGAGCACATGGAGGGCTGTGCGGCCCCCCAAATTAATGCCACCCCACACCATTACTGACCCACTGCCAAACCAGTCATGCTGGAGGATGTTGCAGGCAGCAGAACGTTCTCCTTGGCGTCTCCAGACACTCTCACGTCTGTCACATGTGCTCAGTGAGAACCTGCTTTTATCTATGAAGAGCACAGGGCGCCAGTGGCGAATTTGCCAATCTTGGTGTTTTCTGGAAAATGTCAAACGTCCTGCACGGTGTTGGGCTGTAAGCATAACCCCCACCTGTGGACGTCGGGCCCTCATACCACCCTCATGGAGTCTGTTTCTGATCGTTTGAGTAGACACATGCACATTTGTGGCTTGCTGGAGGTCATTTTGCAGGGCTCTGGCAGTGCTCCTCCTATTCCTCCTTGCACAAAGGCGGAGGTAGCGGTCCTGCTGCTGGGTTGTTGCCCTCCTACGGCCTCCTCCACGTCTCCTGATGTACTGGCCTGTCTCCTGGTAGCGCCTCCATGCTCTGGACACTACGCTGACAGACACAGCAAACCTTCTTGCCACAGCTCGCATTGATGTGCCATCCTGGATGAGCTGCACTACCTGAGCCACTTGTGTGGGTTGTAGACTCCGTCTCATGCTACCACTAGAGTGAAAGCACCGCCAGCTTTCAAAAGTGACCAAAACATCAGCCAGAAAGCATAGGAGCTGAGAAGTGGTCTGTGGTCACCACCTGCAGAACAACTCCTTTATTGCGGGTGTCTTGCTAATTGCCTATAATTTCCACCTGTTGTCTATTCCATTTGCACAACAGCATGTGAAATTGATTGTCAATCAGTGTTGCTTCCTAAGTGGACAGTTTGATTTCACAGAAGTGTGATTGACTTGGCGTTACATTGTGTTGTATAAGTGTTCCCTCTTTTTTGAGCTGTGCATGTGTGTATGTATGTGTATGTGTATATGTATATATATATATATATATATATATATATATATATATATATTATAATATATAATGTGTGTGTGTGTTTATATATGTGTATATATATGTGTGTGTGTATATATATATATATATATATATATATATATATATATATATATATATATATATATATATATATATATTTATATTATGTATGTATACACTATATAAAATTTAATTACTAGTCCAGTGCAGTTTTAATGGGTATGGGACTCCAGGTCGACACACCTTAGGTCGACACAGACAAAAGGTCGACATGAGGTTTTTATTGTGTCGTTATCTTTGTACAGTGACCGGGAACCCCAATTAGTGCACCGTGTCCCCTCGCATGGCTCGCTTCGCTCGACATGCTTCTGGCAAGGTGCCTCACTGCGCTCGGCACAGGTTACCGTTCCCAATTGTAGTCCACGTGGATAGTAAAGTATGAAAAAGTTCAAAAAATGAAAAAAAGGGGAAAAAATCATGTCGACATTTTTTCCATGTTGACCAATTGGTGTCGACCTAAGGTGTGTATCTTTTTTGGTGTCGACCTGGAGTTCGGATACCAGTTTTATTGTTATATGTGATAATTTTTGCATTGTACTTGTGACTGTGTGTGCCTGTAGATGCTGTGTGGTTTCCATTCTGTGTATCTCGCACACATTGCTATCACTATATTCTGTACCCTGGTGGGCTGAGTGTATCAGGGTCTCATATACCATATAGTGTTCCACAGGATATACTGTTTTTTGTATTTTTCACTGTGTGTTTGAGTCCCTTAATACCGATTTAATCCTCTGTCTGTGTTCTGCATTTGTGGTCGCATAACACGGGGTTATTTACTGAAATCCGCGGACGCTCCTACCTCATGCAGTGCTGACGCCACGGATTTACCTGAGGAAAAGATTTCGGCTGAGGGTTCCGGTACTGGGTGTTCTGCACCCTCTAGTCAGCCCGCAGCACCAGTGGCTAATGAAGACCCACCCTGGGCTGCTTTTCCAAATTTGCTCACTACGCTTGTAACACGACTTACACCCCCCTGTGGGACCTCCTGTGCCATTACAGCCACATGTTGTCCCTGTAGTTAATCCACTGTGGGCGGATACTCTGTCATCCCAGTTACAGCAACTAAATCAGTCCCTGGTTAAACAAAAGCCTAACCCTCGCCCTGCTGGGACCAAAGGGTCTTCTAAGCGGGCCATTTCTTCCTCACAATCCACTCCTGTTTTGGATACTTCATCCGATGAGGATGGGGAATATACTGATCCACCAGACACTGATACAGCTGCTTCTGGTGAGGAATCTGTGACACAGGTTGATGTTCCTGACCTAGTGGAGGCGATCAAGTGGATTGTTCAGATTGATGACGAGATTGACACTCCAGATACATTTAAGAAACCTGGTAAGTTCAAACGTCAGAAGGTTACTAAATTGGTCTTACCACATTCTGACCACTTAATTGACATATGTCAGGAATCCTGGGAGTCTCCAGGAAAGAAATTTTCCCTATCTCTGCATAGTTAAGTAACAAGTGGGAAACCCCACCACCAGTGGACTCGCATGTAGCCTGTCTTGTGGTATCATCTACTCTGCCTGTCACCACCGTCACGTCTCTGAAGGAACTGACGGATAAGCGTGTGGAGGGCTGCATGAAGTCTATTTACACTCTTGCTGGTGCTGTACATAGACCCACTATGGCAGCCTCTTGGGCTGCAAAAGGTATTGAAGCCTGGGTTCAAGCAGTTGAGGCAGAGCTACCTCTGAATTTTTCTGACAATGCTAGACAATGCCTATCATATACCACCACAGCCTCCCATTACATTCAGGAGGCGGTCTCTGATGCAGGTGTTATGGCAGCCAAAGCGTCTACTATGTCCATCCTGGCTCGCCGGATTCTGTGGTTACCGTCCTGGTCGGTGGACCTGGATTCTAAGAAGACCTTGGAGGTGCGCCCTTTTAAGGGAGACCATACTGTTTGGGGAAGATCTGAACAAGATTGTGACAGACTTGCCGTTGGCCAAGACTGTGTGTCTCCCAAGTACTAATCCTTCGGCTCCGAAGGCTAAGAGTACCACTTTTCATTCATTTCGACCTCCAGGTAAAGCGAAGGGTCAGGCGTACCCGAGACAAGCTTGCACTTCCAAAAACACTAATCCCAAACCTAAACGTTCATGGGCTTCCAAATCAGACAAGCCTGCCGCATGGCGGGGCGGACCTTCCCCTGGGGGATCCCAGGGTAGGAGGCAGACTTCTGCAGTTCGCCCAGATAAGGTCAAAGACTACTTCAGACGCCTTGGTGCAGGAAGTTGTCTCTCACGGATACGCCATCTCTTTCAAGAAACGTCCCCCTCGCCAGTTTTGCTAGACTGTTATCCCTTCGGAACCATTAAAAGCAAAAAAACTAAGTTTGGTTGTACAATCCCTCCTGGACACGGGAGTGATAGTGCCGGTGCCTCTGTCTCAGAGAGGCAGTGGATACTATTCGACATTTTTCTAGTTCCGAAGCTGAATGGATCCACCCGGCCCATTCTCAATCTCAAATCTTTGAAAAAGTTTGTGAAGGTAACCAAATTCCGTATGGAAACTCTTCGCTCTATTGTTCTGGCTTTAGAGCCCAAGGATTATATGGTATCCCTGGACATACAGGATGCTTACCTACACATACCTATTGCATGTCGCATCAGCAGTATCTGCGGTTTACTATTGGCAACCTACATTATCAATTCCAAGCCTTGCCTTTTGGACTGACCACAGCTCCTCTGATCTTCACCAAGGTCATGACAACCAAGGTGTCAGGATCCTGCTGTATCTGGACGACTTGCTGATCCTGGCGAACTCCCTAGAGGTTCTCAGCCGTCATCTGGAACTGACTGTCCAATTCCTACAAGCCCACGGGTGGCTCATCAATTGGTAAGAAATCCTCGCTGGTATCTGCTCAGAGCATGGTGCACCTGGGGGCATTACTGGATACACACAGCCAACGTTTGTTGTCTCCAGAGAAGGTCCTGAAACTTCAGGACAGGATATGATGCTTCCTCTCTCGCCCAAGAGTGTCGATACACTCAGTGATGCAAGTACTAGGCCTCATGGTGTCGGCTTTCGACATGGTAGAGTATGCTCAATTTCATTCCCGCACTCCTACAGAGGTTAATTCTTTCCAAGTGGGACGGCCTGCCTCACCGGATCAGGTCTCCAAATGATCTCCTTGAATCTGGAGGTCCGTCTGTCACTGAGCTGGTGGCTGCAGGACCAACAATTGAGCAGGGGTCATCCCTTCTGGATCCCCAACTGGGTCCTCCTAACGACTGATGCCAATCTGTGGGGTTGGGGCACGGTGTTGGAGCAACACTCCCTTCAGGGTCGATGGACCAGGGAGGAATCTTTCCTCCCGATAAATATTCTGGAATTGCGGGCAGTGGTCAATGTCCTTAAACGTGCCCTGCGTCTGGTACAGAACAGGCCTGTTCAAGTACAGTCAGACAACGCCACCATGGTGGCGTACATAAATCATCAAGGCGGCACTTGAAGCCGCATGGCAATGATGGAAGTGTCAAAAATCCTTCAATGAGCGGAATGCCATCTGTCAGCCATATCGGCAGTGTTCATTCCGGGAGTCCTCAACTGGGAAACGGACTTCCTCAGTCGTCAGCACTTACACACCGGAGAGTGGAGTCTTCATCTGGAAGTCTTTCAACTCCTAGTGGACAAGTGGGGCCTACCAGATGTAGACCTGATGGCATCTCGACACAATCACAAGGTTCCGGTCTTCGGAGCAAGGACCAGGGATCCCCAAGCAGCGTTCGTGGACGCACTGGCAATTCCATGGAACTTTCGGCTACCATACGTGTTACCTCCAGTGTCACTCCTGCCAGGGTACTACGGAAGTTCAAGCAAGAAGGAGGAATACTACTACTAGTCGCTCCGGCGTGGGCCAGACGGTATTGGTTCTCAGACTTGCAGGGTCTCTCGATAAGGTGTACACTTCTACTTCATTAACGCCCAGACGTCCTCGTTCAGGGCCCTTGTGTCTACCCGGACCTGGCTAGACTGGCTTTGACGGCGTGGCTCATGAAGCTTCACTCCTGAGGGCCAAAAGGATTTCCTGAGGCAGTCATTCAAACTATGTTGAAAGCCCATAAACCGGCTTCGGCTCGGATTTATTATAGGATCTGGAATTCTTATTTCACCTGGTGTGCTAATAAGAATTACGATGCATACAAGTTCAGCACTGCCAGACTTTTGGCTTTTCTGCAACAAGGCCTGGACTTAGGCCTTCGTTTGGCCTCCCTCAAGGTTCATATATCTGCCTTGTTGGTGTGGTTTCAGAGAAAAATAGCATCTCCTCCTGATGTTCATACTTTCACTCAGGATGTTTTTCAGCCTCCCTATGTCCCTCCATGGGATCTGTCTGTTGTCTTAAATGCCCTACAAGAGTCTCCATTTGAACCTCTTGAGTCTGTGAACATTAATTGCCTTACACTTAAGGTCGTGTTTCTGCTGGCTTTTGCCTCTGCTAGGAGGGTGTCGGACTTTGTCCTGTCGTCAACCCTTTCTGATTTTTTACCGTGACCGGGCAGTTCTTTGAACTCGCCCTGGTTATCTACCTAAGGTGGTGTCATCTTTCCACCTTAACCAAGAGATTGTGGTTCCAGCCTATATCTCTCCTGGTTTGTCCTCTAAAGAGCTCACTTTGGATGTGGTATGGGTTATCTATCTATCTATCTATCTATCTATCTATCTATCTATCTCTATCTTTGTCTTTTTTGGTTTTCACAAACGTGGCTGGCCTGCGAATAAGCAGACCTTGGCCAGATGGATTAGAATGGTGATTGCACAAGTTTATGCGCAGGCTGGGCTCCCAGCTCCTGTTGCTATCAAGGACCATTCTATTCGGTCTGTTGGACCTTCTTGGGCGGCCCGCCGTTGCGCGTCCGCTGAACAATTGTGCAAGGCGGCTACGTGGTCCTCAGTGAACACGTTCGTCAGGTTCTATGCCTTTGAAACTTCCGCCTCCCAGGATGCTTCCTTTGGACGCCGGGTTCTTGTGCCCACTACAGTGCGTCCCCTCCCATGAGGAACTGCTTTAGGACATCCCCGAAGTTATTCCCTGTGGAATACCAGTGTATCCCGTTGCAGAAAAGGATATTTATGGTAAGACGTACCATAGTTTAAATCTCTTTCTGCGAGGTACACTGGATTCCACAGGGCACCCACCCCGACGCACTTAGCTTCTTTGGGTTTGTATGGCATTAGCCACTGGTACCTTCTCCTGTCGTGAGAATGTGGTTCTATGTGGCTAACATCTACCGTCTCTATTTTACCTGCTACTGCATTGGACTGGTTAACGAAACTGAGCTCCAGTGCCTGGAGGCGGGGCTATAGAGGAGGCGGTGCAGTGCATCCTGGGAACAGACAAATCTTTAGCCTGTTCGTGCCTTGGATCAAGATCCAACTCTACACCCCGATGTTATTCCCTGTGGAATCCAGTGTACCTCGCAGAAAGATATTTAACAGTGGTAAGTCTACCATAAATCTCCTTATTATCCTTTATTTATATGGTGCTACAAGGAATCCACAGAGCCCATTTACAGAGTACATTAATAAGCAAAACCAGAAAATGGTGACAGAGTTCAATGCAATATAGGACAAGTACAGGGTATAAAAACATAGCTACGTCAGCAGACGACCCTGAACTAAGTATCAGTGTGACGGAAAACCTATTGATTTGGTGCCATTGAAGGGAGTATGGAGTAGAAGATTAAGAGAAAAAAAAGAACATGAGGGAAGAGGACCCTGCTTGTGAGAGCTTGCATACTAACAGGGTTTATCTTGCACTGAAACTGACTAGCATATCAAACAGAAAGTTATAAGCATCAGATCCCAAAGTGTCCGCTCTAACAGGAACTCATGCATGCTTCTCTTTATACAAGAAATGCATATTGACAGTATTGCAAAAACAGGCTGTATCTTTTTGTGGAGGAAAATTGTATTTTTGTATAGGATAGTAGAAGATAATAAATTGCCCCCAATAGCAGTAATTTATCAGTGTACTTTGTTCTGAAAATAAAGGGGAAACTACGTAGATATCGCCTGCATTAATTAGTGAACCATAGTCCTCTATGGGTACTGTAATGCAGTCCATTTTACCAAGCGTTAAACAGCTTGGAGCTGGGTTGATGTCACCTTAATATGGCATTAGTTGTTGTAGCCTGCAGGCTACCTTTTCACAGACAAGGGATCTCTGTTTTAAATAGACCTTAGAATTTTAAGTGCATACTTGATTCTTCAAAAGAGCTGGTGTGGATGCGGTGTGAGATGTTACAGTAATATTTGTAGGATCAGGGGGAACAATCTTTGCATATGTTTGTTTGATTGAATTTGGGGTCCATTTATCATAACGTGGTCAGCATATGCAGTACGAAGTAGTTGCGTAGTGTATCGTAATCCATTGAGGAGGCATTGCAAAATCCATCCCTGCCCCATAGAGGTAAAGAGGATAACGCCATCTACAGGTGGTAATACTTTATGCAGACTAGACTGAAATTGTACAGGAACATCGGCATTCTGCGATTGTGTAATGTGTTTGGATGGAACAGGAGACAGCTGTTTGTGAGTACTATTGTTTTATGAGGTGCTACTTTTTTTTTGTTTGTCTTCCAATTCCAAGGGGGAAACTGGACGCCTACCCTTGCACTCCTTGTTTGCTATGTGTGTTGTGAGTTCTGTGAGGAAGATTATCCTTCTCTCCCTCTAAAGGTATGTATACATGGTGAGATTTCTCCTTTCGATTTTGACTATCGCAAGGAAAGTTAGTGGAAATCTGCATAACACCTTGCGAGGTCAGTATCGCAAGGCTAGATTATTATTATTAACAGTTATTTCTCAGACGTCCTAGAGCAGAGGTGGCCAAAAGGTAGATCGTGATCTACCGGTAGCTCGCGGAGCATCCGCCGTTAGATCGCGACAGACTTATCAGAAAGTAACTGTAAGGAGCCTGCCGCCACTGCTTCTCTTCACAGTTCCCAGGGATGCAGTGCACGAGTGATGTAATGTCACCTGTGATGTGAGTAGCCTGGGCGCTAGTTGGATCCAGTTTGATCCAGCCGGCGGTTGCGACAACAGGAGAAGCAGCCAGCGGGAGGCCATGCAGGGTGACTGCGGGGAGAGGGAGGACTGAAGCTAGGCAGTGTGACAACTTGTCAGGTAAGTCATGCAAAGGGGGGTTTCTTCACAAGGGGAGGGACGATCTGCAAAGGGGGGATTCTGCACATGGTATCTTCACGTGGTAGAGGGGTTTTATTTTACATAAGGGGGGATCTGCAAAGGATAGAGGATCTGCACAGAGGGGATTATTTACAGGGGGCTATTATGCAGGGTACTGGAAGGGGGGTATTTCCAAAGTGGGGGATTTGCACGGAGGAGGGTATTGTACAGGGGGTTATTATTTAGGGGAGTGGAAGCCGGGACAGCCTCCAGGTACACGGTGGGGGGCTTGGGAGGGTTAATTTACGCTCCCCTGCGGCTGCTATTGTCTGCAGCCGCTGTAGGGGGGGGGATCCTGCTGTGCTGACCAATCAGCAGTGATCGGCAGCACGGCAATCAGTAGGGGAGAGTGCAGGGAGGCAGAGGTACCTTCCGGTCCCTCTGACAGCAGCAGCGGAGGGAAGTTTCTCTTCCCTGCCGCTGCTAACACACACTATCTGACTGGTTGCATCCTGTGCCACCAGGTCAGATAGAGCACTTGCAGGCATGGTTGCATTTGTTACAACTATGCCAGGCAAGTGGTTAATACTATTTTTAAATGTGCGCATTATTATTGGTGCTGTTATTTGATAGCATCACTATTAATGCTATTTTTAAATGTGGGCGTTATTATTGGTGTTATTTAACGCCAGTAGATCACCGGTAAGTAAGTGATCAAAAAGTAGATCCCAGGTCCAAAAAGTCTGGCCACCCCTGTCCTAGAGGATGCTGGGGACTCCGTAAGGACCATGGGGTATAGACTGGATCTGCAGGAGACATGGGCACACTATAAGACTTTGAATGGGTGTGAACTGGCTCCTCCCTCTATGCCCCTCCTCCAGACTCCAGTTAGATTCTGTGCCCAGGAGAGACTGGACACACACTAGGGGAGCTCTCCTGAGTTTCTCTGAAAGACTTTGTTAGGTTTTTTATTTTCAGAAAGACCTGCTGGCTACAGGCTCCCTGCATCGAGGGAGTGAGGGGAGAGAAGTCAGACCTACTTCTTCTGAGTTAAGGGCTCTGCTTCTTAGGCTACTGGACACCATTAGCTCCAGAGGGTTCGATCACTTGGTGCGCCTAGCTGCTTGTTCCCGGAGCCGCGCCGTCTCCCCCCTCACAGAAGCCAGAAGAAAGAAGCCGGGTGAGCATTAGAAGAACAGAAGACTTCAGTGACTGCAGAAGACTTCAGAGTCTCAGAGGTACTGCGCAGCGGTTGCGCTGCGCGCCATTGCTCCCACACACCAACGGCACTACAAAGGTGCAGGGCGCAGGGGGGGCAACCTGGGCAGCAATATATCTCTCCAATGAGCCTGGCAAAAGATGTATACAGTGCATAGGCACTGTATACGGACCCCCGCCAGTTTAAAACTGTAAAATAATAGCGGGGCTGAAGCGCGCCGAAAAGGGGGCGTAGCTTAGCCCTCACAACTCGATACAGCGACATTTTCTCCTCAGTCCCCGCCAAAGCACTGTTAGACAGCTAGCAGTGTAAACCAAAGGGGGCACAGTGATTTAGTGCAATATAAAAAATGTAGCACTATATTCTATAATGGGCGTGTAGTCAATGAGTTGTACATAAGTGTCTGTGTTTTCCCTGTCAGATATACCCACTATAGCTTTTTAGTACACGTGTCGACATGTGTGAGTGCTCTGTCGCAAACAGCTATGGGAATCTCTGTCGGCATCGCCGACTCCTGTGGGTACTTGATTCAGTGGATGAAGTGTCAGCAGGTCGGTAGTTGTATGCTTTTTCAAAAAGTAAACACTGTATGGGAGACACAGTAGTATGTGGGTGACCCTGTCGGCACCAGCTGTTATTACTGGGTGTAAATTAACATGCTGTAACTAACCTATACATGTATATATTTATATGTATGGTACGGTTCCATGGGCCTGTAGCTCGAGCACAGACATGGTTGTATTTGTGGGGGAGTGATATTAAAATTATATGTATATACTTCCCTCGGGGTCGCAAGAATGTTATTTTGCCTGGTTACTACTCCCTGTTGTCGACGAATACTATGTTTTATGTCGACCATAAGGTTTCCTGGTTAGATCCACAACTTGGGCATTCAGTACATGTTCATACACATTCAGAACACAATGTCACTAGGGACCCTGCAGTTCCGGACAAACTACTTATATGTATGATATATATGTATAGGATATGTGTGTGTGTATATGTGTATTAAAATATGTATATTCCTATTACAATTTCTAATGAATGCTGAAGTAAAAGTATTCCTTCTCATGTGCTGGTCGCTCTGTTGATAAAGCTCTAGGTCAGCCGTGACTAGTTGGTCTCAGATCCTCACGAGGAGTCCGACTGTTTATTATTTTCCCACCGCGGATAGAATACAGTGAAAGTCAACTCCTGGTCTGCACGGGGCCCTGTCGCAAGGGATCGTATACAGGAAGCTAAGTGATATTTTAATTATATGCTTTGATGATATTTGCATTACATGCACATGGGGGTGTGCTTTTATTCAGAAATGGTTGGTTACCTTGGCATCCGATAGAATTACCCTAGAGAGAGAAGGGATGTTTCTTATGTTGGGTCTTCTCTATAACATTGCGGCAGGCTGCCGTGCGACTACAGGAGGTATGGCCAAGGGAATGCTGAGGCTGACTGCGAGAGATACTGGAGTATTTTCCCTGTGAAGGTGTAACCGCTGTTTGGGGATGACTTAGTTAAGTTACTCTCGGCAGATACCACTGGTAAGTCTACCTTCGTGAGATAGGTTCCCTCACAACGGTTGATGATGCATTCTTTTGTGGGATGCAGTCATTTTAACCGGTTGGATACCGTTCTTTTTTCCCTTTCTTTGCAGATAGTGGAAGGTGAAAAGGTAAGAGTTCTGCAGCCTTTTTAGGTTCGCAGAAGCGGATATCGTCTTCTGTTTCTACCGCATCCACCGCATGTCGCTGGGTCTATCTTGCTGGAGCCCACACCGGTGGGAACTCGTCTAATACTCTTCAGTCAGTCCTAGAATGGACTTGGACCTGTGAGTTAATAATAGAATCCAAAGGGGGACATACTGGAGTTTACAGATGATTCCCCTCACTGATTTTTCAAATAGATCTTGCCGATTCTCCTCTGGAAGGGGAGGTAGTATGCGACACCATACCAGAGTTGCGTCAGGATCAGGACATTTGAACTACAGGATGGAATCTCTCAGGCCAGGGATCTCCAACATGTAAAAGAAAAAAGGGTTTAAATGCGGTTTCCTCTGCATTAAGCTTACCTGGGTTTGCTATCCAGGATTGTCTTTGCCTTTTCACCGGAGTGATGGCAGTATGATGGTTCCTTCAATAGTACTGAGACGCTCTCCTGACTACGGCGAGGTCAAGAAACAAGTGGTACAAATCGTTTTCTCTCTCTGGCAGTTCTTCAACACAGAGAATGGCTGTTGTTACCAACGACGCAGATGTTGGAGGTGGGTATCAGAGTAGATACTGAACGGTTGAGGGTTTGTTTTTTCCTGTGGAAAGAGAGCTGAGGATCCAGAGTCGGATCAGATTTGCAGTGACAACCCATCAATATGTTCCGTTGATGAAGAAGATGGGTGCGGCCTAAGAGGCCTTTTCGGTGAGCAGGTCAAATGCCAGAGTGGTTTTCACGGGACCAGTTGGACATGTGGTCCGGGTCTCACCTGCACATGCACCGGAATATAATCCTAAGGACCAGGATATCGCTCCTGTGGTGTCTGCACAGTTCTCACCTCCTAGATGGACGAAGGTTCGGGATCCAGGATTAGATCCTGGTGTCCATGCATGCAGGTCTCCGAGGCTGGGGAGCAGTCTTTCCAGGGGAAGTATTTCCAGGGGAAAAGGTCAAGCTGGGAAGCTTGTCTGCAATAAGCATTCTTGAATTAAGAGCTATTTTCAACGAGCATCTTCTTTGTGATCTGCCCGTGTTAATTCTGTCGGACGACTTAACAGCAGGGGCGTAAGTAAGCCGCTAGGGCGGAACAAGGAGCAAAGCCGCAATGGCAGAAGCCGCAAAAGTTTTCCGCTGGGCGGAAAGGCAGGTACACGCTGTATTAGCAGTCTTCGTTCCGGATGTAGACGACTGAGAAATAGATTTCCTCTGCAGACGCGATCGCCATCTGGGAGAAATGCAGTCGTCATCGAGAAGTTTTCACAGAAGTGACAAGTCTTTGAGGAGTGCCTCAATTGGACATGATGGCGTCTCGCCTCAACGAGAGACCTCGGGGATATTGTTCCAGGTCAAGGGACACTCAAGCTATAGCAGTGGACACCTTCGTGACACCTTGGGTGTTTTCAGTCGGTCTATGTGTCCCCTCCACTTTCACTCTTTCCGAAGGTGATACACATAAGAATAACAAAGGTTCAGGCGATCCTCATTGTTCCGGTCTAGTCAAGGAGGTGCTTGGTATCCAGATCTTCAAGACTTACTCATAGAAGATCCATAGCCTTTTTTCTTCTACGAGAGGACCTGTTGCAGCAGGGACCGGGCATGTATCAAGACTTACCGCGGCTGCATTTGACGGCAGGGCGTTTGTACGCCATATCCTAGCCCGAAAGGGTATTTCCGGTGAAGTCATTCCCACTTTGCTTCAAGCTAGGAAAGGAGTGACGGTGAAGCTTTACCTCCATATTTGGAGGAAGTAGGTGTCTTGGTGTGAATCCTAGAAGGCTCCTACGGAAGAATTTCAGCTGAGTCGTTTTTCTCCATTCTTTGCAAGCAGGTGTGGATGCTGGCCTAAACTTAGGCTCCATTTCAGTGCAGTGTTTGGCCTTATTAATTTTCTTTCAAAATGAATTGGCCACCTTTCCGGAAGTTCAGACTTTTGTGAAGGGAGTGCTGCACATCCAACCTCCGTTTGTGCCCCCACTGGCACTGTGGGTCCTTAACGTGGTGTTTGCGGTTTCTTATATCACACTGGTTGAAACCTTTTATGAAAGGTTGTGTTAAAAGTTCTCTCTTGGAAAGTGGTCATGTTATTGGCCATGGCATCCGCAAGGCGGGTGTCTGAAGTTGCGGCTTTATCTCACAAGAGCCCCTATTTGATCTTCCATGTGGATAGAGTGGAATTGAGAAATCGGAAAATAGTTCTGCCAAAAGTGGTTTCTCTGATTCCCAGAAACCAGCCTATTTTGATGCCTGTGGTTACTTAAGCGTTGGCTGATTCAAAGTCTCTCGATGTAGTCAGGGATTTGAATATTTATGTCGCCAGATCGGCTCAGATTGGGGAAACAGAGGCTCTGTTTGTCCTGTATGCTCCCAGCAAAATTGGGGCGCCTGTTCCTCTGCAGTCTGTTGCACGCTAGATCTGTAATACGATTCGGCATGCTCTTTCTACGGCTGGATTGCCGTTACCGAAGTCGGTGGAGACCCATTCTACTTGGAAGATGGGCTCTTCTTGGGCGGATGCCCGAGGAGTCTCAGCGGTTCAACTTTGGCGAGCGTCTACTTGGTCGGGTTCAAACACTTTTGCTAAGTTCTACAAGTTTGATACCCTGGCTGATGAGGACCTCGTGTTTGCTCAATCGGTGCTGCAGAGTCGTCCGCACTCTCCCGCTCGGTCTGGAGCTTTGGTATAAACCCCATGGTCCTTACGGAGTCCCCAGCATCCTCTAGGACGTCTGAGAAAATAAGATTTTAATACCTACCGGTAAATCCTTTTCTCTTAGTCCGTAGAGGATGCTGGGCGCCCGTCCCAGTGCGTACTGTGTCTACAGTTATTGGTTATGGTTACACTCTTGTGGTGTTTCTTTTCAGTCAGGCTGTTGCTGACGTTGTTAATGCCATGGCATGCGGTTTCTTATTACTGTTTGTGTTGACACACAGGTTGTGTTACATATTTTTTCATGCCGTTGGCTGGTGTTCTATTGAATGCCACATTCTGCGGCATGTTTGAGGTGTGAGCTGGTATGACACTCACCGTGTTTAAACAATAAATTCTTTCCTCGAAATGTCCGTCTCCCTGGGCACAGTTCTCTAACTGAGTTCTGGAGGAGGGGCATAGAGGGAGGAACCAGTTCACACCCATTCAAAGTCTTATAGTGTGCCTATGTCTCCTGTGGATCCTGTCTATACCCCATGGTCCTTACGGAGTCCCCAGCATCCTCTACGGACTAAGAGAAAAGGATTTACCGGTAGGTATTAAAATCCTATTTTATATAGTGTGCACATTCCGCAGCGCTTTACAGAGAATATTTTGCCATTCACATCAGTCCCTGCTCCAGTGGCGCTTACAATCTATATTCCCTACCACATGCACACACAGACACATTCATGCTAGGGTTAATTCTGTTCAGAGCCAATTAACCTACCAGTATATTTTTGAATTGTGGGAGGAAACCATGCAAGTTCGGGGAGAATATACAAACTCCACACAGTTAGGACTATGGTGGGAATCGAACCCATGACCTTAGTGCTGTGAGGCAGTAATGCTAACCATTACACCAGCCGTACTGCCCGATAGACTAGGCTAGATAGACTGTGCAGCGAAGTCAATCTTGACTGTGTAGTGTACGATCTAGTACAAACTGTAGTCAAAACCGGTGCTTCTGGGCTTTGAGTGAGTTCAAGGGAAATCGCATAGTCAAAATTGGGCATAGCAAGGATCTCACTGTGTGTACACACCTTTATGCTCTTGTCTTTTTCTATGGGGCTTTGTTGTAAAAAAAACAGAAAACAAAAAAAAACAACAACCAAAAACATGAATACGGTTTGCTAACTAAGTGTCTCTAGTGTCCTCTATTGGAGGATTTTAAAAGTACGAAGTTCTTAATTTTCTATGTATAGGTAGTCTATATATGGTATGTCCAAATAAAATATTACTCCCAGGTCTTCTACAGTTAGATATACACACAAATATAGGAAGAAGAAAGAGAATGTATTTGCACAGGGAGCCTTCAAATTATCAATGTACTGTATAGTCAGAAAATGTTTGTGGTATATGATGCCCACAAGTGAATGTTTCTGTGGATGTAGTTGGGTACGTGGCTGTACTATTGTTTCAGCATGGAATTCACTGTACACTCTATGGGGTATATGCAATTGCGGTCGAATTCCTGAAATTGTCGAAAAACTGGACTTTTTTGCCAAAAAAAAAAAAAAAAATCGACAATGCAATACAGTACTTACCGTCAAAAAAACGGACTTTCCAAATTCGACTTTTTGAAATTCGACTTTTGTCAAATTCGACTTTTCTGCAATGGTACAAATGCGGCAATTCGACAAAAGTATATTCAATTGAAGTTTGGAAATTCGACAACCGTGCTTTTAGACAGTAAATTCGTCATTTTCAATCCGCCACACTTTGGTGGGTGAAACTAATAAAAAAATTTAAAACATGTTTTTTTTAGTGTTTTTTTTTTATTTGTAATAGCATATCTATTTATATTAGAAGGGATTAGGTACTTGGTTTGTCTTTTTGGGAGGCACAAGTATTTATATATTTTTTTAAATTTTTTATTTTTATTTTTTAGATGGAATGGTAAAATCCCGGAAAAAAATGGCGTGGGGTCCCCCCTCCAAAGCATAACCAGCCTCGGGCTCTTCGAGCCGGTCCTGGTTCTAAAAATCCGGGGGGGGGGAAATGGACAGGGGATCCCCCGTATTTTTAAAACCAGCACCGGGCTCTGCGCCTGGTGCTGGTGCAAAAAATACGGGGGGGAAAAAGAGGAGGGGTCCCTCGTATTTTTTACACCAGCATCGGGCTCCACTAGCTGGACAGATAATGCCACAGCCGGGGGTCACTTTTATACAGCGCCCTGCGGCCGTGGCATTAAATATCCAACTAGTCACCCCTGGCCGGGGTACCCTGGGGGAGTGGGGACCCCTTCATTCAAGGGGTGTCCCCCCCCCCCCCCCAGCCACCCAAGGGCCAGGGGTGAAGCCCGAGGCTGTCCCCCCCCATCCAAGGGCTGCGGATGGGAGGCTGATAGCCTTGAGAAAATGTAAAGAATATTGTTTTTTCCTGTAGTACTACAAGTCCCAGCAAGCCTCCCCCGCAAGCTGGTACTTGGAGAACCACAAGTACCAGCATGCGGGAGAAAAACGGGCCCGCTGGTACCTGTAGTACTACTGAAAAAAAAAATACCCAAATAAAAACAGGAGACACACACCTTGAGAGAAACTTTATTACACACCTGCCGACACACACATACTTACCTATGTTGACCCGCCGACTGCCACGTCTCCTGATCCGACGATCCGGGGTACCTGTGAATCAAATTATACTCACCTCAATCCAGTGTCCAGATATAAATCCACGTACTTGGCAAAAAAACAAACCGCATTTACCCGAACCAGCGGACTGAAAGGGGTCCCATGTTTACACATCAGACCCCTTTCCCCCGAATGCCGTGACACCACGTGACTGCTGTCACCGAGGTCCCTACAGCCAATCAGCGAGCGCAACGTCCTGGCACTCTGCTAATTGGCTGGACGTCTGAGCTGCCTCGCAAAGCCTCTCCATTATACTCAATGGTGGGAACTTTGCGTCAGCGGCTGACCGCGGGTAACCCCACCGCTACCCGCAAAGTTCCCACCATTGAAAGTAATGGAGAGGCTTTGCGATGCGCTGTCTGAGGTCACACGCGCATACAGCCATTCAGGTGAGTGCAACGAAGTAGCGCTTCCTGATTGGCTGAAGGGACCTCGGTGACAGCAGTCACGTGGGGTCCCGGCATTCGGGGAAAGGGGTCTGATATGTAAACATGGGACCCCTTTCAGTCCGCTGGTTCGGGTAAATGCGGTTTGTTTTTTTGCCAAGTACGTGGATTTATATCTGGACACTGGATTGAGGTGAGTATAATTTGATTCACAGGTACCCCGGATCGTCGGATCAGTAGACGTTGCAGTCGGCTGGTCAACATAGGTAAGTATGTGTGTCGGCAGGTGTGTAATAAAGTTTTACTCTCAAGGTGTGTGTCTCCTGTTTTTATTTGGGTATTTTTTTCCCAGTAGTACTACAGGTACCAGCGGGCCCGTTTTTCTCCCGCATGCTGGTACTTGTGGTTCTCCAAGTACCAGCTTGCGGGGGAGGCTTGCTGGGACATGTAGTACTACAGGAAAAAACAATATTCTTTACATTTTCTCAAGGCTATCAGCCTCCCATCCGCAGCCCTTGGATTGGGGGGACAGCCTCGGGCTTCACCCCTGGCCCTTGGGTGGCTGGTGGGGGGGACCCCCTTGATTGAAGGGGTCCCCACTCCCCCAGGGTACCCCGGCCAGGGGTGACTAGTTGGATATTTAATGCCACGGCCGCAGGGCGCTGTATAAAAGTGACCCCCGGCTGTGGCATTATCTGTCCAGCTAGTGGAGCCCGATGCTGGTGTAAAAAATACGGGGGACCCCTACTCTTTTTGTCCCCCGTATTTTTTGCACCAGGCGCAGAGCCCGGTGCTGGTTTTAAAAATACGGGGATCCCCTGTCCATTTTCCCCCCGGATTTTTAGAACCAGGACCAGCTCGAAGAGCCCGAGGCTGGTTATGCTTTGGAGGGGGGACCCCACGCCATTTTTTTCCGAGTTTTTTTCCCCGTTTTTAAAAAAACGGAACAAATCCGTCAAATCGGCCGTTTTTCGTCAGCGGGACTGTCGAATCCGTTTTTTATTGCGTATGGTCAATTTCGGCACCCACTTGCCGAAATTTGACTGTCGAATTGAAAAACGGACGATAATTTGCCACGATTCGCCGCTAATTGCATATACCCCTATAGGGTGTGATATGATTATGATTAATACATTTTATTCTTCGCACAAGTTGCTGGACATAGTTGCTTTGACAACCATGTTCTTTTGTATGGTTATTGGCTAAAAATCACATTGGGGCTTCCTGTGTAAGTGACTGCTTAGGTGAGGGGATGGGGGGGGGCAGGATCTGTGATACAGTGAGGGTCTACGGTCTACACCTGTTTGGAAATATGTGGACCATGGTGAATTGTAGACTGCTTATTGTTCTTTGGGGGTGATTCATTTCTTTTAATCAGTGCCCGTCGGAGCAATTAAATTGCTGCTCCAATCATGCACTCCTCACTTTGCACAAGCCTAAATAGGTTTGTCCACGGATAGGGTGCCCAAACCACAGACTTTTCGTCTTGCCCCCTTAGCTGGCTGCGAGAGTTATTACATTTTATTTATAAGGTGCCACAAGTGTTTTACAGCAACGTACATAAGACAAATTAGAACAAAACAGGGTACACAGAACTTAACATTACAGAATAACTAAAACGGAGCACAGGTACAATGAGGAACAGTGAGAAGAAATAGCTTTCCTATTGACAAGAGAAAAATCCTGACCTCATGGCTTGTAAAAGTATGAATACATTTCAATAGGCCAGTCAAATTCAGGTTTGTTAGCAAAGCAAAAAACAAACATGCAACAGCACAAAACCATGTTGCACTGCAGGTGGGGCAGATGTAACATGTGCAGAGAGATTTAGATTTGTGTGGGGTGTGTTCAAAAATGCAGTTTAAAAATTAAGCAGCCAGTACTTACCCTGCACAAAAAAAATATAACCCACCCAAATCTAAAATCTCCCTGCACATGTTGCATCTGCCCCACCTGCAGTGCTGCATGGTTTTGCTTAGTTGCATGTTTTTTTCTCTAACGTCCTAAGTGGATGCTGGGGACTCCGTAAGGACCATGGGGAATAGCGGCTCCGCAGGAGACTGGGCACATCTAAAGAAAGCTTTAGGACTATCTGGTGTGCACTGGCTCCTCCCCCTATGACCCTCCTCCAAGCCTCAGTTAGATCTTTGTGCCCGAACGAGAAGGGTGCACACTAGGGGCTCTCCTGAGCTTCTTAGTGAAAGTTTTAGTTTAGGTTTTTTATTTTCAGTGAGACCTGCTGGCAACAGGCTCACTGCATCGAGGGACTAAGGGGAGAAGAAGCGAACTCACCTGCGTGCAGAGTGGATTGGGCTTCTTAGGCTACTGGACATTAGCTCCAGAGGGACGAACACAGGCCCAGCCTGGATGGGTCCCAGAGCCGCGCCGCCGGCCCCCTTACAGAGCCAGAAGGCAGAAGAGGTCCGGAAAATCGGCGGCAGAAGACGTCCTGTCTTCAACAAGGTAGCGCACAGCACTGCAGCTGTGCGCCATTGCTCTCAGCACACTTCACACTCCGGTCACTGAGGGTGCAGGGCGCTGGGGGCGGGCGCCCTGAGATGCAATAATAAACACCTTGGATGGCAAAAAATGCATCACATATAGCTCCTGGGCTATATGGATGCATTTAACCCCTGCCAGAATACATAGAAAAACGGGAGATAAGGCCGCCGATAAGGGGGCGGAGCCTATCTCCTCAGCACACTGGCGCCATTTTCCCTCACAGCTCCGTTGGAGGGAAGCTCCCTGTCTCTCCCCTGCAGTCACTACACTACAGAAAGGGTTAAAAAAGAGAGGGGGGGGCACTAATTACGCGCAGTATTAAAGATACAGCAGCTATAAGGGGAAAAACACTTATATAAGGTTATCCCTGTATATATATAGCGCTCTGGTGTGTGCTGGCAAACTCTCCCTCTGTCTCTCCAAAGGGCTAGTGGGGTCCTGTCCTCTATCAGAGCATTCCCTGTGTGTGTGCTGTATGTCGGTACATTTGTGTCGACATGTATGAGGCGAAAAATGATGTGGAGACGGAGCAGATTGCCTGTAATAGTGATGTCACCCCCTAGGGGGTCGACACCTGAGTGGATGAACTGTTGGAAGGAATTACGTGACAGTGTCAGCTCTGTATAAAAGACAGTGGTTGACATGAGACAGCCGGCTACTCAGCTTGTGCCTGTCCAGACGTCTCATAGGCCGTCAGGGTCTCTACAGCGCCCGTTACCTCAGATGGCAGATATAGACGCCGACACGGATACTGACTCCAGTGTCGACGGTCAAGAGACAAATGTGACTTCCAGTAGGGCCACACGTTACATGATTGAGGCAATGAAAAATGTTTTTACACATTTCTGATAATACGAGTACCACCAAAAAGGGGTATTATGTTCGGTGAGGAAAAACTACCTGTAGTTTTCCTGAATCTGAGAAATTAAATGAGGTGTGTGATGATGCGTGGTTTTCCCCCGATAACAACTGATAATTTCTAAAATGTTATTGGCATTATATCCTTTCCCGCCAGAGGTTAGGGTGCGTTGGGAAACACCCCCTAGGGTGGATAAAGCGCTCACACGCTTGTAAGGGCTCTACCCTCTCCTGAGATGGCCGCCCTTAAGGATCCTGCTGATAGAAAGCAAGAGGGTATCCTAAAATGTATTTACACACATACTGGTGTTATACTGCGACCAGCTATCGCCTCAGCCTGGATGTGCAGTGCTGGGTTGGCGTGGTCGGATTCCCTGACTGAAAATATTGATACCCTAGATAGGGACAGTATATTTTTGCCTATAGAGCATTTAAAAGATGCATTTCTATATATGCGTGATGCACAGCGGAATATTTGCCGACTGGCATCAAGTCTAAGTGCGTTGTCCATTTCTACCAGTAGAGGGTTAGGGACACGTCAGTGGTCAGGTGATGCGTATTCCAAACGGCATTTGGAAGTATTGCCTTATTAAAGGGAGGAGTTATTTGGGGTCGGTCTTTCAGACCTGGTGGCAACAGCTGGGAAATCCACGTTTGTACCCCAGGTCGCCTCTCAACATGAGAAGACGCCGTATTATCAGGTGTAGTCTTTTCGTGGACAAGCGGGCAAAAGATTCCTCATTTCTGCCCCGTGACAGAGGGAGAGGAAAAAGGCTGCAGAAATCAGCCAGTTCCCAGGAACAGAAACCCTCTCCCGCCTCTGCCAAGCCCTCAGTATGACGCTGGGGCTTTACAAGCAGAATCGGGCACGGTGGGGGGCCCGTCTCAATGAATTTCAGCGCGCAGTGGGCTCACTCGCAAGTAGACCCCTGGATCCTTCAGGTGATATCTCAGGGGTACAAATTAGAATTCGAGACGTCTCCCCCTCGCCGTTTCCTAAAGTCTGCTTTACCGATGTCTCCTTCTGACAGGGAGACTGTTTTGGAAGCCATTCACAAGCTGTATTCCCAGCAGGTGATAACAAGGTACCCCTCCTGCAACAGGGAACGGGGTATTATTCCACACTGTTGTGGTACCGAAGCCGGACGGCTCGGTGAGACAGATTCTAAATCTAAAATCTTTGAACACTTACATACAGAGGTTCAAATTCAAGATTGAGTCACTCAGAGCAGTGATTGCGATCCTGGAAGAAGGGGACTACATGATGTCTCGGGACATCAAGGATGCTTACCTTCATGTCAAAATTTACCCTTCTCATCAAGGGTACCTCAGGTTTATGGTACAGAACTGTCACTATCCGTTCAGACGCTGCCGTATGGATGGTCCACGGCACCCCGGGTCTTTACCAAGGTAATGGCCGAAATTATGATATTTCTTCGAAGGAAGGGAATTTTAGTTATCCTTTACTTGGACGATTCCCTGATAAGGGTAAGATCCAGGGAACAGTTGGAGGTCGGTGTAGCACTATTTCAGGTAGTGTTGCGGCAGCACGATTGGATTCTCCATATTCCAAAATCGCAGCTGGTTCCGACGACTTGTCTTCTGTTCCTAGGGATGATCCTGGACACAGTCCAGAAAAAGGTGTTTCTCCCGGAGGAGAAAGCCAGGGAGTTATCCGAGCTAGTCAGGAACCTCCTAAAACCGAGCCAAGTCTCAGTGCATCAATGCACAAGGGTTCTGGGTAAAATGGTGGCTTCCTACGAAGCAATCCCATTCGGCAGATTCCACGCAAGAACTTTCCAGTGGGACCTGCTGGACAAATGGTCCGGGTCGCATCTTCAGATGCATCAGCGGATAACCCTGTCACCAAGGACAAGGGTGTCCCTCCTGTGGTGGTTGCAGAGTGCTCATCTTCTAGAGGGCCGCAGATTCGGCATTCAGGACTGGGTCCTGGTGACCACGGATGCCAGCCTGCGAGGCTGGGGAGCAGTCACACAGGGAAGGAATATCCAGGGCTTATGGTCAAGTCTGGAGACATCACTTCACATAAATATCCTGAAGCTAAGGGCCATTTACAATGCTCTAAGCTTAGCAAGACCTCTGCTTCAAGGTCAGCCGGTGTTGATCCAGTCGGACAACATCACGGCAGTCACCCACGTAAACAGACAGGGTGGCACAAGAAGCAGGAGGGCAATGGCAGAAGCTGCAAGGATTCTTCGCTGGGCGGAAAATCATGTGATAGCACTGTCAGCAGTATTCATTCCGGGAGTGGACAACTGGGAAGCAGACTTCCTCAGCACGACCTCCACCCGGGAGAGTCTTCCACATGATTATAAACCGTTGGGAAAAACTCGACAGGTATTGCGCCAGGTCAAGGGACCCTCAGGCAATAGCTGTAGACGTTCTGGTAACACCGTGGGTGTACCAGTCAGTGTATGTGTTCCCTCCTCTGCCTCTCATACCCAAGGTACTGAGATTGATAAGATGGAGAGGAGTAAGCACTATATTCGTGGCTCCGGATTGGCCAAGAAGGACTTGGTAACCGGAACTTCAAGAGATGCTCACGGAGGATCCGTGGCCTCTACCTCTAAGAAGGGACCTGCTCCAGCAAGGACCCTGTCTGTTCCAAGACTTACCGCGGCTGCGTTTGACGGCATGGCGGTTGAACGCCGGATCCTGAAAAAGCATTCCGGATGAAGTCATCCCTATCCTGATCAAAGCCAGGAAGGATGTAACCGCAAAACATTATCACCGCATTTGGCGAAAATATGTTGCGTGGTGCGAGGCCAGTAAGGCCCGACGGAGGAAATTCAACTGGGTCGTTTCCTACATTTCCTGCAAACATGAGTGTCTATGGGCCTGAAATTGGGGTCCATTAAGGTTCAAATTTCGGCCCTGTCAATTTTCTTCCAAAAAGAACTAGCTTCAGTCCCTGAAGTTCAGACGTTTGTAAAAGGGGTACTGCATATACAGCCTCCTTTTGTGCCCTCAGTGGCACTTTGGGATCTCAATGTAGTTTTTGGGTTCCAAAAGTCACATTGGTTTGAACCACTTAAATCTGTGGAGTTAAAATATCTCACATGGAAAGTGGTCATGCTGTTGGCCCTGGCCTGGGCCAGGCGCGTGTCAGAATTGGCGGCTTTATCCTGTAAAAGCCCTTATCTGATTTTCCATTCGGACAGGGCGGAATTGAGGACTCGTCCTCAGTTTCTCCCTAAGGTGGTTTCAGCGTTTCACCTGAACCAACCTATTGTGGTGCCTGCGGCTACTAGGGACTTGGAGGACTCCAAGTTGCTAGACGTTGTCAGGGCCCTGAAAATATGTGTTTCCAGGACGGCTGGAGTCAGGAAAACTGACTCGCTGTTTATCCTGTATGCACCCAACAAGCGGGGTGCTCCTGCTTCTAAGCAGACTATTGCTCGTTGGATTTGTAGTACAATTCAGCTTGCACATTCTGTGGCAGGCCTGCCACAGCCAAAATCTGTAAAAGCCCATTCCACAAGGAAGGTGGGCTCATCTTGGGCGGCTGCCCGAGGGGTCTCGGCTTTACAACTTTGCCGAGCAGCTACTTGGTCAGGAGCAAATACGTTTGTAAAATTCTACAAATTTGATACCCTGGCTGAGGAGGACCTGGAGTTCTCTCATTTGGTGCTGCAGAGTCATCCGCACTCTCCCGCCTGTTTGGGAGCTTTGGTATAATCCCCATGGTCCTTATGGAGTCCCCAGCATCCACTAGGACGTCAGAGAAAATAAGAATTTACTTACCGATAATTCTATTTCTCGTAGTCCGTAGTGGATGCTGGGCGCCCATCCCAAGTGCGGATTGTCTGCAATACTGGTACATAGTTATTGTTACCAAAAAATCGGGTTATTGCTGTAGTGAGCCATCTTTTCTAGAGGCTCCTCTGTTATCATGCTGTTAACTGGGAACTGGGTTAGATCACAAGTTATATGGTGTGATTGGTGTGGCTGGTATGAGTCTTACCCGGGATTCAAAATCCTTCCTTATTGTGTACGCTCGTCCGGGCACAGTATCCTAACTGAGGCTTGGAGGAGGGTCATAGGGGGAGGAGCCAGTGCACACCAGATAGTCCTAAAGCTTTCTTTAGATGTGCCCAGTCTCCTGCGGAGCCGCTATTCCCCATGGTCCTTACGGAGTCCCCAGCATCCACTACGGACTACGAGAAATAGAATTATCGGTAAGTAAATTCTTATTTTTTTGTTTTGCTTTGGTAACAAACCTGAATCAGGCCCTCAGGATTAGCCACCTTGCTAAGGGATGTTCTGTACACACGGTGAGAGCTGTGTGCTGAGCGATCTATAGGAGGGTACACACGGAGCGATGTTCAGCTAATTTCTAAGCAATCTGACTAGATTGCTTAGAAGTTAAGCACTGATCTCTCTGTGTATGCCCCACAGCGATAGTGATGCGCGGACCCACTCGCCGCTACCACCGTTGCTAGATTGGCCTACATACAGGCACAATCTAGCACATCGCTCATTTCTCTGCTGGGTGAAATGAGCGCCCATCCTGCACATCTCTGGTTCACATCTCCCCGTGTGTACTGGCCATTAGGCACTGTCGATGGTCATTGCATCGAAAACAAGGCATTATTATACCTTACACCAGGCATTTCCAACCACGGTCCTCAAGGCACACCAACAGTGCAGGTTTTAGTGATATCCAGGCTTCAGCACAGATGGTTAAATCAAAATAACTGAGGTACTAATTAAGTCACCTGTGTTCAAGCCTGGATATCACTAAAACCAGGACTGTTAGTGTGCCTTGAGGACCGCGGTTGGGAAACACTGCCTTACACAGTCAGCAATTCAACATACTGTCTTGGGTTAAACAACAATGTGGTGGATTTGGCTGTAGACATATGATTCCATATGCCAAGTATCCTAAAGCTGGAGACATTGCAGTAAACTTTTTAAGTATACCTTGAATAAAAACCTCTACATAATATATAGTTTATCTGTAGATTAATCTGAACAAGTATTTAATTAATAAACTGACACTTGGATTGAGTGTGAATTAATATTCTTTCCTTTTAATTTGGTTGCATCTAAGTTTGGGTTTCAAAATTCAGTGTACCTGAGGGTTGTTGGCAAAAATCTAAACAATTTTGTTTATTGCAGGTAGTAACATGTATTTAGCTAACTTGCATCAACATCATCCTGAGGGGTGACTGGACATTTCTGCGCTAGAATGCGAAAATATATATATAATTTTCCAAAGTAACTGATGTAACTCTCGGTAACAATATATGTAACCAGGAAAGGACGTGGTAATTTCTGACATAAAATACGTGTCTGATTTCTCTGAAACTATAACAGATATTTATTTATTCCATACTTTTTTTTTTTTACAATAAAGCATAAACCACACAGATTGACTTTTCTGAAAATTGTACTAAATCATTCTTATTACCTTGACAATATTTAATGGAATTGACGTAACACGAAAATCGTCACGGATGTAACCATCAAATACATGAATCAGGAAATGAAAAAGGCCCCTTGCATTAACTGGCATAGGGTCATTTACCTTTCTAACAATGTTTTCAGATGGTTACCATATCTCATCATCTTTGTTTTAACTCTTTCACTAACATAAAACCACATGAAACACTGATTATCAACATATAATTTCTGACAGTACATCCTCAACCTTTTGTTATAAACTACAATAATCCAAGTTTCTTACCTTCAGAAAACGGCAATAGATAATCAGTGGTCACAATCAGTGTCTGCCTGATGCCTGGTAGTCATTACTGAAATAAGACAAAATGGCAGCATATCATTACTAATTTTCTCCTGCAGGGTCCACAGATTATCCACAGGATAACATTGGGATATAAGGTAGCCTCAGTGGCATGGCATCAATCAATCAAAGCTTTCGGCCTCCCAGAATGCAACGGGCAAGACTCCTATATCCCCGCCTCCTTGCTTAGGCAATTCAAATTTTTGTTTGGTGCGGTAGGAGCTGGACCATGGGCAAAAAGCAATGAAGGAGGTAAGCCGCACGTTAAGGTGGGCAGAACTTCATCATCCAGACTTGTCTGCAGTGTTCATTCCGGGAATCCTAAACTGGGAAGCGGATTTTCTTCCAGACAAGTGGGGGCTACCAGAGATAGAAACCCCCAAAGATCCTGCATATGGGTCAAGGACCAAGGATCCCAAAGTGACCGTTGTGGATGCCTTGTCAGTAAGATGGGACTTTCGTCTGTTCTATGTGTTTACATCGATCGCCCTGTTGCCCAGAGTGATTCGAAAGGTAAAACAGGGAAATGGCGCCATGATATTAATAGCTCCGGCTTGGCCCAGAAGACATTGGTACACAGATCTGCAGAGGCTGTCGGTGGATACTCCGTTCCTACTCCCTCAACGTCCAGATCTACAGTCTCAGGGTCCTTGCTATTACAAGCATCTGGATCGGCTGTCTATGAAGGCATGGCTCTTGAGACTTCCATCCTGAAAGCAAGAGCATTCTCACAACAGGTAATTCAAACAATGCTTGGGGCAAGCAGACCTTCCTCAGCTCACATTTATTACCGAATATGGCAAGCCTTATATGACCCTTACTGACACCTCTGCTACCTCAAAGTCTATGGATGTTGTGAGGGCTTTGAAGATCTACGTGAAGCGGACAGCTCGTCACAGGAAATCTGACTCTGTTTGTTCTCTATGATCCCAAGAAGATTGGGTGTCCTGCTTCAAAGCAGTCTATTGCTCGCTGGACCAAGCTTACTATCCAGCATGCTTATTCTACGGCAGGCCTGCCGGTTCCAAGATCTGTACAGTCCCACTCTACAAGGTCGGTGGGTTCTTTCTGGGTGGCTGCCCGGGGTGTCTCTGCTTTACAGCTCTGCCGAGCAACTACTTGGTCAGTTTCGATCACGTTTTCTAAGCTCTACAAGTTTGATACTTTAGTATCTGAGGACCTTCAGTTTGGTAAGTCAGTTCTGCAGGAACCTCAGCATACTCCCACCCAGTTTAGGAGCTTTGGTAAATCCCCATGGTACTAATGTGGACCCCAGTATCATCTAGGACGTAAGAGAAAATAAATCCTTTACTTGTAGTCCATAGAGGATACTGGGCGCCTGCCCAGTGCTTCGTTTATTCCTGCACTGTTACTTGGTTAAGTATTGTTGGTTCAGCTGTTGCTGTTCCTGGTTTAAAGCTTGGTTAGCTAGGCTTTCCTTTAGTTTGGGTGTGCTGGTTCGGAATCTCACCACTATCTTTTCTATCCTTCTCTCAAAATATATGTCTGTCTCCTCGGGCACCGTTTCCTAGACAGAGTCTGGTAGGAGGGGCATAGAGGAAGGAGCCAGCCCACACTAGCAAGTTCTTAAAGTGCACATGGCTCCTAGTGGACCCATCTATACCCCATGGTACTAATGTGGACCCCAGTATCCTATACGGACTACGAGAAAAGGATTTACTGGGTAGGTAATTAAAATCCTATATTCTCTTAAGTCCACAGTATCCACAGGGATCCCACCCTGACGCACCTGATTTGAGGATCTTTACACTTACTAACCTCTTTCCTCTTGTGTGGAAGTGTGTGTATGTGTTCTTCTCGCATAATTAGGTCTCTCTATGATGCTCCTGCCTTGAGCTTTGAAAATTAACCAAATCGCCTGAAGCAGGAAGCGGGGATACAGGAGACTGGTCCGTTGCATTTTGGGAGGCCGAAAACTTTGATCGATTGGTGCCATTCCACTGACGCTAACTTATATCCCAGTGTTATTCTGTGGATACTGTGGACTCCGGAGAAATAGAGTTATCGACGGCAAGTCTACCATAACTACATATTTTTAACTAATATAGACTATGACTGATGTCCTGTGAAAACAATTTTTTAAATAGTCAAATTTTTTATTTTTTTTCCATGACCCGTGGATAGATAGATAGGTAGATATAGAGAGAGAGAGATGTGCGCCGGACATTTTTCGGGTTTTGGATTCGGACGCGTTTTGGCAAAACCTCCCTGAAATTTTTTTTCGGATTCGTTGGTTTTTTTTTTTCTTTTCAAAACCCCCTCAAAAACAGCATAAATCATAGAATTTGGGGGTAATTTTGATTCTATTTAACCTCAATAACCACAATTTCCACTCATTTCCAGTCTATTCTGAACACCTCACAATACTATTTTTAGTCCTAAAATTTGCACCGAGGTCGCTGGATGACTAAGCAAAGCGACCCAAGAGGGCGGCACAAACACCTGGCCCATCTAGGAGTGGCACTGCAGTGTCAGAGAGGATGGCACTTAAAAAAATTGGCCACAAACAGCACATGATGCAAAGAAAAGAGAAAAAAAGAGGTGCACTGTGGTCGCTGGATGGCTAAGCTAAGCGACACAAACACCTCAATATCACAGGAATTATTTGTTCTAATCAATGGTATTATTGGTCTAAATCACTGGAAGAAAATGACAATCACTGGAATTATTTGTTCTAATCAATGGTGGTGTTGGTCCAAATCACTGGAAGAAAATGACAAAATCACTGGAATTGTTCGTTCTAATCAATGGTGTTATTGGTCCAAATCACTAGAAGAAAATGGAATGGATGGATACTTGCAGTGACACAGAGCTGCAAGATACAGCAATGGCCTACTGTACTGTACTACTATAATTATTATATAGATGACAGATATAATGTTACATTGTGGGGGAATCGAGTATACGTTCTGTCACCAGGTACCAGTGATTGACCACCTCATGTATATAGGTGATAGATATAACGTTACATTGTGGGGGAATCGAGTATACGTTCTGTCACCAGGTACCAGTGAATGACCACATCATGTATATAGGTGACAGATATAAAGTTACATTGTGGGGGAATCCAGTATACGTTCTGTCACCAGGTACCAGTGAATGGCCACATCATGTATATACTTATACTGGTGGTCCCCAGTCCCCACAATGCAGCACACTGATCAGATATTTGCAGCACACTGAGCACAGATATGGAGCGTTTTCAGGCAGAGAACGTAGATATTTGCAGCACACTGAGCACAGATATTTGCAGCACACCGAGCACAGATTACGGAGCTTTTCAGGGAGAGAACGCTGCCACGTCCTCTCCGTTCAATCTCCAATGCACAAGTGAAAATGGCGGCGACGCGCGGCTCCTCATTGAGACCATTCTGGAAAATTGTCTCAGTCTCGGGGGGGGGGGGGGGGCATGATCAATGGTAATATGTATCAGATATGCCAACGAATGACCAAATTCCTTAAAATGCTTGGCAACAGGTTGATTCATCTTACGACCTGACCGAATCAAGTGTATGGCAGATCGCTGGGCTGCCATTCTCTCGCTAAATTTACGAGTGGTTTGACCCACATAGTAAAAACCACATGGGAAAACTACAGTGCAAACCACAAATGTTGAATTACATGAGAGGACATAGCGGATGTCATATATTTTGTTTGCTTGCAAATCTTTCAAACATCCTAATGTAGTCATGTGACTACATGTGGTACATTGGCTGCACTTATAGCAGCCCGGTGGTTTAACACATACATTACTATAGCCCTGACGAAGCTTAATAGAAGGGAAATGTGCATAGGCATCCTTGTGCGCAGTCAGAACTGGTACAATTAGAAATATGTAATCCTGTGTGTTTAGCTGTAACAATGAATCAATGTGATGGCAATAGTGTACCAAATGAGATTAATACTTATTATACAGAGGTATTAACCAGGAATTAAATCTTTGTGCTATACCATGAGTCCTATATAAGTATATAACCTATAACTAAAGGTCCTCTTGCAGAACAGTGATTCTATTAAACTACGTTGTATCCATCTAGCTATATGTGAAATATTTATAATTTTCACACATAGTTCTATGATTAAATGAGAGGAAATTAAGGTACTATATAGTTTTTCTAAGGAATACAGCCACATGGATCGGTTAGCTACATAACCAATTAAAACATTGGTGAACAGATATTACAGCTTTTAATGTTAATAACTAATTGGAAACAGGTACCAGAATACTTACACATGTCATTTTACATATGAGCATGGGGAATCTATAGGAATATGCAAAAGAAATCACTTGATGCAGTAGGATGTATCAATATAGCAGGAATTTATTCTGCTCTATATATGTTTGCAAAGCTCCAGGCAGTATCTGTATTTTAAATAAAGCCGTTCTAGCCGGATTTATTCAGTACCCGATTATATTACATGAAGATGCCAAGAACATACTGAACACTAATGCTGTTATAAATACTTCTATTTAGCTACAGGAAAGCAACAAATGTAACAACTTCTAACTACTGAAATAGGAATCCATAAATATCAGATATAACTTTGTTACATTTGTTGCCACCATCAGACATCACTGCTAGAAATAATCTAGCTGTTATTTATAAGCAGAATAATAGTTCTAAATACATTACAGGCAAAAATCATCATACAGAATAAAGACAGCGCACAAGCATTTTCTTTTAAAATCACATTTTTACTGCTTCGAAGTGGTCATTCGATTCCGCTTGTTGTGCACAGTGAGCAAACGTGGCACCCATCTTGCCGATAGCTTTGTCATGCCCATATGTTCATGTAGGATATTCTGCACACTTTCAAATGAGAAGCCCATAATCTCAACAATGTGATCTTCACTCGCCGGTCTGCCAATACGATATCATGGATTTTGTTGACCATTTCATCCGTAGTCACCTCAACTGGGTGGCCTGGATGATGATGGACGACCACGCTTGAATTCATTGAAACAAAATCTGATGGTTGTCACGAAGGTGAAAGGTCCCCATAAACTGCTGCCAACTTTTCTTTGATTTCCTCTCACGTTTTCCCATCCAAAAACAAGAATCCAATCACTGATCGGTACTGCACTTTCTCCATAGTCAGAAAAACTCAAACTTGCTCACTTCCAACAGCTACCAAAAGTACACAATGAATTTATCTGAATTTCTGAGTCTCGTTGTTTGACAGATGACACTAAATGATACACAGGTTTGACGTCAGTGGCGCCATTTGTCTCCAAACACGGGTGCATGCGCACACAGATCTATCTATATCTATCTATCTATCTATCTATCTATCTATCTATCTATATATATATATATATATATATATATATATGAGACAGGCTCAAGGCAGATCGCACTCTTGTGGTTCACAACAGCTGGGGTGTCGTCCTCAGAGCCATGAGAATTATCTTCAATATGTATATTCTCCATATATACTGCTGGAAGAGGGCACTCACCAGACTTCTCAGCACGTTTTAAAAGATATATTATTTATTTCATGTTAAAAAATTAGGTCGACGTTTCGGCCCGCTGCGGAGCCTTTCTCAAGACCAAAAAAGTGCACGCAGGCACCCAGACAATAAGACAAAGCAGACCGATAGAGACAGAGAGATATTTTATACATGTATATTTAAATGATTGTACTATTTGGCCACAATATTATTTTACCAGCATGTTAATTTGTGTATAAAAAATTTGGAAGTGATTTTAGAAGTATTTGTAATAATTTGCAATTGCTGTCAGTCTGCTGTCGCTGAAGGTTATACTGTATTTCGGCAGGCCCCATCTGCAGTGCTTTATTTTAGACCTAGCTTTCATAGCTGGCAACTCGTGAGCCTGCAAAATTATCAAAGGGTACGTATCGTGTAACATTAAACCATGCAGTAGCGTATGTAGACAAAATTGACATTACAACATGTAGTTATACAGATTCTGTCATTATCCATAGAATGCATACTGTATTTTTGTGTTACTGTTTAAACTGTAGATTTATAGGTCTTTGTTCATATGTTAAATCAGTGAATACTTCTTTGACAAAATCCAAAATATTGCAAGCCATTATTACAAAAATAAATGCAAAAATTATTATTATTAATGTGTAGATGCGACAAACCCTAGAACAATACAGGTTACACAAAACTTAGCATTACAGTAACTGAAAACTAGCACCGGTAATAGCAGCACAGTTCTCAGTACACAATACAGCGGAGATGTAAGGAAGCAAAGGCGTAATCGGTATACTACTAGGTGTGGGCAGCCATTGGAAGAGCTGAACGGTTGAGAGCGAGAGGATATACGGGTATAGACGTCGCTGGGTAGGAGAGAGCTGTACTTTAAGTGCAAGAGAAGAGGGCTATGAGAATAGGAGGGAAGGAGCTTTCAATCTAGAGGGAGGGGGAAGATGTCAAAGTGAATAACAGCTGTTTCTCAAGGTGCATACACATGGTGAGATTTTGACTAAGTGCTAATTTTGACTGTGCGATTTCCCTTGAACTCCCCAGAGCCCAGAACTACCTATATTTTGACTATATTTACTTGCGATTTGGACTATATTAGAAACTAGATTATACACAATATAGTCAAAATGGCCTTGCCTGCACAATCTATTTTTTCTTGCGATACCGACCCCATAGGAGCGTGTATCGGTATCGCAAGCTGTATACACACTGTGCGATGTGTGCTAACTTTTCTTACGGTTTTGACTGTGTAGTCAAAATCGTTAGCACACATCGCACAGTGTGTATGCACCTTTAGACGATAATAAATTGCAGCAACACTTTCTTTGCATATAAAATACTTTTGTTCTTTTTAGTTAGTAAGCAAATCACTTATGCTGGTATTACCACATAGATTTGTTGTTGCTTTTATATGTACAGGGCTGTTACAGTATGCCTTTTTGGAGCACTGCGGAGCAAATTCTAAGGCTTGTATTGAGATATTTGAACAGCGGGTACTTCAGGATGAGCTAGCCATTTGTTTAAAAAGGGAAGAGAATTTAATATTAGTTACAAATTTTGTCACCAGGTGGCATTGCAAATCAAGGGAGTAGTGGTACAGTTGTTCAGTGGGGATGCAGTCAAGATTCCGCCGGACAGAATCCCTGCGGTCGAAATACCGACACTGGGATCCCGACCGGCACAATCCCGACATTCGCCCTCTGTGGGTGTCCACGACACCCATAGAGGGAGAATAAATTAGTGTGTCCACAGCATGGCGAGCGCAGCGACCCCGCAAGGGGCTGCGTTGCGCTCGCCCCCCTGTCGGGATTGTGCCAGTCGGCATCCCGGTGTCAGTATTCCGACCGCCGGGATCCCGTCCGGCGGGATTTCGGACTGTGTTCAGTGTGTCCTCCATTGTGCTTAATAGCTGTTTCAATTTGAAGAGCAGCATTCCTTATAGCAGAATGTAACATGTTCAGTGGAATTGCCAGTACATGACCTCTAACTGTTTTTGTCGGGGTATGGCACACTTCCCGATTCACCTGGTTATAGCGATACTTTAATTTTGGCAACTGTGTGTGTGTGTGTGTATGTATGTATGTGTGTATGTATGTGTGTATGTATGTGTGTATGTGTGTGTGTGTGTGTGTGTGTATGTATATATATATATATATATATATATATAGAAAGTAGTAACATGCGGCACTCACAGCTTAGTAGAAACTGGTAAATAAACGGCCAGACTCCGTGAAGATAGATCAACGTTTCAATTTATAAAATTTTCGTCAGGATACAAACAAATACAAATGAACTCACCTTATATCCCCACCAGCGTGAACATTTCTCCCGCCCGCCGGAGCGCCAGCGCAGGACGCTGAGGCAGGGCGCTGTCAGATGACGTCGCGGCTAACAGCCGTTACGTGCACACCAAACCCATCACCATGGTGACAATCTAAACAAGGCAAAATGCTGCAGTCAATGGCGGTACTTAGAAATAAGACCTCCGTATAGTAATAAGATACAATCGCTTAAAAGCTTATTCCAATACTTCGACAAAAGTTAACATTTCGGATATAACCACCATGTTCAACGTGACAGATTAAGGGGATCTGCTAAGAGAAACCCATAGATATTAGTAACACTGAGTCACGAAAAAAGGGGGAAAAAACATTGTAGTCACAAAATGAATCGGGGCAAATGTAACAATCATATGGTACAAAAAATATATATAAAAATGAAAAGAATGAAAAAAATGAAAAAAATTTATGAAAATTTTTATAATCAATGTATATGAAAAAATTATATCTAATAAAAATAAAAAAACAATATGATGCAAACTAGCAGTACTTGACACCTAAAAGCAGGACAAGGGAAGAGTTTCGTTAAGGCCCCGTGGGGCCAAGACATCCAATTTGGATATCCATCTGGCCTCACATCTCAGCAGAGCAGCCCCTCTGTCGCCTCCTCGTAATGATAAAGGAATATGATCTATCATGCGGTACTTGATGCTGGCCACACTATGTTTAAATTCAGCAAAGTGTCTGGCCACTGGTTGTTCACTCATACCAGTGGACAGTGCCTGTCTAATAGCTGATCTGTGTGCCGTCATCCTCTCTTTGAACTTCCTGATAGTTTTACCTATATAGGAGAGTCCGCATGGGCATATGATCTGGTATACGACATAGGTGCTCTCACATGTTAAGCGATGCTGAATTTTAAGCTTTGTACCTAAATGAGGGTGACAAAAAGTGTCACCACTAATCAGATACTTACAAGTAGTACAGGGACACTTGTAGCATCCCAGTTTACCTGAAGTTAAAAAGTTCTTTGGGGGTGGCTTCCCTTTACCTGTAATGTCAGTTTTGACCAGAATATCCCGCAAATTGCTGGATCTGGAGAAACATGGCATCAAATCTACTCCGCCCAACTTCAATTGATCATCTGACTTAATAAGATGCCAATGTTTTTTGGCAATTTTACATACAGTCTCAGAACGTGAATGGTACTGATTCACCCAAGGAAGTTTGGAATCCTGTGTTGTCCTAATCTTTTTGACTAATAGGTCTTTTCTATCCATGGCCAATACTTTTTCTTTATCAAGAAGTAGTTTACGTAATTGGTAACCCCTAGCTACAAATTTGGATATAAGGTCATCAATTTGAGCTGATGCTATAGATGCATTATCATTGATCCTTCTGATTCTGATCATCTGTGAGTATGGTAAGCCATATTTCAGGCTTCTGGGGTGACAGCTGTTCCAATGCAGGAATGTATTGCGGTCAGTTGGTTTAGTAAAGACCGTGGTTGAAATCCTACCTTCAAGGAGAGAGATTCTAACATCTAGGAAATCTATCACCTGTCTATCCATCTTAAAGGTAAATTTAACTGGACTGGCAGAGTTGTTATGAGTTTCCATGATCAATTTAAATTTTTCTTCCGTGCCCCTCCAAATCAACAAAAGATCATCTATGAATCTTGTATAAAATACAATATCCATAGCTATTTCTGGATCTCTGAAAAATAAATCATTCTCGACTGCAAACATGAAGATGTTAGCGTACGTCGGAGCAACTGCAGAACCCATCGCACACCCTTTGGTCTGTAAATAAAAATCACCATCAAAAAGAAAAAATTTTTTGGTGAGGATGAGTTCCAACAGTTGCCCCGCAATTTCAACATGTGCAGCATTTAAAGAGCTAAATTCCAGCAAGAATTTCTGTACCGCTTCTAAACCCTCTGCATGAGGAATGACAGTATATAAACTGCACACATCTGCAGTAATAAGCCAAACATCATTAGAAACAGTATCCAAATCAATCAATTTGTTGAGGAGTGCTGTGGTGTCCAACAAATAATTAGGTTGTGTCTGCACCAAAGGTTGCAGAATGGTATCAAGAAAAGTAGATATGGGCTGAAATAAAGAGCCCCGTGCCGCAATAATGGGCCTCCCCGGTGGAGGGTCGAGGCCCTTATGGATCTTGGGCAAACTGTAAAGTAACGGTACAATGGGAAACTCTGGAATAAGGACCTCAAAGCACTCCTCAGAGATGAGGGACGAATCTAGTGCAATCAACAACGTTTCTCTTAGGCATTTAGAAAAACCAATGGTAGGGTCTCCCCGGAGTTTTAAATAAACACCAGGTTCCACTAACTGACGTTGTAATTCAGATCTATAATCTTGAAGGTCCTGAAGCACTACCGCACCCCCCTTATCTGCAGGACGAATAACAAGATTGTCATTGCTTGATAAAGACTTCAAAGCTTTGAGTTCTTGTGGATTCAAATTGGGTCTCATGGGAGCTGGATCTTTCATGGTATTCACCACCTGCTGATCAATAACACGCATGAAAGTCTTGATGCTTGGATTATTAGTCAAGGGGTCAAAAGAAGATGGTTTTTTGAATTGAAGTATGCTGGACGGAATAGAACTTGTATCACTCCGGGTAGAATCAGGTTGTTTCTGTGAAAAAAACTCTTTTAATTTGAGCTTACGTTGAAGTTGGTGCTTCTCAATATTCCATCTCAGAGGATCAAAATCTTTAGACGGCACAAATGAAAAACCCTTTGAGAGGACACTTTTTTCACTGTCTGTGAGTTCTACACTAGACAAATTGAAAATTATTTGCTCTTGTTGGCTACGGGTGGCTTTTTTCCACGTTTGGCTGCGTCTGTATTGTCCGCCTCGTCGAGTAGGGCGTCTTTGCGGGCACCGGTGCGTGTTGTCACTCCTAAAGGGATGTTGGGACCTCTGCGACGATTGCGATTACGATTCCGGCGGGGTTCAGAGTCGCTGGCCGTACTGGTGTTTTCAGCGGAAGTTTCGGTATCAAGTGCTGTTCTCGGGTAACGTTGTCTGCGAAAGAAGGGGCGTTTGGTCTCACCTTCTTTATTACCTGATAACCACCTATATACCTGATGATTGTCGTAGTCTTTCTCGACTTTCAGAAATTTCTCACGCTTGTATTTAATCAGGTCACGTTTATAGGTGGCAATTTGGCTGGCCAATTTCTCCAGCCACTCGTTATCTTTATCAGCCTCCAATAACGGTATATGTGTTACTTCTAGCACTGAGATTTTTGCTTTAACCGATTCTACTTCCTTATTAGAATGCTCAATCACCAATAACATTAAGTCAGCTGAACATTTGTTCAGAATAGATACCCATTTACGACAAAAAGCAGGGTCCCATCTTCCTATCGTAGGGCAATTACGTACTCTGAACCCCCTGGGTATTTTCTTTGAACGAAAATAATCGCTGAGTGTAATCGCATGATAAGTAAAATCAATTTCCTTTTTCTTTAAGCGTAGTAAATCACGAAAAATCACTTCTGTGGAAAGTGCCTCAATTTGATCAAAGAGTTGTTCTTTGTGTAAAATAGTGTCAGTCTCTGATTCAGAGTAACTAAAATGTTCTTGCAATGGGATTAATAAGGGGTTAAAGATTTCCTTTTCTCCCACATTGGACTCAGCCATATTATAGAGAAATGTTTAAAAGTTCAATATTGGCTGTCACAATGGTATACAAAATGGTTTATCTAAATTGCAAACTAGCAAGCTTAATAAAAAATCAGCAGCTAGATTTATCTTAATTGCAAACTAACAAGCTTAATGAAAAAATCAGCAGCTAGAACCAAGTGAATAATACAATCACCCTGTGTAAAAAAAGTGTCCAACAAATCCTGAGAGACAGACGAGAATCAGAATTTCCAAGAAGAACTTAACCAATGGTTGCCGTGACCAAGATAACACCAGTTCCCTGGTACATCATGAATATATAAGCAATGTCCGGCACTCCAATATATACTTAATACACGCCCGGTGCCCTCACGGCCATATGTGGATGAAATAGAAAGTAGTAACATGCGGCACTCACAGCTTAGTAGAAACTGGTAAATAAACGGCCAGACTCCGTGAAGATAGATCAACGTTTCAATTTATAAAATTTTCGTCCGGATACAAACAAATACAAATGAACTCACCTTATATCCCCACCAGCGTGAACATTTCTCCCGCCCGCCGGAGCGCCAGCGCAGGACGCTGAGGCAGGGCGCTGTCAGATGACGTCGCGGCTAACAGCCGTTACGTGCACACCAAACCCATCACCATGGTGACAATCTAAACAAGGCAAAATGCTGCAGTCAATGGCGGTACTTAGAAATAAGACCTCCGTCAACGTCAGTTAGTGGAACCTGGTGTTTATTCAAAACTCCGGGGAGACCCTACCATTGGTTTTTCTAAATGCCTAAGAGAAACGTTGTTGATTGCACTAGATTCGTCCCTCATCTCTGAGGAGTGCTTTGAGGTCCTTATTCCAGAGTTTCCCATTGTACCGTTACTTTACAGTTTGCCCAAGATCCATAAGGGCCTCGACCCTCCACCGGGGAGGCCCATTATTGCGGCACGGGGCTCTTTATTTCAGCCCATATCTACTTTTCTTGATACCATTCTGCAACCTTTGGTGCAGACACAACCTAATTATTTGTTGGACACCACAGCACTCCTCAACAAATTGATTGATTTGGATACTGTTTCTAATGATGTTTGGCTTATTACTGCAGATGTGTGCAGTTTATATACTGTCATTCCTCATGCAGAGGGTTTAGAAGCGGTACAGAAATTCTTGCTGGAATTTAGCTCTTTAAATGCTGCACATGTTGAAATTGCGGGGCAACTGTTGGAACTCATCCTCACCAAAAATTTTTTTCTTTTTGATGGTGATTTTTATTTACAGACCAAAGGGTGTGCGATGGGTTCTGCAGTTGCTCCGACGTACGCTAACATCTTCATGTTTGCAGTCGAGAATGATTTATTTTTCAGAGATCCAGAAATAGCTATGGATATTGTATTTTATACAAGATTCATAGATGATCTTTTGTTGATTTGGAGGGGCACGGAAGAAAAATTTAAATTGATCATGGAAACTCATAACAACTCTGCCAGTCCAGTTAAATTTACCTTTAAGATGGATAGACAGGTGATAGATTTCCTAGATGTTAGAATCTCTCTCCTTGAAGGTAGGATTTCAACCACGGTCTTTACTAAACCAACTGACCGCAATACATTCCTGCATTGGAACAGCTGTCACCCCAGATGCCTGAAATATGGCTTACCATACTCACAGATGATCAGAATCAGAAGGATCAATGATAATGCATCTATAGCATCAGCTCAAATTGATGACCTTATATCCAAATTTGTAGCTAGGGGTTACCAATTACGTAAACTACTTCTTGATAAAGAAAAAGTATTGGCCATGGATAGAAAAGACCTATTAGTCAAAAAGATTAGGACAACACAGGATTCCAAACTTCCTTGGGTGAATCAGTACCATTCACGTTCTGAGACTGTATGTAAAATTGCCAAAAAACATTGGCATCTTATTAAGTCAGATGATCAATTGAAGTTGGGCGGAGTAGATTTGATGCCATGTTTCTCCAGATCCAGCAATTTGCGGGATATTCTGGTCAAAACTGACATTACAGGTAAAGGGAAGCCACCCCCAAAGAACTTTTTAACTTCAGGTAAACTGGGATGCTACAAGTGTCCCTGTACTACTTGTAAGTATCTGATTAGTGGTGACACTTTTTGTCACCCTCATTTAGGTACAAAGCTTAAAATTCAGCATCGCTTAACATGTGAGAGCACCTATGTCGTATACCAGATCATATGCCCATGCGGACTCTCCTATATAGGTAAAACTATCAGGAAGTTCAAAGAGAGGATGACGGCACACAGATCAGCTATTAGACAGGCACTGTCCACTGGTATGAGTGAACAACCAGTGGCCAGACACTTTGCTGAATTTAAACATAGTGTGGCCAGCATCAAGTACCGCATGATAGATCATATTCCTTTATCATTACGAGGAGGCGACAGAGGGGCTGCTCTGCTGAGATGTGAGGCCAGATGGATATCCAAATTGGATGTCTTGGCCCCACGGGGCCTTAACGAAACTCTTCCCTTGTCCTGCTTTTAGGTGTCAAGTACTGCTAGTTTGCATCATATTGTTTTTTTATTTTTATTAGATATAATTTTTTCATATATATTGATTATAAAAATTTTCATAAATTTTTTTCATTTTTTTCATTCTTTTCATTTTTATATATATTTTTTGTACCATATGATTGTTACATTTGCCCCGATTCATTTTGTGACTACAATGTTTTTTCCCCCTTTTTTCGTGACTCAGTGTTACTAATATCTATGGGTTTCTCTTAGCAGATCCCCTTAATCTGTCACGTTGAACATGGTGGTTATATCCGAAATGTTAACTTTTGTCGAAGTATTGGAATAAGCTTTTAAGCGATTGTATCTTATTACTATACGGAGGTCTTATTTCTAAGTACCGCCATTGACTGCAGCATTTTGCCTTGTTTAGATTGTCACCATGGTGATGGGTTTGGTGTGCACGTAACGGCTGTTAGCCGCGACGTCATCTGACAGCGCCCTGCCTCAGCGTCCTGCGCTGGCGCTCCGGCGGGCGGGAGAAATGTTCACGCTGGTGGGGATATAAGGTGAGTTCATTTGTATTTGTTTGTATCCTGACGAAAATTTTATAAATTGAAACGTTGATCTATCTTCACGGAGTCTGGCCGTTTATTTACCAGTTTCTACTAAGCTGTGAGTGCCGCATGTTACTACTTTCTATTTCATCCACATATGGCCGTGAGGGCACCGGGCGTGTATTAAGTATATATTGGAGTGCCGGACATTGCTTATATATATATATATATATATATATATATATATATATATATATATATATATATATATATATATAATAACATTTTTTTAAAATAGTTTTTGTGTTTTTTTTCTTAATAAGGCTAATTATTCAATGTCAATACAAATACCTATGGCGCGAACGAACAGTGGTATATACATAAAAAAGAGGAATTTTAATAATATTGATTCAATTGCAGCAGCCCGAAAGACCTATCTGCACAAGTCTTAATGTATGGCATGTGATATAAACGAAGAGAAGGGCTGCGCTATAGAATCAATAGTATATACAGGAATCCATGGAATGCCGGTGGATTAATTAAATAACATTTATTTTCCACATATATTTCTCTATCGTCCTAGTGGATGCTGGGGTTCCTGAAAGGACCATGGGGAATAGCGGCTCCGCAGGAGACAGGGCACAAAAAGTAAAGCTTTAGGATCAGGTGGTGTGCACTGGCTCCTCCCCCTATGACCCTCCTCCAAGCCTCAGTTAGGTTTTTGTGCCCGGCCGAGAAGGGTGCAATCTAGGTGGCTCTCCTAAAGAGCTGCTTAGAAAAGTTTAGCTTAGGTTTTTTATTTTACAGTGAGTCCTGCTGGCAACAGGATCACTGCATCGAGGGACTTAGGGGAGAAGAAGTGAACTCACCTGCGTGCAGGATGGATTGGCTTCTTTGGCTACTGGACATTAGCTCCAGAGGGACGATCACAGGTACAGCCTGGATGGTCACCGGAGCCTCGCCGCCGGCCCCCTTGCAGATGCTGAAAAGAGAAGAAGGTCCAGAATCGGCGGCAGAAGACTCCTCAGTCTTCTTAAGGTAGCGCACAGCACTGCAGCTGTGCGCCATTGCTCTCAGCACACTTCACACGGCAGTCACTGAGGGTGCAGGGCGCTGGGGGGGGGCGCCCTGGGCAGCAATGAAAATCCTTTTTTTGGCAAAAAATACCTCACATATAGCCTCCGGGGCTATATGGAGATATTTAACCCCTGCCAGAATCCATTTTTAAGCGGGAGACGAGCCCGCCGAAAGGGGGGCGGGGCCTATCTCCTCAGCACACAGCGCCATTTCCTCACACAGTTCCGCTGGTCAGGAAGGCTCCCAGGCTCTCCCCTGCACTGCACTACAGAAACAGGGTTAAATCAAGAGAGGGGGGGCAAAATTTGGCAAAATTGTGATTTTATAAAAGCAGCTATAAGGGAGCACTTATTATAAGGCTATCCCTGTAAAATATAGCGCTTTGGTGTGTGCTGGCAAACTCTCCCTCTGTCTCCCCAAGGGGCTAGTGGGGTCCTGTCCTCTATCAGAGCATTCCCTGTGTGTGTGTGCTATATGTCGGTACGTGTGTGTCGACATGTATGAGGACGATGTTGGCGAGGAGGCGGAGCAAATTGCCTGTAATGGTGATGTCACTCTCTAGGGAGTCGACACCGGAATGGATGGCTTATTTATGGAATTACGTGATCATGTCAACACGCTGCAAGGTCGGTTGGCGACATGAGACGGCTGGCAAACAAATTAGTACCTGTCCAGGCGTCTCAAACACCGTCAGGGGCGTTAAAACGTCCTTTTACCTCAGTCGGTCGACAGACACAGACACGGACACTGATTTCAGTGTCGACGGTGAAGAAACAAACGTATTTCCCTTTAGGGCCACACGTTACATGTTAAGGGCAATGAAGGAGTTGTTACATATTTCTGATACTACAAGTACCACAAAAGAGGGTATTATGTGGGATGTGAAAAAACTACCTGTAGTTTTTCCTGAATCAGATAAATTAAAGGAAGTGTGTGATGATGCGTGGGTTCCCCCCGATAGAAAATTATTGGCGGTATACCCTTTCCCGCCAGAAGTTAGGGCGCGTTGGGAAACACCCCTTAGGGTGGATAAGGCGCTCACACGCTTATCAAAACAAGTGGCGGTACCGTCTATAGATAGGGCCGTCCTCAAGGAGCCAGCTGACAGGAGGCTGGAAAATATCATAAAAAGTATATACACACATACTGGTGTTATACTGCGACCAGCGATCGCCTCAGCCTGGATGTGCAGAGCTGGGGTGGCTTGGTCGGATTCCCTGACTAAAAATATTGATACCCTTGACAGGGACAGTATTTTATTGACTATAGAGCATTTAAAGGATGCATTTCTATATATACGAGATGCACAGAGGGATATTTGCACTCTGGCATCAAGAGTAAGTGCGATGTCCATATCTGCCACAAGATGTTTATGGACACGACAGTGGTCAGGTGATGCAGATTCCAAACGGCACAAAGGTGTATTGCCGTATAAAGGAAGAGGAGTTATTTGGGGTCGGTCCATCGGACCTGGTGGCCACGGCAACTGCTGGAAAATCCACCGTTTTTACCCTAAGTCACATCTCTGCAGAAAAAGACACCGTCTTTTCAGCCTCAGTCCTTTCGTCCCTATAAGAGTCATATCTGCCCAGGGATAGAGGAAAGGGAAGAAGACTGCAGCAGGCAGCCCATTCCCAGGAACAGAAGCCTTCCACCGCTTCTGCCAAGCTCTCAGCATGACGCTGGGACCGTACAGGACCCCTGGATCCTACAAGTAGTATCCCAGGGGTACAGATTGGAATGTTGAGACGTTTCCCCCTCGCAGGCTCCTGAAGTCTGCTTTACCAAGGTCTCCCTCCGACAAGGAGGCAGTATGGGAAACAATTCACAAGCTGTATTCCCAGCAGGTGATAATCAAATTACCCCTCCTACAACAAGGAAAGGGGTATTATTCCACACTATATTGTGGTACTGAAGCCAGAAGGCTAGGTGAGACCTATTCTAAATCTAAAAAAATTTGAACACTTACAAAGGTTCAAATCAAGATGGAGTCACTCAGAGCAGTGATAACGAACCAGGAAGAAGGGGACTATATAGTGTCCCGGGACATCAGGGATGCTTACCTCCATGTCCCAAATTTGCCCTTCTCACTAAGGGTACTTCAGGTTCGTGGTACAGAACTGTCACTATCAGTTTCAGACGCTGCCGTTTGGATTGTCCACGGCACCCCGGGTCTTTACCAAGGTAATGGCCGAAATGATGATTCTTCTTCAAAGAAAAGGCGTCTTAATTATCCCTTACTTGGACGATCTCCTGATAAGGGCAAAGTCCAGGGAACAGTTGGAGGTCGGAGTAGCACTATCTCGGATACTGCTACAACAGCACGGGTGGATTCTAAATATTCCAAAATCGCAGCTGTTCCCGACGACACGTCTGCTGTGCCTAGGGATGATTCTGGACACAGTCCAGAAAAAGGTGTTTCTCCCGGAAGAGAAAGCCAGGGAGTTATCCGAGCTAGTCAGGAACCTCCTAAAACCAGGAAAAGAGGCTTCCTACGAAGCAATTCCATTCGGCAGATTTCACGCAAGAACTTTTCAGTGGGATCTGCTGGACAAATGGTCCGGATCGCATCTTCAGATGCATCAGCGGATAACCCTATATCCAAGGACAAGGGTGTCTCTCCTGTGGTGGTTACAGAGTGCTCATCTTCTAGAGGGCCGCAGATTCGGCATTCAGGATTGGATGCTGGTGACCACGGAGGCCAGCCCGAGAGGCTGGGGAGCAGTCACACAAGGAAAAAATTTCCAGGGAGTGTGATCAAGTCTGGAGATTTTTCTCCACATAAATATACTGGAGCTAAGGGTAATTTTATAATGCTCTAAGCTTAGCAAGACCTCTGCTTCAAGGTCAGCCGGTATTGATCCAGTGGGAAAAACATCACGGCAGTCGCCCACGTAAACAGACAGGGCGGCACAAGAAGCAGGAGGGCAATGGCAAAAACTGCAAGGACTTTTCGCTGGGCGGAAAATCATGTGATAGCACTGTCAGCAGTGTTTCATTCCGGGAATGGAAACTGGGAAGCAGACTTCCTCAGCATGCACGACCTCCACCCGGGAGAGTGGAAACTTCATCGGGAAGTTTTTCCACATGATTGTGAACCGTTGGGAAATACCAAAGGTGGACATGATGGCGTCCCGTCTGAACAAAAAACGGGACAGGTATTGCGCCAGGTCAAGAGACCCTCAGGCAATAGCTGTGGACGTTCTGGTAACACCGTGGGTGTACCAGTCGGTGTATGTGTTCCCTCCTCTGCTTCTCATACCTAAGGTACTGAGAATTATAAGACGTAGAGGAGTAAGAACTATACTCATGGCTCCGGATTGGCCAAGAAGGACTTGGTACCCGGAACTTCAAGAGATGCTCACAGAGGACTTATGGCCTCTGCTGCTAAGAAGGGACTTGCTTCAGCAAGTACCATGTCTGTTCCAAGACTTACCGCAGCTGCGTTTGACGGCATGGCGGTGGAACGCCGGATCCTAAGGGAAAAAGGCATTCCGGAAGAGGTCATTCCTACCCTGGTCAAAGCCAGGAAGGAGGTGACCGCACAACATTATCACCACATGGGGCGAAAATATGTTGCGTGGTGTGAGGCCAGGAAGGCCCCACGAAGAAATTTCAACTCGGTCGATTCCTGCATTTCCTGCAAACAGGAGTGTCTATGGGCCTCAAATTGGGGTCCATTAAGGTTCAAATTTCGGCCCTGTCGATTTTCTTCCAGAAAGAATTGGCTTCAGTTCCTGAAGTCCAAGAGTTTTGTCAAGGGAGTATTGCATATACAACCCCCTTTTGTGCCTCCAGTGGCACTGTGGGATCTCAACGTAGTTCTGGGATTCCTCAAATCACATTGGTTTAAAACCAGTCAAATCTGTGGATTTGAAGCATCTCACATGAAAAGTGACCATGCTCTTGGCCCTGGCCTGGGCCAGGCGACTGTCAAATTGGTGGTTTTTTTTCTCAAAAAAGCCCATATCTGTTTGTCCATTCGGACAGGGCAGAGCTGCGGACTCGTCCCCAGGTGGTGTCAGTGTTTCACCTGAACCAGCTTATTGTGGTGCCTTGCGCCTACTAAGGACTTGGAGGACTCCAAGTTGCTAGATGTTGTCAGGGCCCTGAAAATATAGGTTCCAGGACGGCTGGAGTCAGGAAAACTGACTTGCTGTTATCCTGTATGCACCCAACAAACTGGGTGCTCTTGCTTCTAAGCAGACTATTGCTAGTTGGATGTGTAATACAATTCAGCTTGCACATTCTGTGGCAGGCCTGCCACAGCCAAAATATGTAAATGCCCATTCCACAGGGAAGGTGGGCTCATCTTGGGCGGCTGCCCGAGGGGTCTCGGCTTTACAACTTTGCCGAGCGGCTACTTAGTCAGGGGCAAACACGTTTGTAAAATCCTACAAATTTGATACCCTGGCTAAGGAGGACCTGGAGTTCTCTCATTCGGTGCTGCAGAGTCATCCGCACTCTCCCGCCCGTTTGGGAGCTTTGGTATAATCCCCATGGTCCTTTCAGGAACCCCAGCATCCACTAGGACGATAGAGAAAATAAGAATTTACTTACCGATAATTCTATTTCTCGGAGTCCGTAGTGGATGCTGGGCGCCCATCCCAAGTGCGGATTATCTGCAATACTTGTACATAGTTACAAAAATCGGGTTATTATTGTTGTGAGCCATCTTTTCAGAGGCTCCGCTGTTATCATACTGTTAACTGGGTTCAGATCACAGGTTGTACAGTGTGATTGGTGTGGCTGGTATGAGTCTTACCCGGGATTCAAAATCCTTCCTTATTGTGTACGCTCGTCCGGGCACAGTATCCTAACTGAGGCTTGGAGGAGGGTCATAGGGGGAGGAGCCAGTGCACACCACCTGATCCTAAAGCTTTACTTTTTGTGCCCTGTCTCCTGCGGAGCCGCTATTCCCCATGGTCCTTTCAGGAACCCCAGCATCCACTACAGACTCCGAGAAATAGAATTATCGGTAAGTAAATTCTTATTATCAATCAATAAAGAAGATTAGATTTTAAAAACAATATTAGAAACAAATATCGGTGAATAAATTGTTGCAACGATAACTGGATATTTAGTAACATCGAATAAAGAAACATGTGATTGTTCCTTTAAAATAGATCAATCTGGGCGTGGCCACGGCGGCAAGGGACTAGGCAGCAGGATCGAGGAGCTCCCTGGAAAAAGATCCTGAATCAATCCTGGGGCTCTACACTGCAAGGGACTAGGCAGCAGGATCGAGGAGCTCCCTGGAAAAAGATCCTGAATCAATCCTGGGGCTCTACACTGCGGTCTTCCCTGGTCCCCACTCTTGCCTATCAGTACTGGGGAGGCAGCAGGCACAGTCGCTGCCCGAAACGAGCACTCCCGGCCCGCGCCAGCGGCCGCCCGGACTTCGGGCCTAGGCCGCAACTCAATCCCCGGCCTCAGTTTTGGAGCTCTGCCGGGCGCGCGTGCGCGCGATCCCGCACCGGAGGCGGACACAGCGGCTGGCGGCTCCTGAGGATAACGACACCTCACTCCTGCGCCCCCAGGGCTCCACACAGTAATAAGTCAGCTCCCCTGAGGGCTGGTGCAGGGTGAGAGGAGGGAATAATAAAGGTGCTGGGCGGCCATCTTGATTGCAGCTTCCTCCCTCCCTCCTTACAGCAGGGTGCAGTGAATGTGAGATCGAGCTGGGCTGGAGGAGCTTGGACTGGCCCCAGCTGCCCTTCTCCTGCCTTTATCCTTGGAACATCACACATCACATATTGGATTTACATTTATAGTTATATACCACTGCATCCACCTGGTTCCCCCCTTCTCCCACTGGCCTGGCAGCTGCTGATACTGCATTTACCACCCTACTGCTATACCTCTTGACACTGAATAGCGGGACTCTGAGCTGTGCTGGGCATTGATACGATGGTGAGGGGTGGCCAGAGCGCTGCCGCTGCTAAATTGGAGAAGTTTGCACGACAGCCTGCAACCCAGTCGACGCAGCCATCACCTAAGACCTCCCCCCCTGCCAGAATGGATCCCTCGGCCGGGGCCGACTCGGGGGCGAATACACAGCCACCCGCCCCCTCCATCCAGCAGGTCCTGGAGGCTATAGCGGCCAGCGAACAACGTCTGTCGGACAAAATGGAGAAGGTACAGTGCGATCTATCATTGATGCGGCAGGACGTCCAGCGAATACGGGAGAGAGTGGGCGAAACCGAAACAAGGGTCTCCAACTTGGAGGACCTCAGTGGCCCTCTACAGAGATCGGTGTCTGCAGTCACACAGCAAGTCGCGACAATGCAAACTAAACTCCTGGACATGGAGGGCAGACTCCGCAGAAATAATGTGAGATTCGTGGGCCTCCCCGAAAAGGAGGAGGGGGCAAATCCTGAAGATTTCCTGGAGTCCTGGCTAAAAGAGGCATATGGAGTGGAATCCTTCACCTCCCAGTTCGCAGTGGAGCGGGCTCACCGGGTGCCCTTCCGGCCTCTACCCCCAGGCGCCCCGCCACGAACTTTTATTGCAAAGTTCCTGCACTACAAAGATCGGGACTCTGTCCTGCGCCTGGGCCGTGTGAAGGGCCCCCTACTCCGGAATGGAATCAGGGTGTCGGCATTTCCGGACTTTGCAGCAGACGTTCAAAAAGACCGGGCCCAGTTTCTTCCCATCAAAAGATGTCTTCGAGACTTGAATCTGCCCTACTCGATGCTGTTCCCCTCCAGGCTCCGCGTGGTGGCGGACGGGGAGACTAAGTTCTTCGGCTCGCCGAGGGAGGCAGCGTCCTGGCTGGACAGGTATGCTCCGGGGGACCGCCAGCTGGCTCCAGACTGACACCGGGTCGCCCTCCTATATGGGCCAACACTCCGCAAGTATAAGTCCAGGGAGCTTCCTCTAGCTTAATGGTTCTGGACTTTGTTGAGAAGTGACATTAACGTACAAAAAAAAAGGTTTTTTTGTGTCGGGGTTGATTTGATCTGTACACCTGGTACAGTGTTGCCGTAGGCTTTGGGATCTCCAAGGTTAGAGTTTAGTTAGGGTTATGGGTATACCACAGTTCGGGGAGGTATACGGGGTGGGGGGAAGTTTGGGGGCCGCCGTTGGCCTCTCAGCAGTTATTATGTTGCTCGTTTTGAATTTAAGAAGCCTATATGCTTGGTACTTGGAGGGTGTGGTGGGCTTGTACTGTTTTATGGGGTCCGGCTCGGGGCCTGCGGGCGACATGATTATAGGTGCGAAACACCGGTTGGACGGGTGGTTGCTAAAAGAGCTGCGTCCCTGTTGATACTTAGACTGACATGCCTCCCTTGAAATTTCTGGCGTGGAATGTCCGGGGCATCAACAACAAAGTTAAACGTTCCCTAGTATTTAAAATGATCAAGAAATATGGCCCGGATATCATTTGCTTGAGTGAAACCCACTTGGAGGGGAATAGGCTGTTATCGCTCCGCAGGCCATGGGTGGGGTGGGCGTATCATTCCTCACACTCCTCTTATTCCCGAGGGGTGTCGGTAATGATAAGGAGAACTGTACAGTTCGAGATGATCAGGGTAAACACAGATCCTTATGGTAGATACGTATTTCTAGAGTGCAAACTGTTTTCACGAAATATTTTCCTACTGTCTGTGTATGTTCCTCCCCCATTCTCCTACGATGTCCTGCAAAAGGCTGCTTCATTCGTTGCCTCCTCCCCCCATACTCCTGTCATCTGCCTGGGAGACTTCAACGCTGTGTTGGATGCCTCTTTGGACAGATGGAGGACTCCTTCGAGACAGGGAGCGGGGGGCGACTTGATTCCTCCGAAATCTAAATTTGCAGAATTTCTGGACAGTATGCAGTGGGTAGATGTCTGGAGGGTTCGTAATCCTACCCTTCGGCAATACTCCTGTTATTCGAGTACACATGGCTCCTTTTCCAGAATCGACCTGGCCCTGGTCTCGCCTGAGCTTGTGCCTGGCGTGATGGACGCTCATTACGAGGCACGAGGGGTATCTGATCATTCACCCCTGGTGCTGTCACTGGTAGGGGACTGTCAGAAGGGACAATCATACTGGAGGTTGCATCCATCCTGGCTTGCCCAGCTGGGCGAATGCCCAGAATTAGCGCCCGCATGGGAGGGATTTTTCGCGGATAACGCAGACACGGCCCCGGCTCCGGTAGTTTGGGATGCATTCAAGGCATATATGCGAGGTACCTTAATTGGCAAAATTGCTGCCTGCAAGGTGGCTCGCAGGGCGACAGAAAGACAGCTTGAGACCGAGAGCAGGGACCTGGAGACACGCTACCTAACTGAGGGCACCCCTACGCTGAAGGCCCGCTGGCAGACGGCTCAGGGGGCCTGGCTGGCTCACCTCTCAGACAAAAATGCACGCTCCCTCCTGTTCAGGGCCAATAATATATACATGCAGGCGGACAGACCAGGTAGCTTGTTGGCCCACCTGGTGCACTACGACAGGCCTGGGACCACAATAGTGCAGCTGCTCGGCGCCGACGGCTCCATTACAGATAACACCCCCGACATTGCACAGCTACTCCTCTGTTACTTTAGGGAGGTATACAACAGTCGACTGACATGCTCCGGGGAGGAGCTAGACCTCTACCTGACAAATATCCCCCTTTCTAAACTTTCCCCTGAGGCTAGGGACGCCCTGGACGCGCCTCTGACCCTGGAGGAGGTGATGTCGGCGATCGAGGCGGCTCCTAGTGGCAAATCCCCGGGTAGTGACGGTATTCCCACGGAACTATATAAACAGTACATTAAGTTTTTTGGACCTCAACTACTAGACATGTATGTTAACATATATGCCGCTGACTGCCTTCCTCCCTCAATGTCCGAGGCTATTCTAATAATGCTTCCAAAACCTGGCAAGGACCCTAAACTCTTGGAGTCATACAGGCCGATCTCCCTTATTCCCACAGACGCTAAGATCCTAGCGAAAATTCTTGCGGTCCGTATAAACACGGTGATTGAATCCATAATCCACCCCGATCAAACCGGCTTCATGCCAGGGAAATCCACGTCCATTAATCTGCGCAGGCTGTACACTATTCTGCAGGCTCCTCATGATTTCCCTTCAGACGAGGTCGTGGTCTCATTGGACGCGGCCAAGGCTTTTGATAGTGTTGAGTGGCCATACCTGTGGGGAGTTATGGGGAGCATGGGCTTTGGCCCTAACTTTATACAATGGGTCAAACTGTTATACCAAAATCCACGCGCCAGGGTCCTGGTGAATGGATACATTTCCTCCTCATTCCCCTTGACACGAGGCACCAGACAGGGATGTCCCCTCTCTCCCGCCCTGTTTGCCATAGCCATGGAACCCCTGGCCTGTTTGATTAGGTCACACCCGGACATTGAGGGAATCAGTACGGGTCCCTGCACTGACAAATTGGCCCTTTATGCGGATGACCTGTTGCTATTCCTTCGAGACTACGCGGTGGATATGCCCATTGTGTTGCAGGTCATAGAGACCTTCGGTAGGTACTCGGGTCTCCGCATAAACTGGACCAAGTCGTTTATCATGCCCGTTATAGCCCCCCCCCCCCAGACTCCGAAAATATCCTTGCCGCTGTGTTGGACAGCCCAATTTAAGTACCTAGGGATCCTGGTCACTAACGACCCATCGGACTTTGTGCCCTTAAACCTTGACCCTGTGGTACAGATGGTTGTGCGCAAATCGAGAGCTTGGTGCAAGTTGCCACTGACAATGACGGGTAGAGTCGGCCTCATTAAAATGGTAGTGTTGCCTAAACTTTTGTATGTTCTATTGCAGTCCCCCGTTTACATATTCCCAGCGTTCTTCAGAAAATTAAATAGTGTCCTGACGTCCTTGATATGGGCCAACAGAAGATCCAGAATAAAACTATCCACTCTTACCAGACAAAAAAGGGACGGTGGCTTGGCATTACCCCACTTCCAACTGTATTATTACGCTGCTCAGTTATCACACATTGGCATGTGGCTCCGAGGAGGGGAGGAAGATGGACTAGGCCGGGCGTTCCTTAGCTGCTATTACCCAAGTCTTTCCCCGGTACAGGTTTTGGCGGGGGGTAACCCTTCCAGACTCTCACCTCCAATTGTCTTCCAGGCTCTGAAGATATGGTTGGCATTGAAGGCCCTACTTGGGTATGAGGGAATGGACCCGGACACCTCTCTGTGGCACTCCAGATTGCTCAGTGAACTGGGGTCCCTGGGGGGTGAGGAGGTATGGGCTCCGTACTTGATAGTTTCGGTGTCCCAGCTATACAGCAATGGCACGTTAAAATCATTCCAGCAATTGAAAGAGGAGTTTGGTCTCCCGAATTCCCACTTCTATAGATTCTTACAACTGAGGCATGCCCTGCAGGCGCAATTCGCAGATTCTTCCCCAACGCTTTTCCCCTTCCCCATGAAAGCATTTCTACATTCACTGGGCCGAGTTAAGGTGATCTCCTTCACATACTCGTATCTCCTTCAAACGACACATGCAGACCCGCTCTCAAGTCTTAGGGAGAGATGGGAGAGCGACGTAGGTCCCATGGACGGGGAAGACTGGGAGGGCGCTCTGGGTAACCCGAGTCAGGTCACCAAATCGCTGCGGTTTCAACAGATACAGTTTTTTATTCTACATAGATCATATATGACACCGAGCAGGCTGGCCAGATTTAGGACAGATAGCGCTGGTGCTTGCCCCAAGTGCGGGGTTGCCGGAGGCACATTCTGGCACCTCACATGGGAATGCCCGCTGCTGCAGGTGTTCTGGGCTGGGGTCGGGTCGATTCTGGAACATACGGGGATACAGAGAAGCTTACTGACTCCGAAATTCTGCATTCTGGGGGTGGGAGACCCCGATTCTGGGTCCCGCTGGGAAGACTTGTACGCCCGCAACATGTGCGCCCTTGCAAAGGTGTGCATCGCGCGGACGTGGATGGCCCCGCGACCTCCCACGATACATGCTTTTAAAGGTTTGGTAAACGATACCCTAATAAAAGAACGATATGTCTACATGAAATTTAATGCCCTTACCAAAGACGAGAAGATATGGTCTCCTTGGATCAATTCCACATACTCATCCCTTGCCCTTCGGACTTAGAGGCACCGACCTTCGCCGCGGAGTGATATTTGGGCCCTGGGGCGCTGAGTCGGACCTTCACCTCTCCTCTATTATAGCTGTTTACATGCCTGGTCGCCACACCACATCACGCATATGTTAGGTAACTAGGCTTAAGTTAGTTAAAGGGTTTGTTTGGGGTAGGGGGGTTGGGGGCTATTTAGGGCCTGATAGACGGGGTAACTTTTAACACAGGTCCTGGGTGGGGGGGTGGGAGGAAATACAAAATGTTAAGTATGCGAAACACGACCTGGTTACAGACTTCAGAAAATATGTATATGGTGGGAAGATTGCACGGGAACTGTAAAATGGGAAATGTCATTCGTATCAGTATAAGTATACGTATATCCTTGGAGACAATAATGCTTTGAATAACGTGTAACCCCAATATGCTTCCCAGTGTACACTGAAATGTCTGTATATATAAAAACGCTGTTGAATAAAATTACTCTATTTAAAAAAAAAAAAAAATAGATCAATCTGTTACTATTAGCTGAAGACCTCATAAAAATACACTTTTGATGTAAATAGACTGCTTCACTCTGTATTTCTGCTAATAAGTCAATTGCAGGCCGCACAGTTCAATAAATTGTATAAAGTTCAAAACCGCACAGAAGGTTAGATTGCTGCTGGGCTGTGAGAAAGGTAGTTCCCGAGCGTCCTCTGGAAATTACCTGTGAGAGGTAGCCGTGTATGAATGGCAGCAATGAACTCCGGCCGATTCGCGGTCACAAAAGTGCAGGCGGTGATCTCCGTCTATTAGCGGCAGCCGTATGCGGTTGACAGCGATGGGCTCCTAGCCGATTCACGGCTGCACCAGGAGCGAGCAGTGATATCCGCCTGTGAGCGGTAGCCGGGTATGAATGGCAGCAGTGAACTCCGGCCAATTCGCGGCCACAAACGGAGCGGACGGTGATCTCCGTCTATAAGCGGCAGCCGTGTGCGTTTGACAGCGGTGGGCTCCTAGCCGATTCACGGCTGCACAAGGAGCGGGCAGTGATATCCGTCTGAAAGAACCAAATACAGAGGCTGTAACACAGTTGGTGTAGGGTCTCCGCTAATGGTTATAGTGTCCAGTTATCCAGCTGACACAGGGAGTCCTAGACGCGTTTCGTCACTTCCTGTGACTTTCTCGATATTCAATGTTGTGATATTGTATTATGTTAATATTATTACTGTGAATTGAGTACTGGAAATTAAGACTCGGTAGGCAGGTTTTTCCGGTGAAACAGTGTCTTTCTGTCATCAGACACTGTGCGCATAGCATACACAGGCTTGGGCCTGGTCACACAGGTACAGGTAGAAAATAAACTAAGAAACCTAAAAAGTCCTAGCACTCCTTGTGCTCTGCAACTAGTCCGCCTTGCTCTCCTGGTACAACCAATGTCATCAGTCCTTTGCACTATAAAACTGAAGCCTACTCTGTGGCCCCTAACAGTAGGTGCACAGAACTCTGGGTCAATGGGACTTTTAAACTCCTCTCCTGGTTCTGACTTTATGCTAGCCCTGGGGAAGCTAGAAAATCAAGACTTCTGTTTTTCCACTTGCAGCTGTGCAATCCAGAAAGCCCAGAGTTATAAATCGCCACCAGATGTGCAGAATATGCAGGTCTTGTTTTCTTCTTCCTTGGAAGTAGGGTGGCTAATTCCGGGATTTAGGCCAAAAATCATCCAGGATTCAATCCTGGGATTGGATGCTCCAATCCCAGGGATTTTGGGATCAAGCAGTCCTTTGTTTTTTTTAATGCCAGGCAGGATTGAGCGTCCTCAGGAGGCTCCCTCCTCCCCCTGCAGAGCGTGATGTGAAGTAAGAGGTCACACTGCGCCACTCGCCGCACCGACCTCACCGGCTCCCTCTACCCGGCTCTCACTTCACATCATGCTATGCAGGAAGAGGTCACGCTGCGCAGCCAGCCACCTGCCGCATGGATCTCACCGAACTGGAGGAAGTTACCTACCCACCCTCCCAGGTACTATGGTGGTCAGTTATGTGGGCGGGGTGGGGACACAGAAAACAAACCAATCCTGGGAATCCCGGGATTGACCATTTCTCATACGTCCTAGAGGATGCTGGGGTCCACTTCAGTACCATGGGGGTATAGATGGTTCCGCAGGAGCCATGGGCACTTTAAGACTTTTCAAGGGTGTGAACTGGCTCCTCCCTCTATGCCCCTCCTCCAGACCTCAGTTTAGAAAATGTGCCCAGGCAGACTGGATGCACTCCAGGGGAGCTCTACTGAGTTTCTCTGAAAGACTTTGTTAGGATTTTTATTTTCAGGGAGGACTGCTGGCAACAGTCTCCCTGCTTCATGGGACTTAGGGGGAAGAAGTAGGAACCAACTTCCTAAATAGTTCCATGGCTCTGCTTCTGGCTGACAGGACATTAGCTCCTGAAGGGTCCTGAACGCTTGCTGCGGCTATGTGCTCACTCCCACAGCCCGCCGTCACCCCCCTTACAGAGCCAGAAGTCAGAAGACAGGTGAGTGTATAAGAAGAAGGATCTTCATCGCGACGACTGAAAGGTACCGCGCAGTGTGTGGGAACGCTGCACGCCATGCTACCCGGTAACACAGGCACAGCAGGGTGCGGGGGGCGCGCCCTGGGCAGCATGAAACCTACTCAAAACTGGCAGATACAGGGACATAAGTTGCTGAGGCACAGTCCTACCCCCACCAGTATAAATATTAGTATTGAAAGATCTGAGGGGAAACGCGCCATTACGGGGGCGGGGCTTCCTCCTCAGGCAGCCAGCACACTGCTCAGCGCCATTTTCTCTCCTACCAAGCTGCAGAGCAGAACGCTGGTCCTACTCCACTTCTGAACAAGTATCAGGGTGTAATTTTGTGCTATAGTGTGAAATTATCATTATAAAAGCGCTACAGGTCTGTGGGCATTTTGTGTTTCACAGAATATTTATCACTGGCGCTGGGTTGTGAACTGGCAAAAAAAAAAAATCTGTGTCCTTCTGACAGATTTTACTGTGGGTCTGTCCCCTATAAGTCCCGGAGTGTCTGTGGTGTGGTTGTGCAGGTGTGTGACATATCTGAGGCAGGGAGCTCTTCCCCTGAGGGAGCCATTTTAGGGACACAGAGTTCTAATGTGGTGGCGCTGCCGGCACACCGTGAGCCTGAATGGGTGAAAGAATTACGTGATAGTGTGAATCATATCAGTAAGAGATTGGATAAGTCTGAGTTTCATGCAGAAAACTGGAGAAAATCAGTGGAAGATGTAATTTTTCATAGTTCTGCTTTTTCGTCCACAGGCGACCCCCTGGGTCACATAAAAGACCATTTGCACAAATAGTACAAACTGATACCGACACGGACTCTGATTCCTGTGTCGACACGTGATTCCAGGGGAATAGATCCTAAATTGGCAAAAAGCATTCAATACTTGATTGTTGCTATAAAGGAGGTCTTGGAAGTTATGGAAGCCCCTCCTGTACCTCAGGAGAAGGCTTATTTTTATAAAGAAAAGAAAATTAATGTAACTTTCCCTCCTTCTCACGAGCTAAATACTCTTTTTGAGGGAGTTTGGGCAAACCCTGAAAAGAAATTTCAGATTCCCAAAAGGATTCGGGTTGCTTATCCTTTCCCGGCAGAGGACAGAAAGGTGGGCGTCACCCCCAGTTTTAGACAGTGCCCTGTCACGGCTAACAAAAAATGTGATTCTCCCTGCACCTGGGACGGCTTCACTAAAGGAGCCGGCAGACCGCAAGTTGGAGACTACGTTAAAATCTATTTATGTGGCCAATGGTACGCTGCTCAGGCCCACTATTGCTTGCGCGTGGGTGAGTAGTGCTATCGAAAAATGGTCGGATAACTTGTCATCCGAAATTGACAAGATAGATAGAGACGAGATTCTCCTAAAGTTAGGTCATATCAAAGACGCTGCTGCATACATGCTCAAAGCCATGAAAGATATTGGGCTCTTGGGTTCAAAAGCCGCTACCATGGCAGTCTCGGCTCGAAGGGCGTTGTGGATTCGCCAGTGGAATGCTGATGCAGATTCCAAAAGAAATATGGAGGCTCTCCCGTATAAAGTTGAGGCCTTGTTTGGAGATGGGCTGGATGCGTTGGTCTCTGCGGCTACCGCAGGTAAGTCGATTTTCTTGCCTTATGCTCATGCGCCGGCGAAAAAGGCACATCACTCTCAGATGCAGTCCTTTCGGCCCAACAAATACAAAAAGGCCAAAGGTTCCCCCTTCTTTGCAGGTAGAGGGAGGGGAAGAGGAAAAAAGTCCACAGCGTCTCCAGGATCGCAGGAGCAGAAGTCCACCCCTGCTTCTGCCAAATCTGCAGCATGACGCTGGGGCTCCCTTGCGGGAGTCCGCTCGGATGGGAGTTGGTCTGAAACTTTTCGGTCAGATCTGGGCTCAATCTGGCCTGAACCCATGGGTCTTGCAAATAGTGTCCCATGGTTACAAGCTGGAGTTTCAAGACTTCCCCCCATGCCGATTTTTCAAATCGACCTTGCCAGCTTCTCTGCCAGACAGAGAAGTAGTAACGGCTGCAATTAAAAAATTATGTCAGGATCAAGTCATTGTCCTGGAACCCTTGTCACAGCAGGGAGAAGGTTTTTATTCAAGCCTCTTCGTAGTTCTGAAGCCGGATTGCTCGGTCAGACCGATTTTAAACCTGAAATCTCTGAATCTTTACCTAAAAAGGTTCAAGTTCAAGATGGAATCTCTGAGAGCAGTGATTTCCAGTCTGGAGGAAGGGGACTTCATGGTATCAGTAGACATAAAAGATGCTTGCTTGCATGTTCCCATTTATCCTCCTCATCAAGCGTATCTGAGATTCACAGTACAGGATTGCCATTACCAGTTCCACACGTTGCCGTTCGGACTCTCCACGGCACCGAGGGTATTCACCAAGGTGATGGCAGAGATGATGGTCCTCCGACAACAAGGAGTCAATATAATTCCTTACCTGGACGATCTGATAAAAGCGAGAACCAGGGAACAGTTGGTGCAGAACATTGCACTCTCCCTGTCAGTACTCCAACAACACAGTTGGATCATGAATTATCCAAAGTCACAGTTGGAACCGACAACAAGATCCTCTCCCTGGATGGCGCCTTTATCAGAAGATTGTCCAGGTACGGAATTATGTTCACTTCCTGCTTGCGGAGTATAAACATCATCTCTGCCATCACTTTGGTGAACACCCTCGTTGCCGTGGAGAGACCAAATGGCAGGACCTGGAACTGGTAGTGACAGTCCTGCAGTGCAAATCATAGATAAGCCTGATGAGGCGGCCGGATCGGAATGTGAAGGTACACATCCTTTAATATCCAGAGACACTAGGAATTCCCCCTCCTCCAGACCTGAGATCACCGCTCTGAGACTCCATCTTGAACTTGAACGCTCTTAAGAACGGGTTCAAGGACTTGAGGTTCAGAATCGGCCTTACTGAACTGTCCGGTTTCGTTACTATAAAGAAGATGGAATAATACCCCTTGTTTTGCAGATGAGGAACAATGACTTGAGTCTGTACCAGTTTTTGGATGGCCTGCTGTAAGTTATACATGCCTCTTGTGAAGCTGGTAAGCCCGATTTGAAGAATCTGTGAGGTGGGAGCTCTTGGAACGCCAGTCTGTAGCCCTGGGAAATTAGATCTATTACCCAGGGATCCCGGCACGAACTTGACCAGATGTGACTGAAGAATTGTAGTCGGGCTCCCGCTTGACAGACCTCCAGGGCTCGCGGCCCACCATCATGCTGAAGGCTTTGAGGAAGAAAAGCCTGAGCTCTGTTCCTGAGCACCTGCAGTTGCTGGTTTGCGTGGTTTACCTCTTGTGCCTCTGGAGGCAGTAGAAGCATCTCTGGATTTTCCCTTAAACTTGGCTTTCTGAAAGGACTGCAAATTTTAAGCTGAATAAGCTTTCCTGACTGGGGGAGCTGTGGAAGGAAGATATGTAGACTTACCGCAGTAGCTTTGGAGATCCATTTGTCTAGTTCGTCTCCAAATAAGGCTCTCCTGTGAATTGTAGGCCTTCCACGCCTTTCCTGGAGTCCGCATCAGCCGTCCACTGGTGTAGCCACGAGCCCCTGCGTGCTGACACTGCCATAGCGGTGGTGCGTGCATTAAGCAAACCAATCTCTTTTATGGCTTCCACCATAAAGTTCGCAGAGTCCTGTATATGCTGCAGGAGTACAACAACATCTCCCCTAGAAAAGGAATCTAACCCCTCAATTAGGTTACCTGACCATTTAGCAATGGCTTTTGTGATCCACGCACATGCAATAGTGGGTCTTTGGGCCACCCCAGCAGCTGTGTACAATGATTTGAGTGTAGTCCTAAATTTTACGATCAGCCGTATCTTTTAGGGAGGCTGCACAAGGGACGGGCAATACAATTTTACGTGTCAACCTAGAGACTGATGCGTCCACTATCGGTGGATTTTCCCATATATTCCTTATCTCGAGCAACCTTTTAGGGATTTGAAATTTCTTATCCGGATTAACCCACGGTTCTTCAAACAGGGTATTCAATTGTTTTGACATGTCCGAGTCAGACTGCAGGATATGGGCTAGAAATCGTTTTTGCAAACAAATTGGAGGAGATTGAGATGCTGGTTTGGGGACTGGTTCTCTATTCATCAACTCATCCACAGTCTGTCTTAAGTATTGCGTCTTTCTCATTGCGGGATAGCTTTGTAGAAATATTTGAGATCAATCCCTTAATGGAATTAAACCATTCCGGTTCAGACCCGCCATTCAGGGAGACACCAAGTAATTTGGAGCCAGCCCCCACCGCGCCCTTATCCCTAATGCCAAGTTTAGCCGGGTCGCAGACTAAGTACCCTGATAGGGGACTTAATACACTAATAGTCGCTCCCCCCTGCTATGACCCCCCTAGTACCACTGAGGTAATCTGGAGTCACACAGGAGGAGCTGCGCATCCCTGTCAGTCAGCGTCTGTGTCCACTGCAGAGGGAAAATGGCGCTGGTGAACTGCTGGAATTTCTCATAGTGAAGCCCTGCCCCTTCAATGGTGTGCGGTCTTCCCACTTTTTTTATACTGGCTGAGGCAATTTGTTGCTTAAAATGGAGAGAACCATTTTCAGGCTGTTTTTGTTAGTGTGGGTACTGTGTACAGTGTACTGAGACACAGCTGTGTACTGTATCTGGAGTCTCAATCCACCCCGGTTAGAAGCCATGCGTCTCCGTACCCTCATGCCGCCATAATTGCCGGCAACCCGCTAACCGGGATGCTGGCTTAGTACTCTCCACTCTTCTTTCTTCTGGCTCTGTTAGGGGTGGCGGCGTGCTGCGGGAATGTACGCTCGCCTGGTGGGGCTTGCGAATAGTTCCCTCAGGATCTCAGTGTCCTGTCAACCGGGAACGGGACCATTAACCCTTCAAGAGGTTGGGCCGATCCCCCCACCCCCCTCCCTCCCCCAAGTCCCATGAAGCAGCCCTGCCTGAAAATAACATATAAAATAATTGCAGAAAACTCTTCAGGAGCTTCCATAAGCGTGACCAGCTCCTCCGGGCACATTTTCTAAACTGAGTCTGGTAGGAAGGGCGTAAAGGGAGGGGCCAGCCCACACTATCAAATTCTTAAAGTGCCTCTGGCTCCTAGTGTACCCGTCTATACCCCATGGTACTAAATGGAAACCCAGTATCCTCTAGGACAGTGTTTTTCAACCACTGTGGCGTGGCACACTAGTGTTCCCTGAGCAGTCTCCATGTGTGCCGCCATAGAAGCAGAGCCAGGCCCGTCAGTGTTTTGCCGCTACTGAGGCCCTAGAACGATCAATACTGGTGGGTTTAGTAGTTGCAGAGCAAGTTCTAATTTTGGGCCCGGGCAGTGTTGTGCTTTTTTGGTTTTCTTAGATGTGGCTCAGGCATTACCTATGGAGAAGCTGCGACATGACATCCTAGGACATGCAACTGCACCATGCATCACCATTATATTTGAGTGTGCTTTGGCAATATTTAGATCTTGTTCAGTGTGCCACGAGTTGTAAAAGGTTGAAAATCTCTGGTCTAGGATGTAAGAAAAATAAATTAATAAGAATAATAAAAATAAATAACAGAAAGGGGGGGGGGGTTAATTTAGTCATCCAAGGGGGCAGCCTATAACTCACACATACCAAAGCGATTACACCTGGATAGGCTCGTCCTCCAACAATATTCTGGTTCCGTACCAAACCCGTATGTTGACTGCAAGTTTTAACCTGCATCAGTGTCGGAGATCTCAAAGTAACCACATAGCTTTCCCATAATTAAAAAATAATTCTGTACTGAGTGGTTTTTTAAAGGGATGGCATTCGATATGCCGGCTGTAAGGATACCGGCGCTCAGCATACCAACAACTATTCTCCCTCTTGGGGTGTCCACGACACCCCTGGAGGGAGAATAAATATGTGCGGCACTGCGCTCACAGCGTGACAAGTGCAGCTAGCCCACAAGGGGCTCTTTTGCGCTCGCCCTGCTACCGGCATACCAGCGGTCGGGATCCCAGCGCCATTATGCTGGGTGCTGGGATCCTGACAGCCAGCATAATGTAGTAGACCCGTTTTTAAGGGATAAATTTGTCTAAGGTCCAAGAAATATTTAGGCAAGGAGAAAATATACAGTTCTTGACTGTGGTTTATTAATATATCTATTACCCAATATCAACCTGACAAATGTATGCAATTTTCATACACTTTGTTTCTTCTGATTTCTTCAACAGAGCTGGGAACATGCTATCCTGGCCTCCCGCTCTGACTGTTGCAGGAGTGTTTGAAGCTTTTGGCTAACACTCCACCATATACACTATATAATTATCGGGCTGATCATTTAACTGATCAGACCACCGTATTGTCCACATCTAGTACTATATTTCGCCCAGTGTACCTTATAAATTAGTTCTGATTTAAAATATTCTGAGTTGAAACCCTAATCTCGATACCTACTACTAGTGCATTGTGTCCAGGGGCCAACCTAACCCTATACTTACTATGGTCATCCCTCCTCACTGTTTCCTTGCAGTGGGAGTGGCATCACTTCTTCTGAACATGGCAAATGTATGAGAAGCACCCTTGACTATTATATAGATAATATATGGATATAACCTGTATAGAAGTACTGTAATTAGGGTTTCACACTGACTCGATCTTAACACACACACATACACATATACTGAAAATGCATCTAAGTTGCAATCAGGTGTGACTAGGACGCACAAGCAGACTGTGCTGATTAATTTGATATGGCCCTTGTACAATGCCTTGCTAAAGTATTCACCCCCTTTGCATTTTTCATGTTTTGTTGCCTCACAACCTAGAATTAAAATGGATTGTTTGGAGGTTTGCCTCATTTCATTCACAGAACATGGCTACAACTTTGAAGATGTTTTTTTTTTTTTATTGTGAAGCAAACAACAAATAGGACAAAATAACAGAAAACTTCACCCCCCTAGTCAGTACTTTGTAGAGCCACCTTTTGCGGCAATTACAGCTGCAAGTCGCTTTGGATAAGTCTCTGAGTTTGCCACATATTTCCACTGGGATTTTTGCACATTCCTCAAGGCAGAACTGCTCCAGTTGCATCATGTTGGATGGTTTCCGCTTGTCAACAGCAATCTTCAAGTCTGACCACAGATTCTCAATTGGATTGAGATCTGGGCTTTGACTAGGCCATTCCAACACATTTAAATGTTTCCCCTTAAACCACTCGAGTGTTGCATTAGCAGTATGCTTCGGGTCATTGTCCTGCTGGAAGGTGAACCTCTGTCCGAGTCTCCAATCACAGGCAGACAGAAACAGGTTTTGCTCAAGAATATCCCTGTATTTAGCACCATCCATCTTTCCCTTGACTCGAAACAGTTTCCCAGTCCCTGCTGCTGAAAAACATCACCACAGCATGATGTTGCCACCACCATGTTTCACTGTGGGGATGGTGTTCTTGGGGTGATGAGATATGTTGGGTTTGCGCCAGACATAGCGTTTTCCTTGGCGGCTGAAAAGTTCAATTTTAGTCTCATTTGACCAGAGCACCTTCCTCCGTACATTTGGGGAGTCGTCCACATGCCTTTTGGCAAACTCAAAATGTGCCTTCTTATTTTTAACACTAAGTAATGGCTTTTTTCTGGCCACTCTTCCATAAATCCCAGCTCTATGGAGTGTACGGCTTATTGTAGTCACATGCGCAGATACACCAGTCTCTGCTGTGGTACTCTGCAGCTCCTTCAGGGTTACCTTTGGTCTCTGTGCTGCCTCTCTGATTAATGCCCTCCTTGCCCGGTATATTAGTTATGGTGACCGGTCCTCTCTTGGCAGGTTTGTTGTGGTACCATGTTGTTTCCATTTGAATATGATGGATTTGATGGTGCTCCGGGGGATCATCAAAGATTTGGATATTTCTCTAACGTCCTAGTGGATGCTGGGGACTCCGAAAGGACCATGGGGAATAGCGGCTCCGCAGGAGACTGGGCACAAAGTAAAAGCTTTAGGACTAGCTGGTGTGCACTGGCTACTCCCCCTATGACCCTCCTCCAAGCCTCAGTTAGATTTTGTGCCCGAACGAGAAGGGTGCAATCTAGGTGGCTCTCCTGAGCTGCTTAGAGTAAAAGTTTAAATAGGTTTTTTATTTTCAGTGAGACCTGCTGGCAACAGGCTCACTGCATCGAGGGACTTAGGGGAGAGAAACGAACTCCCCTGCGTGCAGAGTGGATTGGGTTTCTTAGGCTACTGGACATTAGCTCCAGAGGGACGATCACAGGCCCAGCCATGGATGGGTCCCGGAGCCGCGCCGCCGGCCCCCTTACAGATGCTGAAGCAAGAAGAGGTCCATAAATCGGCGGCAGAAGACTTTCCTGTCTTCATAAGGTAGCGCACAGCACTGCAGCTGTGCGCCATTGCTCTCAGCACACTTCACACTCCGGTCACTGAGGGTGCAGGACGCTGGGGGGGGGGCGTCCTGGGAAGCAATGAATTTACCTTAGTTGGCGAAAAATACATCACATATAGCTCCTGGGCTATATGGATGTATTTAACCCCTGCCAGTTTTCCAGTAAAAAGCGGGAGATGAGCCCGCCGTGAAGGGCGGGGCCTATCTCCTCAGCACACAGCGCCATTTTTCCCACACAGCTCCGCTGGTAGGAAGGCTCCCAGAATCTCCCCTGCATCCTGCAACTACAGAAACAGGGTAAAAAAGAGAGGGGGGGCACTTATTTGGCAAAATAACAGATATAAGCAGCTATAAGGGATAGACACTTATTGTAAGGTTGTCCCTATACATATATAGCGCTCTGGTGTGTGCTGGCAAACTCTCCCTCTGTCTCCCCAAAGGGCTAAGTGGGTCCTGTCCTCTATCAGAGCATTCCCTGTGTGTGTGCTGGGTGTCGGTACGTGTGTGTCGACATGTATGAGGAGGAAAATGATGTGGAGGCGGAGCAGAGTGTCTGTAACAGTGATGTCACCCCCTAGGGGGTCGACACCTGAGTGGATGTACTGTTGAAAATTACGTGACAGTGTCAGCTCTATATAAAAAAAACAGTGGTTGACATGAGACAGCCGGCTACTCAGCTTGTGCCTGTCCAGACGTCTCATAGGCCGTCAGGCAGATGGCAGATACAGACGCCGACACGGATACTGACTCCTGTGTCGACGGTGAAGAGACAACCGTGATTTCCAGTAGGGCCACACGTTACATGATTGAGACAATGGAAAATGTTTTATACATTTCTGATAATACGAGTACCACCAAAAAAGGGGTATTATGTTCGGTGAGGGAAAAACTACCTGTAGTTTTCCTGAATCTGAGAAATAAAATGTGTGATGATGCGTGGGTTTCCCCCCGATAACAATAATTTCTTAAAAAGTATTGGCTGCATACCCTTTCCCGCCAGAGGTTAGGATGCATTGGGAAACACCCCCTAGGGGGGATAAGGCGCTCACAAGCTTGTAAGAACAAGGGCTCTACCCTCTCATGAGATGGCCGCCCTTAAGGATCCTGCTGATAGAAAGCAGGAGGGTATCCAAAAAAAGGTATTTACACACATACTGGTGTTATACTGCGACCAGCTATCGCCTCAGCCTGGAGGTGCAGTGCTGGGTTGGCATGGTCGGATTCCCTGACTGGAAATATTGATATCCTAGATAAGGATAGTATATTATTGCCTATAGAGCATTTAAAAGATGCATTTCTATATATGCATGATGCACAGCGGAATAATTGCCGACTGGCATCAAGTATAAGTGCGTTGTCCAATTCTACCAGTAAAATGGTCAGGTGATGCGGATTCCAAACGTCATTTGGAAGTATTGCCTTTGAAAGGGGACATTTGGGGTCGGTCTTTTAGACCTGGTGGCCACGGCAACAGCTGGGAAATCCACGTTTGTACCCCAGGTCGCCTCTCAAAATAAGACGCCGTATTATCAGGCGCAGTCCTTTGTTGGCAAGCGGACAAAAGGTTCCTCTTTTCTGCTCGTGACAGAGGGAGAGGAAAAAGGCTGCAGAGATCAGCCAGTTCCCAGGAACAGAAACCCTTTCCAGCCTCTGCCAAGCCCTCAGTATGACGCTAGGGCTTTACAAGCTCAGGCACGGTGGGGGCCCGTTCTCAATGAATTTCAGTGCGCAGTGGGCTCACTCGCAAGTAGACCCCTGGATCCTTCAGGTAATATCTCAGGGGTACATATTGGAATTCGAGACGTCTCCCCCTCGCCGTTTCCAAAAGTCGACTTTACCGACGTCTCCCTCTGACAGGGAGGCAGTTTTGGAAGCCATTCACAAGCTGTATTCCCAGCAGGTGATAATCAAGGTACCCCTCCTGCAACAGGGAACGGGGTATTATTCCACACTATTGTGGTACCGAAGCCAGACGGCTCGGTGAGACCGATTCTAAAATCTAAAATCTTTGAACACTTACATACAGAGGTTCAAATTCAAGATTGAGTCACTCAGAGCAGTGATTGCGAACCTGGAAGAAGGGGACTACATGATGTCTCGGGACATCAAGGATGCTTACCTTCATGTCAAAATTTACCCTTCTCACCAAGGGTACCTCAGGTTTATGGTACAGAACTGTCACTATCAGTTCAGACGCTGCCGTAGGGATGGTCCACGGCACCCCGGGTCTTTACCAAGGTAATGGCCGAAATGATGATGTTCCTTCGAAGGAAGGGAATTTTAGTTATCCCTTACTTGGACGATTCCCTGATAAGGGTAAGATCCAGGGAACAGTTGGAGGTCGGTGTAGCACTATCTCAGATAGTGTTGCGGCAGCACGATTGGATTCTCAATATTCCAAAATCGCAGCTGGTTCCGTCGACGTGTCTTCTGTTCCTCGGGATGATCCTGGACACAGTCCAGAAAAAGGCGTTTCTCCCGGAGGAGAAAGCCAGGGAGTTATCCGAGCTAGTCAGGAACCTCCTCAAACCGAGCCAAGTCTCAGTGCATCAATGCACAAGGGTTCTGGGTAAAATGGGGGCTTCCTACGAAGCAATCCCGTTCGGCAGATTCCACGCAAGAACTTTCCAGTGGGACCTGCTGGACAAATGGTCCGGGTCGCATCTTCAGATGCATCAGCGGATAACCCTGTCACCAAGGACAAGGGTGTCCCTCCTGTGGTGGTTGCAGAGTGCTCATCTTCTAGAGGGCCGCAGATTCGGCATTCAGGACTGGGTCCTGGTAACCACGGATGCCAGCCTGCGAGGCTGGGGAGCAGTCACACAGGGAAGGAATATCCAGGACTTATGGTCAAGCCTGGAGACATCACTTCACATAAATATCCTGAAGCTAAGGGACATTTTACAATGCTCTAAGCTTAGCAAGACCTTTGCTTCAAGGACAGCCGGTGTTGATCCAGTCGGACAACATCACGGCAGTCACCCACGTAAACAGACAGGGTGGCACAAGAAGCAGAAGGGCAATGACAGAAGCTGCAAGGATTCTTCGCTGGGCGGAAAATCATGGGATAGCACTGTCAGCAGTATTCATTCCGGGAGTGGACAACTGGGAAGCAGACTTCCTCAGCACGACCTCCACCCGGGGAGAGTGGGGACTTCACCCAGAAGTCTTCCACAGGATTATAAACCGTTGGGAAAAACTCGACAGGTATTGCGCCAGGTCCAGGGACCCTCAGGCAATAGCTGTAGACGCTCTGGTAACACCGTGGGTGTACCAGTCAGGGTATGTGTTTCCTCCTCTGCCTCTCATACCCAAGGTACTGAGATTGATAAGATGGTGAGGAGTAAGCACTATATTCGTGGCTCCGGATTGGCCAAGAAGGACTTGGTAACCGGAACTTCAAGAGATGCTCACGGAGGATCCGTGGCCTCTACCTCTAAGAAGGGACCTGCTCCAGCAAGGACCCTGTCTGTTCCAAGAGTAACCGCAAAAACATTATCACCGCAATTGGCGAAAATATGTTGCGTGGTGCGAGGCCAGTAAGGCCCGACGGTGGAAATTCGACTGGGTCGATTCCTACATTTCCTGCAAACAGGAGTGTCTATGGGCCTGAAATTGGGGTCCGTTAAGGTTCAAATTTCGGCCCTGTTAATTTTCTTCCAAAAAGAACTAGCTTCAGTCCCTGAAGTTCAGACGTTTGTAAAAGGGGTACTGCATATACAGCCTCCTTTTGTGCCTCCAGTGGCACTTGGGATCTCAATGTAGTTTTTTTTTTTTGGGATTCCAAAAGTCACATTGGTTTGAACCACTTAAATCTGTGGAGTTAAAATATCTCACATGGAAAGTGGTCATGCTGTTGGCCCTGGCCTGGGCCAGGCGCGTGTCAGAATTGGCGGCTTTATCCTGTAAAAGCCCTTATCTGATTTTCCATTCGGACAGGGCGGAATTGAGGACTCGTCCTCAATTTCTCCCTAAGGTGTTTTCGGCATTTCACTTAAACCAACCTATTGTGGTGCCTGCGGCTACTAGGGACTTGGAGGATTCCAAGTTGCTGGACGTAGTCAGGGCCCTGAAAATATGTTTCCAGGACGGCTGGAGTCAGAAAATCTGACTTGCTGTTTATCCTGTATGCACCCAACAAGCTGGGTGCTCCTGCTTCTAAGCAGACGATGGCTCGTTGGATTTGTAGTACAATTCAGCTTGCACATTCTGTGGCAGGCCTGCCACAGCCAAAATCTGTAAAAGCCCATTCCACACGGAAAGTGGGCTCATCTTGGGCGGCTGCCCGAGGGGTCTCGGCTTTACAACTTTGCCGAGCAGCTACTTGGTCAGGGGCAAACACGTTTGCTAAATTCTACAAATTTGATACCCTGGCTGAGGAGGACCTGGAGTTCTCTCATTCGGTGCTGCAGAGTCATCCGCACTCTCCCGCCCGTTTGGGAGCTTTGGTATAATCCCCATGGTCCTTTCGGAGTCCTCAGCATCCACTAGGACGTTAGAGAAAATAAGAATTTACTTACCGATAATTCTATTTCTCATAGTCCGTAGTGGATGCTGGGCGCCCATCCCAAGTGCGGATTGTCTGCATTACTTGTACATAGTTATTGTTACAAAAATCGGGTTATTGTTGTTGTGAGCCATCTTTTCAGAGGCTCCTTCTGTTATCATGCTGTTAACTGGGTTCAGATCACAAGTTGTACGGTGTGATTGGTGTGGCTGGTAATGAGTCTTACCCGGGATTCAAAATCCTTCCTTATTGTGTACGCTCGTCCGGGCACAGTATCCTAACTGAGGCTTGGAGGAGGGTCATAGGGGGAGGAGCCAGTGCACACCAGCTAGTCCTAAAGCTTTTACTTTGTGCCCAGTCTCCTGCGGAGCCGCTATTCCCCATGGTCCTTTCGGAGTCCCCAGCATCCACTACGGACTATGAGAAATAGAATTATCGGTAAGTAAATTCTTATTTTTTTTTTTTTATAACCCAACCCTGTGTCCCTGACTTGTTTGGAGAGCTCCTTGGTCTTCATGAGCTCCTTGGTCTTCATGGTGTGATGCCTCTTGCTTAGTGGTGTTGCAGCCTCTGGGGCCTTTCAGAAAAGGTGTGTTTATACTGACAGATCATGTAACAGATTGCACGCAGGTGGACTTAATTTCACTAATTATGTGACTTCTGAAGGTAATTGGCTGCACCAGAACTTTTGAGGGGCTTCTTAGCAAAGGCGGTGAATACATATGCACATGCCAATTTTAACATTTTTATGTATAAAGCTTATTTTTTAATATAAATTTCTCATTTCACTTCACCATGTTAAACTATTTTGTGCATATCCATCACATAAAATTCAGATTAAAAATAAATTACAGGTTGTAATGTAACAAAATAGGTAAAAAGGCAAGGGGGTTGAATACTTTAGCAAGGCACTGTATATCTGTGTGCAACTGAGTCTCTGGGCAAGATTCATGTGTGGCGTGCGCTGGCAACTACTAGATGGCGCCCAACAAAGCAATTCAATTGTTGCTCCATTCGGGCATGATGGTTGCCGGCGCCTGCATTTTTGTCAGGCTCCGGAGCCTTACCTCCGGCGGGTGCTCCCGCGGGTTACCGTCCTGCTGGTTGGCGCTGCTGCGGCGGCAGGGAGCTGCTGGCAGCGGGTCCTCCTGGACGGATGTGCGGCTGCCAAGGGCCGGGGGCTGAGGGTCTGGAGAGTCTGGCGCTGCGGTGGGGATCGCTGCGGTAATGTCCTCTGGTGTGACACAGTATAGTGTGTCCGAGACAGAAGCTGGCTAAAGCTATGTGCTAACAGCTAAGTATGTCTCCTGTGCTGGGGGCAGCCATGTTGGAGACCAGAGTATTACCAATGAAGTTCCCAATCTGTGCCCAGCCAATCCTGCGTGTTCTCCCCTTACAAAAGGGGGCTGGCTCAGAGGGAGAGTGCCAGTGCTTCAAGTTACCTCCTTGTGAAAGGTTCTCCAGCTCTGTGCTCCCAGGTTACTTTTGGTTCCCTGGTTCTGGTTGCTCTCATCCATCGGTTACCTAAACGCTGCTGTAGTCCTGCTGTCTAAGTCTGTTGCCACTCGTGGAAGCGCTCACGGGGTCCCAGATCGTAGAGGAGCTCCAGGTGCTAACGGCGGTTCCCGCAGATGTCTTCATTTCTTCAAAGTCCAAGTTCTTCAGCCTCGTCTTTCAATCATAAACCACAGTCTTCATTTCTTCAAAGTCCAAGTACTTCAGCCTCATCTTTTAATCATAAAACACAGTCTTCAGTTTTTTTTTACCGGAGTTCTCCAGCTTCACTCTTCCAAGTCATTTAACCATAGACTCTAATTCTTCCAGTTTCTTCAATTTCTCCAATATTCGTGTACAGCCTGATTATTCATTAAAACTACAGTTATCTTCCAACGAAGTCCTCCTTTTCTTTACGCCCTCCGGCCAACGTTAACACTTTGTTTGGCTTCCACCCCATGAGGAGGAATTACGGGGGTAATTTCAAGTTGATCGCAGCAGGATTTTTGTTAGCAGTTGGGCAAAACCATGTGCACTGCAGGGGAGGCAGATATAACATGTGCAGAAAGAGTTAGATTTGGGTGGGTTATTTTATTTCTGTGCAGGGTAAATACTGTCTGCTTTATTTTTACACTGCAAATTAGATTGCAGATTGAACACACCACACCCAAATCTAACTCTCTCTGCACATGTTAAATCTGCCTCCCCTGCAGTGCATATGGTTTTGCCCAACTGCTAACAAAAATCCTGCTCCGATCAACTTGGAATTACCCCCTACATTCAGCCACCTCATTTACTCTCCTCACAGGTAGCTGTCCCTTCAGCCAAAACTCTGTTGTCGGAACCCCAACTTGCGCCGATCGTGACAATTTTAGCTTGCACCCCACGGTAAGTGTTGTGCTGAAAGGTGCAAAAAGTGACCCGTTTAGGTGCCCAAGCTGCATTTTTTGTGGTTGCGCCCAGCACTTTGGTCGATCAGCTCAAAAAATAAATCCATTGAATTGTGCCCTGTGATCTCCAGTCACTTTAGACAAGAGATTGGTCACGCAAAATGCCCTTTGAATCTGTATGCAAAGTGTTAAAATGTAGCATCTGCAGCTATTTTTCCAATACAAGTTCCTGTCTTCTCCATATACAGACTCTATCACACACAATATACAAGTGTTACTGTATATATCATATCGGCACAGTCTCCTAGTGACATTGTGTTGCGACTAGGACACGTTTGGCTAAAAAAAGAGACACCCGACGTTAGCCAAGTTGCACGCGACCTTTCGGCTCACTAACGCCACGCGCTACATGTTATACCGAGGCTAGATGTATGAGGACCTATCTGTAACTTACTGTTCAGAACTATTTAAAACTCCCCTTACTACAAATAATTATAAACTGTTAACTGGTTAAAGTAATTCCCAAGCATTGATCTTAGAAGATCATATTTAATATAACAATGTTCCTATCCTTGAATGTTAATATCTGCTGTTTTAAAATTATATTAAACAGTTCCCTATCTAGCAAATGTAACACTTGAGTGGAATTGGATAACCTAATAGAGAACACACCATTCAGCAGCGTTCTCTCATCACCTGGAGTTTATATTTTGGCTGACACAGAAGACTCTCTCAGTTCTGCATGAGCTTTATTTGTAGAGAAGGACCCTTTCACCGTTCTGCAGGTATATACTGTAGTTGGGTGTGGATCATCAAATCGACAGTATCTAGGTCGACAATGTTTAGGTCAACCACTATAAGTCGACAGTCACAAGGTCGACATGGATGGTATGTCGACAGGGTTTCTAGGTCGACATGTGGTAGGTCGACAGGTCAAAAGGTAGACATGAGTTTTTTTGGTGTCTTTTTTTCGTAAAGTGACCGGGAAACCCCAATTAGTGCTCACCATGCTTCGGGCAAGGTGCCTCGCTCCGCTACCGCTTCGCTCGGCACAGATTACCGTTCCAATCGTACTCCACGTGGATCGTTAAGTATGAAAAAAAAGTGAAAAACTCATGTTGACCTTTTGACTTGTCGACCTAGCACATGTCGACCTAGAAACCCTGTCTACTTTCCATCCATGTCGACCTAGTGACGGTCGACCTATAGTGGTCGACCTAGACAGTGTCGACCTTCAGACCGGATCCCAGACGGCCGCCCCCTGCAGCTTTTTGTTCTAGCAAGCGCTGCATGGCTTTTAAATGAAACATTGTGGCTGCCATGCTACAGATGTGTCCTTATTCACTTAGATGTTTTGCACCATGTGGCTCAAGGCGCTTGGCACAATTTAATGCTCCGCTGCAGGTAGCAATTCATACTTTTTCCCCGAATCTTGCATCTTATTCACTTCCTACCCACATACAAAGGCACTTACAGTGTACCTGACACGTTAAATTAGCACTGTTGTTGCAAAGGAACTGGTAGAAAGTCTAGAGATTAAGGGGTATATTCAATTGAAGTCAGATCCATTCCGACATTCATTTGTCGGAATGCATCCGACAAGGGCTATTCATGCTATCTCAATTTGATTCTTTTAAAAAAGCTATACGCAGCGTAGCCGGAGGATGTGTCACAGCCGCCGCTCACGGCAGCGTCCACCCGGCTCCAGCAGGTCTCGCCTGAGGGTTAAATTAATGTTTTGATTGGCTCAGTGTGACTATATGTCATGCTTTGGTATATGTTGAAGTGTATTTTAAAATGATTTAAAAAATCACCATGGTGATCCATCTTTATGCAACTGCCCTGGTTCAAAGTACCAGTGGTATTTGTGCTGTGTGTTTGAGAAGGCAGCGCTGGAAGAGACCCCACAGTAGCTGAGGGGGGTTGGGTATGATATATCGACATATCATTCCTGGTGGACCAACGGTGACTCACCTGATCCTGACGGCCTGCAATGGCTCCAACGCGGCTTCTGGTCCCTGCAAAATGTGACTTCCTGGTAAGAGCTGTGATCCTCCAGCATTCTGGTTGGTATTTGTCCCCCTTTCCAAATTACTTAACAATAAGCTATCTGTCTGCAGCCAGTCCCCAGTGTGGACTTTTCACGTTCTGACAGTGTCGACATTTAACCTGATGTCACTGTGATGTTGTCATTTCACCTGTTAATCCTTTGACTACAGGCCACTCAGGGCAGTTTTAGTGACTGCATAAAAGAGAGACAGTCTTTATGCTGCTGCATCTTTTCCCAGTAGTGCCAGCTGAATACATATGAATTGTGTTGTGCTGCCTCCTGGTGGCTCAGGGAACAGAGTGTCACAACTCAGTTTAAAAATGTAATGCATGTCTTTTTAGTACTCCATGGCAGCCATTACAATGTGTAACTTCCTTTTCAGTTTATGGTGCATCTTTCTGCATATTGACACCAGATTGATATGATGTAATACTTGACAAAAGTAATTTTGTGACCGAAACTTTGCAATGTGAAGAGGTTTATAATTTGAAGAGTAAGATTTGGGGAGTGTCTATTGTTTGGACAGGATGCAGTTTATTTACCGGCAATCTGGATTCCAGGTGTCAGAATCCCAACACCTCTTACAATGCCGGCAACAGAATCCTGAGTTGGTCTGGATACTGACGTCTGAATCCCGACTGTCTGCATCCCGACCTATGTAAGTATAGCGACAGTGTTACGTTTACGGTGGGGTTAGGCACCCACAGAGAGGGTTAGGGTTCAGCTGTGGGGGAGGGTTAGGTTTAGGCAGCAGTGAAGAAAGGGGGTTAGGTTTAGGTACCGCTGCAGGGAGGCACAATAGGGGGAGCTTAGAGTTAGGCTGCTGGAAGGCAGGGTTGGGGGAGAGGGGAGAACACCTCCTACTCACCCCAGTCGGCATTTCAACCCTCGGGATCCCGGCATAGTCTTCTGATCGTTGGGATCCTAAGCGCCGGGATATTATACTGAATGCATTTGACTATATTAACCTCAGCCAACTGCTTCTTGATGCTTGGCATAGTGCACCCTGTGGTGGACCCATTGGAGATGTGAGTGCAAATATATATAATGTGTGTGTGTGTGTGTGTGTGTGTGTGTACATTTCGTAATTTTTATACAGGTGAAACTCAGAAAATAAGAATAGCGTGCAAAAGTTTATTTATTTCAGTAATTCAACTTTAAAGCTGAAACTAATATATATATTATAGACCTCGCTTGCTGGTGTCAGGTGGACGCTGCCGTGAGCGGCGGCTGTGACACATCCTCCTGCTACACTTGCTGGAGCCGCTACTGTAGCGCTGCTTTCCCCCGTCTCCCAGCTGCTCTCCACCATCTCAGCTCCCTCATCTCAATTCAACTTTTTTTAAAGTCGGATTGAGATGGCCATTGAATAGCCCTTGTCGGATCCATTCCGACAAATGCATGTCGGAATGGATCCGATTTCAGTTGAATATACCCCTAAATGTAACCAGTTGAAATACATTAAAACACTTTATTCTGAAATCTGCCTTGCTAACACAGCCCTACAGTTCTGGCAGCAGATCTGCAAATTAACTTAAATGCTTTAGTTTATATTTTTAAACAAATAAAAACAATACTTCACATTTTAAACACACTGGCCCCATTTCCCAGTGCCGGGACTTGCCTATAACACGCCCCAGCACCACGCAGAGGAAAAATAATAACAAAGTACAGCAACATACGGGGCTGGATGTAATGCTGCCCTAGTTCGGTGGCCAGTTGTTGTATTTGGCGCGATAATGGGTGCCCAACGAAACAATTAAATTGTCTCCGGGCACCAATTAATTATTGCTTTTGTCACCCACCTGCTTATAGTGGCTAAACACATCTAAACTCTTGGTTAGGGCGCCCAAATCATGGCTGCGAGCAGAAATTTGTTCACATGTGCGCCTGAGCGGAGCAGCAACTTCATTGCTCCATTGGGCGCCTACCAGTATCAGCTGCTGGGGGAAACAATTGAACAACTGTGTTTTAAAGTCTAGAACCCATGTAGCCATGAGGAGGTTTCCTTGAAGTTGTTGGGGAGGTTTTATCTGATGGATCCCATAGATAAGAAGATAGACTGCTCATTAAAAAAAGCTAAATGCATTTAGGAAAAAGAGGGAAATATTGGATTTTTATTGGGTGCACATTTTCCCACAATAGTTAATTCCCACAATTCCCACTTTTTTTTTTTTAATAGCAAATGTTTTTTTTTTTTTTTTAATTATTAACAAACTTCACAATATTATAGCCTGTTAGGCTGATATAATTGTAATATTTTCCAAACAGTCCACTGTGGGGCTACCTAGAGCGAAGTATAAGATCAGTGAAATAAATTGTGTAACAAGATATAAAGAAAAATTGTGTTTTGTGAATAAAGAAAAATGTTAAAATTATTTAATGTATCCTGTCTTTATTTCTTCATTATATGTTCTGCATTAAGTTTTCAATAACTGTGTATAAATTCTTATCAATTGTAGTCTACGGATTAAATTCAATAGCTGTTCATCCAGTGTTACTTTTTACTTGTTAGCTCTGATGATTTTATGCAGTGATTTGTGCTTCTATCTGAAACTCTAAACAGCTTATCGGTGCTATCCCTGTTACATTATTTGAGGATAATGGATACAAATTATTTTTGTTAGCCAATTGTATCTTGTTTATTGGCTTCTCTAGGTATGTAATGTGCATTGATTTGTAGCCAGGTGCAGGTTATATTCAATACTGTTGCCAAGTAATGTGTGATTTCAACCACTTATATCTGCCACTGCTAAATTCCTGTTAGCCATTCATACTAAATAGCATGCATTAATTTCTCAAAATGCAGAGTGTGTTCCTTTAATGTTCATATACATAAACCTTTTATTGGATATGATCTATGGATGTTGCATATCAATGTGTTTATATAGTAAGTGATCAGTTTTATTTCAATCTTTATTTGGTTGCTGGTAAAGCAATGGTGGGCGTCCCCTCCTATGGACAGCAGCTATTTGTTTGCACTCTATTTATAAATGCTTTTTAATGTAAATCTTGTTGATCACTTTACTATTACACCAGTGTGACTTTTTCTCTATACGGTGAACAGCTGTTATATACAGTTATACACTACCACCTTTTAATAGTGGAAATAACAAATTGAAGTGTATATAAACATTTAAGCCTAATGCTGCAGAATACTGTACCTACATCTAAATGAAAAAGTAGTAAAATCAGCACACAGAGCACCTTATTACATTGCTATAGGATATGCAATATCCAATAAAAGGTTTATGTATATTAATATTAAAGGAACACGCTCTGCATGAGAAATTAATGCATGCTATTTAGTATGAATGGCTAACAGGAATTTAGCAGTGGCAGATATAAGTGGTTGAAATCACACATTACTTCGCAACAGTGTTGAATATAACCTGCACCTGGCTACAAATCAATGCACATTGCATAGCTAAAGCAGCCAATAAACAAGATACAATTAGCTAACAAAAAATAAATAATTTGTATCCATTATCAAATAATGTAGCAACAGGAATAGCACTGATAAGCTGTTTAGAGTTTCAGATAGAAGCACAAATCACTGTGTCATGGAACACCAGCCAATTCTCCAGATACACCAATCCGAAAATCGCCGTGCGTGACTACTGGATTACTTTAAACCCTAAACTGCCACCAGCAAGAAGTTTTGCCGACTAAACACAAGGCCGTCTTCGCTTCGGCCTACACACACACAAATATTATGTCACAAAATGATAGCATGGACCATGAGGCCTTTGGGAATAAGAACACAGACCAAAACTAAAAATTAGATGTTTAATTTCAAGAATATCTTCAGAGCTTCAGTTACAAAAAAAGAGTTACAAAGATTGAGAAATATTTAAAAGTATACACGATTAGGATACAATTTCAAATAAAAAGGATAATAATTTCAGAAAACCTAACTTACTCAACAGCAGGTAAGTCTTCTGTGTGGAGGGATTTCACAGTGTAAGATATATGGTGCATCCCCAGCTCTTGGCTGTTCCCTCAGAAATTAACAGCCCAGTGTGGGTGAGAGGGGCGCATATATAACCCCCTCACAGCTTACGCTCCCACCCGTTCCTTAACTCTCTCAATGCTGTGTACCTGGGCAGTGAGAAACCAGATTTACTTTTTAAACAGCTGTATTCTTAAGTTTCAATAGGTCAGGGTTCTTGACCTGGCCAGGATTTCTGTAATGTTGCTCCTAAGTATAGTTTATAGCTTCTTAGATAAGGTAAGGACCATAAACTAACCTCTGACTCCCCACTATACATCAGTGTCCTCTACTCCCATATCTGTGTAGCCATGAGTTCAAATAGAGGACAGGATGGCAGCCATGATGTGTCCCAGACTCCATTACAATATACACGTAGACATTACATACAAGTCTTATATTGCTGGATGCAAATGAATGTCCCATTTGCCACACACTGCATAAAATCATCAGAGCTAACAAGTAAAATAACATTATACTGGATGAACAGCTGTTGAATTTATACCGTAGACTACAGTTGATAAGAATTTATACACAGTTATTGAAAACTTAATGCAGAACATATAATGAACACATATTCCAGAGGACTGGAAAAGAGCAAATGTAGTTTCACTGCACAAAATTGGAAGCAAGAAAGAAGCAAGTAACTACAGACCAGTAAGCCTTACATCAGTAGTAGGGAAAGTAATGGAAAAACTATTAAAAGAAAGAGTTGTGGAATATCTTAAATCAAACAATTTACAGGATCCAAAACAGCATGGATTTACTGGTGGGAGATCATGCCAAACAAATCTTACTGACTTTTTTTTGACTCTGTGTGATGAAAATAATAGATCAAGGGGGAGCTGTAGATGTAGCATATCTAGACTTTAGTAAGGCATTTGACACTGTCCCACATCGCAGACTGCTAAGTAAACTTGAAAGCGTGGGGGTGGATTATAAAACCATTAAATGGATAAGAACCTGGTTGCAGGATAGGAAACAGTTGCAGTAAATAGTGCAATCTATGGAGGGAAATGTTACCAGTGGAGTACCCCATGAATCTGTACTTGGTCCAGTTCTCTTTAATATCTTTGTGTCATTGCAAATGGTATTGAAGGGAAAGTATATGCCTTTTTGCCGATGATACCAAGACATACAACAGGCTAGAAACACCGGGAGGGATAAAACAAATGATTGATGACCTAGGTATGCTTAAGAAATGGTAAAGAATGTGGCAACTACAGTTTAATGCTAAAAAATGCAAAATCATGCACTTGGGTCTCCAAAACCCAAAGGCTAAATATAGTATCAAGGTTACTATAATGGAAACTACTGAGGAGGAAAGGGATTTAGGAGTCTCTATTTCAAGTGACTTAAAAGGCAGGAAAGCAATGCAACAAAGCAATGAGAAAGGCAAGTCAGATGCTTGGTTGCATAGGGAGAGGGATCAGTAGCAGGAAAAAAGAATTGATAATGCCACTGTATAGGTCATTGGTACAGCCTCATCTGGAATACGGTGTCCAGTTCTGGAGACCATATCTCCAGAAGGATATAAATACATTAGAGAGTGTACAAAGAAGGGCAACTAAAATGGTGCATGGCCTATATCACAAAACTTAACCTGGAAAGGCAATAAGATGTATAGTTTGGAGGAAAGGGGGGACATGATAGAAACTTTCAAATATACCAAGGGTCTTAACAAAGTTCAGGAGGGAAACATTCTTCAGAGGGAGAGAAATATTAGAACTTGAGGGCATACACTGAAACTGGAGGGAGGCAGGTTCAGGGGAAATTTAAGGAAAAATAACTTCACAGAAAGAGTAATGGATAAGTGTAATAGCCTCCCATCAGAGGTGGTAGAGGCTAAGACTGTGTAGAGCAATTTAAACATGCTTGGGATAGGCATATGAATATCCTTACAAAGAATTAAACTTCAAAAAGGGTTGAGATTACCTAAAGGATAAAAAAACGGGCAGACTAGATGGGCCAAGTGGTTCTTATCTGCCGTCAAATTCTATGTTTCTAATAAAGAAATAAAGACAGGACACATTAAATAATTTTAGCATTTTTCTGTATTCACAAAAGTTTTTCTTTATATCACGTTACACAATTTCTTTCACTAATCTTATACATCGCTCTAGCTAGCCCCACAGTGGGCTATTTGGAAAATATAACAATTATATTGGCCTAACAGGTTTGAAGATTGTTGATAATTTAAAAAAAAATTGCTATTAAAGGTTATATTTTGGCTATTGTGGGAAAATGTGCACCCGATAAAAATCCAATCTTTCCCTCTTTTTCTAAATGTATTTAGTCTGCCTCAAATTGGAGGGTGGCACTTGATCATACCGCTGACATATCAATAATAAGGTATCAGTATAGTTGATAAAATAAATCAATATTTCCCTAAAACGCATTAATATCTGGTGCGGAAACTTTTTCTTCTTTTTTCAGTAAAAATGCTGCAGTTTTTTCAGGAACTACTGTACTTTGAAGCCAAGTGACTATCTAATCCCCCCAATTAAAGGTGGATCAGTTAGGCTGTGTGGTAAAATTCTGTGGATCCAAATACTGTGTAACCTTTTGCCATACAAGTTAAGATTTTCATACTCCATCATCCATCACGTCAAAAAAGATAAAGCCAAAAGGATGATACAACAACCAAAATATTTATTCTACAGCTAGACATCCCATTCAAGTTTTAAAAATTTAAAGATGAGGACTTCCGGTTTTGGTGCTTATGTGAGCGGACACCAGCTCTCACAGCTTCACTGCAGCCCCAGGGATCGGGAGCTCAATCCCCGCCATTTCCTCACCCTCACACTGGATTCTAACACCGAACTGGAGGGGAACACCTTGGACACTGAATGGACAGGTTTTTAACAGTCCCCATAGCTTACAATACACAGTGTCAGCACTCCTAACAAGAAGTGCCCTGAATCCAATATGGCCACCGCAGCCCTCACGCAGGTGGAGAGAATGCAGAGTCTGAAGGTACAGCAGCTAATCACTCAGATTCCTCTCCTCTCACATTGCAGAGCCAGTTACTTATGATTTGGTAGTGAAGGCTATATAGGACACCGTGGGTCCTTTGCTGGAGGCACATGCAGCCAAATTGAACCAGGCAGTGCTTGATATTAATTCGCAGATTAACAAGCTGTTCATGAAAGTTACTGCAAATGAAAGGAGAATAGGGGAAAAGTTTCAGGGTGTTGCTGAGCTGAAAACTATTAATACCCCTTTCAGACTGATAAATATTTCCCGGGTTATTGCACATGAAAGCGCATTAATCCAGGAATTTGCTCAGTGTAAGAGAGTCCTGAAAGAATATCCCGGGTCGAGCGTCCCAGCATTTTATCCCAGGTCTCGACCGGGGTTGAATACGGAATCGACCTTGGATGCAGTGCAGTGTGAATGGGCCCTACCCGGTATTCAGTACACGGGACTGTTAAAAGGCCTCTCATTGGAGCTTTCTTGGGTTCAGAAAAGATGTCATCATCCACAGCCCGGGAAAGCAGAGGAGAAGACCTGGAAGCAGAGGAGACAGGCAATATGTCGACCTGGAGAGATCAAGAGAAAGTACGGTCTCTCTTGCGCTCCAAAATGTCCACAATTTTAGATCCTCCTCAATAAGATGATTTCATCTTATTGAGGAGGATCTAAAATTGTGGACATTTTGGAGCGCAAGTGAGACCGTACTTTTTCTTTTGTATACATTTTATAGGTTTGGTGACCTATGTGTGCGGTTTTGTGCTGATTCATTTTGTAGAATTGCTTTTTTTTTTTTTTTTTGAGAGATCAAGAGTTCAGAGAGCTGCTCAGCATAAGGAAGGGGGGGGGGGGGAAATAAAGAGACAGATCACAGGCACAGTGAAGGATGCTATTGTTTATAAGAACATTGCAAAGCTGCTTGAAGCCAGAGGAATTATCCGTACACAACAGTAAGTTGTTAATAAAATGAAGACTCTGAAAAAGCAGTTCTCCCATTGCTTGCCTATTGCGACCTCATCTACTGTATGTGGGCCAGAAAAATGTCCATTTCTAATGACATACATATGTATTTGCAGGGATTTCCCGGGTTCAGTGTAAATGGAGCTGTCACGGGTCGATCCCAGGTCTAAGTGCAGTGTGAAAGGGTTGTGTCCCAGGATGTGTCCAGAAACACATTCCCGGTGTGACCCGCCTCTGTCAGTCTGAAAGGGGTATTACTGAATCCCTGCAAAAGGAACATTACCAGCTTATTAACAAGTTGGATAGTTTGGAGAATAGGTCGCGCAGAAACAAGCTCCGCATCATAGGTCTCCCTGACTCTGGCCAGCTTTTCATTCTTTTCTGAATATGTGTATATATAGCGCACGTATTCTGTGGTGCTTTTAAAGAGAATATTTGTCCATTCACATCAGTCCCTGCCCCAGTGGAGCTTTAAAATATTTGTTCCCTTCCACATCTACACACATGCACATTAGGGTTAATTTTTGTTGGGAGTCAATTAACGCACAGTATGGTTTTTATTTATTTTTTTTGGCAAATTTTCTGTATTGAAGCATGACTTATACATACCATCCAAGAAGTACATGCAGTGTGAGTACAGTATAACATACACACCAGGAACAATTATCTGATGTATACTAATACCCCTTAAAACATGGGTAAATGTGCGGGGGCGCGCATTTACCCGTGTTTTTCCCTAGTGGAAACGGGTCCCCCGGCAAATTCCCGGATAAAGTGATCCGGGAATCCTACCCGGGTAGCTAGCGGCTAGCTGTCTAGTGTGAACGGGAGCCGTGTCGAGGGCCTCGACACGGCTCCTGTTCACAGTGTATAGGGAGGGCGGCGATGGGAGATCATGTGATCTCCCAGCGCCGCCCCTGCTGCGTCACTAGCAGCGTCACCAACCCGGCAATATGCCGGGTTGGTGAGCACCGCTGAAAGGGGGCTGTAGCACGGGTCGCAGCCGTGTCAGGCGACACAGCTGCGACTTGTGCTTATAGTGGAAAAGGGGTATAAGAGTAAATGAACAGTATGTTTCACAATAGTGTCAACCAAGAAATAATACTAATAGCATGGTGTGAAACTGGCTCCATGTCCTCCTACTTTTCTTCCATCCATGTTTTAAAAAAGAAGAAAAAAAATAGGTCACCAAGACATTGAGCAGCAATTAGCTAATTATCACTAAGAGAATTCGGGGGGTTTGGTTCATGTACTCATGTCATAGCGTATTTCTAAATCACTTCCAACCTACAGTATCTTTTTGGAATGTGTCGGGAAGTCTTCAAGCTACTGATGGGAAGATATAATCCTCAGCCATGGTCGGAAAGGGGTAGAAGTAAATAGTCTCCTACAAGGGGGGAGTACAGTGATGTGCGTTTGGCACTTGATCACTAATAAGTGTTTACTAAAGGTAAAGCTGGGTAGCCATGGAACGATAATCAGGCTGATTATTGCGTAATGTTTACAAAACTCCCAGGTCTAATCCATAGTTTTGATCGGCTTATCTGACTGCCTGATTCAGAGAGATACGCCATTGGGACCGATTCAAATGTTTGTTTTTTTTGCGGCCGCCACTAGAGGGCGCCCAAAGGCAGCAATTACATTTTTCTGCTGTTTGGTCGCCTGGCGGCGGACACCTTTTTCTCCCAGCCTCCTGAGGTGCAAGAAAAAATGTGTCCAAACCCGGCACTTATGAGTTTAGATGGCTTTAGCCGTTTTACGCGGCTAAACCCGGTCTGTTTGGGCGTGACATGCGTGATGTGCATGGGTGCCCCAAACAGCAAATGAATAGTCACAATTGTTTGGGCGTATAAAAAATCATGTATAGAAGGGCTATTTACACGCCCAAAACAATTGATTTCTCCCCATTGTGTTTTCCGCTGCAATCCCATACGGCCTCTCACATCTCAGCAGCTGCGTAAAAACACGCATTGCTGGCCGCAGATCCTTCCATAATTGACTGACTGAGGAACCCTGAGGCCGCGGGAACAGTGGCACTACAAGATCCTAGATTTAGACTGAGACACACTGAAAATGGTTGCGACGTGCCTGCGTTTTTGCTGCCACTACTGGGGTTATCGCCTCATCCCTTTAATCCTGGACACATATTAATTACACAGGTTCTGTGGCTGGCTGACTTCAAGACTCCATTTCACCTGGTTTTAATCAGCCACAGAAACTGTGTAATTAATGTGTCCAGAATTAAAGGGATGAGGTGAGTAACCATCTGCAAATGGTCCCTGCCTGTCAGTCACTTTTTAGATAATCTGCCAGATAAGTGGATAATTCTGTAGTGTATCTTTAATATTGCCATTGCGTACCGCTCTGGATTAGGCCCTTGCACCGCTAAACAACATTTGTTGGTAACAATGAGCTGATATTGTGCCACAAATGTATTGAGGGGTGTGTGCTCTGGGAATTGGCCCTTATGTAGAACTTTTCATCTTTCAGAAGAAATAATAAATACATGCGTATCCTTTTTCCACTGTCAGATGTGTAACCAGCTTTAGAGTAACAAAGATAAATCTGTGAAACCGCTCCCCCAGGTAAGAGTAAAGGTGCACACACACTTGGACGTTTTTGCCCAGCGATGATGGCTGACAACGCTGTGCAGAAAAGCGCTTAGTGCCTACACACCGAGCGTTTCCCCCCCGCCCAGCGATGTCAGCGTGGGGGAGCGGCTTTCCATAGCAGGACGCTATGGAAAGCTGCTCACCCCGCCGTTCATCTACTGGTAATACCAGTAGAAGAACGGCGTCCACCAGAGATGAAGTGGGAGCGCGCATCAGCGCTCACCGCTTGTCCATACACACTGGGCGGCTTTGAGCTGAAAACAGCTCAACACACCAAAATTGAGCTGCCTTCAGCTCAAAATAGCCCAGTGTGTATGGGCCTTTAGGCCTTCCTGTTAGTGCCTTTCTTCTAAATAAGATAATAAACAATTTTATTTCTCTATCGTCCTAGTGGATGCTGGGGTTCCTGAAAGGACCATGGGGAATAGCGGCTCCGCAGGAGACAGGGCACAAAAAGTAAAGCTTTAGGATCAGGTGGTGTGCACTGGCTCCTCCCCCTATGACCCTCCTCCAAGCCTCAGTTAGATTTTTGTGCCCGGCCGAGAAGGGTGCAATCTAGGTGGCTCTCCTAAAGAGCTGCTTAGAAAAGTTTAGCTTAGGTTTTTTATTTTACAGTGAGTCCTGCTGGCAACAGGATCACTGCAACGAGGGACTTAGGGGAGAAGAAGTGAACTCACCTGCGTGCAGGATGGATTGGCTTCTTGGCTACTGGACATTAGCTCCAGAGGGACGATCACAGGTACAGCCTGGATGGTCACCGGAGCCTCGCCGCCGGCCCCCTTGCAGATGCTGAAACGAGAAGAGGTCCAGAATCGGCGGCAGAAGACTCCTCAGTCTTCTTAAGGTAGCGCACAGCACTGCAGCTGTGCGCCATTTTCCTCTCAGCACACTTCACACGGCAGTCACTGAGGGTGCAGGGCGCTGGGAGGGGGGCGCCCTGGGAGGCAAATGAAAACCTTTTTTGGCTAAAAATACCTCACATATAGCCTCCGGGGGCTATATGGAGATATTTAACCCCTGACAGAATCCGTTAAGAGCGGGAGACGAGGCCGCCGAAAAAGGGGCGGGGCCTATCTCCTCAGCACACAGCGCCATTTTCCCTCACAGAAAGGCTGGAGGGAAGGCTCCCAGGCTCTCCCCTGCACTGCACTACAGAAACAGGGTTAAAACAGAGAGGGGGGGCACTAATTTGGCGTTAGAAATATATAAAAAAGATGCTATAAGGGAAAACACTTATATAAGGTTGTCCCTATATAATTATAGCGTTTTTGGTGTGTGCTGGCAAACTCTCCCTCTGTCTCTCCAAAGGGCTAGTAGGTCCTGTCCTCTATCAGAGCATTCCCTGTGTGTGTGCGCTGTGTGTCGGTACGTGTGTGTCGACATGTATGAGGACGATGTTGGTGAGGAGGCGGAGCAATTGCCTGTAATGGTGATGTCACTCTCTAGGGAGTCGACACCGGAATGGATGGCTTATTTAGGGAATTACGTGATAATGTCAACACGCGCCAAGGTCGGTTGACGACATGAGACGGCCGACAAACAATTAGTACCGGTCCAGACGTCTCAAAAACACCGTCAGGGGTTTTTAAAACGCCCGTTTACTTTAGTCGGTCGACACAGACACAGACAGGGACACTGAATCCAGTGTCGACGGTGAATAAACAAACGTATTCCTTATTAGGGCCACACGTTAAGGGCAATGAAGGAGGTGTTACATATTTCTGATACTACAAGTACCACAAAAGAGGGTATTATGTGGGATGTGAAAAAACTACCGTAGTTTTTCCTGAATCAGATAAATGAAATGAAGTGTGTGATGATGCGTGGGTTCCCCCCGATAGAAAATATGGGCGGTATACCCTTTCCCGCCAGAAGTTAGGGCGCGTTGGGAAACACCCCTTAGGGTGGATAAGGCGCTCACACGCTTATCAGAACAAGTGGCGGTACCGTCTATAGATAGGGCCGTCCTCAAGGAGCCAGCTGACAGGAGGCTGGAAAAATATCATAAAAAGTATATACACACATACTGGTGTTATACTGCGACCAGCGATCGCCTCAGCCTGGATGTGCAGAGCTGGGGTGGCTTGGTCGGATTCCCTGACTAAAAATATTGATACCCTTGACAGGGACAGTATTTTATTGACTATAGAGCATTTAAAGGATGTATTTCTATATATGCGAGATGCACAGAGGGATATTTGCACTCTGGCATCAAGAGTAAGTGCGATGTCCATATCTGCCAGAAGATGTTTATGGACACGACAGTGGTCAGGTGATGCAGATTCCAAACGGCACAAAGGTGTATTGCCGTATAAAGGAAGAGGAGTTATTTGGGGGTCGGTCCATCGGACCTGGTGGCCACGGCAACTGCTGGAAAATCCACCGTTTTTACCCTAAGTCACATCTCTGCAGAAAAAGACACCGTCTTTTCAGCTTCAATCCTTTCGTCCCTATAAGAGTCATATCTGCCCAGGGATAGAGGAAAGGGAAGAAGACTGCAGCAGGCAGCCCATTCCCAGGAACAGAAGCGTTCCACCGCTTCTGACAAGCTCTCAGCATGACGCTGAGACCGTACAGGACCCCTGGATCCTACAAGTAGTATCCCAGGGGTACAGTTTGGAATGTCGAGACGTTTCCCCTGCGCAGGCTCCTGAAGTCTGCTTTACCAAGGTCTCCCTCCGACAAGGAGGCAGTATGGGAAAAAATTCACGAGCTGTATTCCCAGCAGGTGATAATTAAATTACCCCTCCTGCAACAAGAAAAGGGGGTATTATTCCACACTATATTGTGGTACTGAAGCCAGAAGGCTAGGTGAGACCTATTCTAAATCTAAAAAAATTTGAACACTTACAAAGGTTCAAATCAAGATGGAGTCACTCAGAGCAGTGATAACGAACCGGGAAGAAGGGGACTATCTGGTATCCCGAGACATCAGGGATGCTTACCTCCATGTCCAAAATTTGACCTTATTACTAAGGGTACCTCAGGTTCGTGGTACAGAACTGTCACTATCAGTTTCAGACGCTGCCGTTTGGATTGTCTACGGCACCCCGGGTCTTTACCAAGGTAATGGCCGAAATGATGGTTCTTCTTCGAAGGCGTCTTAATTATCCCTTACTTGGACGATCTCCTGATAAGGGCAAAGTCCAGGGAACAGTTGGAGGTCGGAGTAGCACTATCTCGGATACTGTTACAACAGCAGGGGTGGATTCTAAATATTCCAAAATCGCAGCTGATCCCGACAACAAGTCTCCTGTGCTTAGGGATGATTCTGGACACAGTCCAGAAAAAGGTGTTTCTCCCGGAAGAGAAAGCCAGGGAGTTATCCGAGCTAGTCAGGAACCTCCTAAAATCAGTGCATCATTGCACAAGGGCCATGGTAAAAAAATGGTGACTTCCTTCGAAGCAATTCCAGTCGGCAGATTTCATGCAAGAACTTTTCAGTGGGATCTGCTGGACAAATGGTCCGGATCGCATCTTCAGATGCATCAGCGGATAACCCTATATCCAAGGACAAGGGTGTCTCTCCTGTGGTGGTTACAGAGTGCTCATCTTCTAGAGGGCCGCAGATTCGGCATTCAGTTTTGGATGTTGGTGACCACGGAGGCCAGCCCGAGAGGCTGGGGAGCAGTCACACAAGGAAAAAATTTCCAGGGAGTGTGATCAAGTCTGGAGATTTTTCTCCACATAAATATAGCTAAGGGTAAATTTATAATGCTCTAAGCTTAGCAAGACCTCTGCTTCAAGGTCAGCCGGTATTGATCCAGTGGGATAAAACATCACGGCAGTCGCCCACGTAAATAGACAGGGCGGCACAAGAAGCAGGAGGGCAGTGGCAAAAACTGCAAGGACTTTTCGCTGGGCGGAAAATCATGTGATAGCACTGTCAGCAGTGTTTCATTCCGGGAATGGAAACTGGGAAGCAGACTTCCTCAGTAGGCACGACCTCCACCCGGCAGAGTGGGAACTTCATGGGGAAGTTTTCCACATAATTGTAAACCGTTGGGAATTACCAAAGGTGGACATGATGGCGTCCCGTCTGAACAAAAAACGGGACAGGTATTGCGCCAGGTTAAGAGACCCTCAGGCAATAGCTGTGGACGTTCTGGTAACACCGTGGGTGTACCAGTCGGTGTATGTGTTCCATCCTCTGCTTTTCATACCTAAGGTACTGAGAATTATAAGACGTAGAGGAGTAAGAACTATACTCATGGCTCCGGATTGGCCAAGAAGGACTTGGTACCCGGAACTTCAAGAGATGCTCACAGAGGACTTATGGCCTCTGCCGCTAAGAAGGGACTTGTTTCAGCAAGTACCATGTCTGTTCCAAGACTTACCGCAGCTGCGTTTGACGGCATGGCGGTGGAACGCCGGATCCTAAGGGAAAAGGCATTCAGGAAGAGGTCATTCCTACCCTGGTCAAAGCCAGAAAGGAGGTGACCGCACAACATTATCACCACATGTGGCGAAAATATGTTGCGTGGTGTGAGGCCAGGAAGGCCCCACGAAGAAATTTCAACTCGGTCGATTCCTGCATTTCCTGCAAACAGGAGTGTCTATGGGCCTCAAATTGGGGTCCATTAAGGTTCAAATTTCGGCCCTGTCGATTTTTCTTCCAGAAAGAATTGGCTTCAGTTCCTGAAGTCCAGAAGTTGTCAAGGGAGTATTGCATATACAACCCCCTTTTGTGCCTCCAGTGGCACTGTGGGATCTCAACGTAGTTCTGGGATTCCTCAAAACACATTGGTTTAAAACCAGTCAAATCTGTGGATTTGAAGCATCTCACATGAAAAGTGAACATGCTCTTGGACCTGGCCTGGACCAGGCGAGTGTCAAATTGGTGTTTTTTTTCTCAAAAAAGCCCATATCTGTTTGTCCATTCGGACAGGGCAGAGCTGCGGACTCGTCCCCAGTTCTCTCCCTAAGGTGGTGTCAGTGTTTCACCTGAACCAGCTTATTGTGGTGTCTTGCGCATACTAGGGACTTGGAGGACTCCAAGTTGCTAGATGTGGTCAGGGCCCTGAAAATATAGGTTCCAGGACGGCTGGAGTCAGGAAAACTGACTTGCTGTTATCCTGTATGCACCCAACAAACTGGGTGCTCTTGCTTTTAAGCAGACTTTTGCTAGTTGGATGTGTAATACAATTCAGCTTGCACATTCTGTGGCAGGCCTGCCACAGCCAAAATATGTAAATGCCCATTCCACAAGGAAGGTGGGCTCATCTTGGGCGGCTGCCCGAGGGGTCTCGGCTTTACAACTTTGCCGAGCGGCTATTTAGTCAGGGGCAAACACGTTTGTAAAATCCTACAAATTTGATACCCTGGCTAAGGAGGACCTGGAGTTCTCTCATTCGGTGCTGCAGAGTCATCCGCACTCTCCCGCCCGTTTGGGAGCTTTGGTATAATCCCCATGGTCCTTTCAGGAACCCCAGCATCCACTAGGACGATAGAGAAAATAAGAATTTACTTACCGATAATTCTATTTCTCGGAGTCCGTAGTGGATGCTGGGCGCCCATCCCAAGTGCGGATTCTCTGCATTACTTGTACATAGTTACAAAAATCGGGTTATTATTGTTGTGAGCCATCCTTTCAGAGGCTCCGCGGTTATCATACTGTTAACTGGGTTCAGATCACAGGTTGTACAGTGTGATTGGTGTGGCTGGTATGAGTCTTACCCGGGATTCATAAATCCTTCCTTATTGTGTACGCTCGTCCGGGCACAGTACCTAACTGAGGCTTGGAGGAGGGTCATAGGGGGAGGAGCCAGTGCACACCACCTGATCCTAAAGCTTTACTTTTTGTGCCCTGTCTCCTGCGGAGCCGCTATTCCCCATGGTCCTTTCAGGAACCCCAGCATCCACTACGGACTCCGAGAAATAGAATTATCGGTAAGTAAATTCTTATTATAAATTGTATTGTCACATTTCTCTTGGAACCGAAAACACTTTTTTCTTTTTTTTTTGTATCTATTTCTTAAGGTGGGTGCACACTAGGTGATGTGCTTGCCTGTTCCCTTCCCTGCCAGGGTGGTCGGCGGCAGGGCGTACACACTGAGCGATATGCAAATTATATCGCACAGTGGGGGTCATTCTGACCCGTTCGCACGCAGCGTTTCTTCGCTGCGGTGCGAACAGGTCGGGACTGCGGCTGTGCGGCGCTCGCAGTGCACACACATGTCATTGCCCGGTGACTGTCATCGCCTGGCAACGATGCTGCCAGTGCAGAAAGTGATCGCAGCGGCGATCGCATGAAGACTGACAGGCGGAAGGCATTCCAGGGTGTCAACTGACCGTTTTTAAGGTGTAGTGAGGTGAACGCAGGCGGATCCAGGCGTTTGGAGGGCGGATGTCTGATGTCAATCCCGGGACCTTCGTCGCTGGATCCGTCGCACAGGGTAACTAGGTCTGACCCTGGTCTTGTTTTGCAGGAAACTTTTTTAGCATAGCAGGGCTGCACAAGCGATCGCAGCCCTGCTATGCTAAAATACACTCCCCCCCCCCCCCCCATAGGCGGCGTCAAGTTGATCGCACGAGCAGCAAAAAGTTGCTATGTGCGATCTACTCGGAATGAGGGCCTGTGCTGTTACGCCGCGGCTTGACCGTGCATGCAGTTTTTGGACAACAGTCCAAATTGAGCTGTATGCAGAGCTGACAGCGAGGGTCGTTAACGACCCGCGTGCGCTGACTTGCACACTTAGTGATCAAGTAGCCGACGTTGCTCAGGAAGTGTCAAAATGCGCGACGTCTTTTAATTTATCGCTAAGTGTGTACACACCCTTGGATCCTACAAAAAAAACAGAAAACAATATCCTCCAGAGGACATTGGGGCTTATTCAGGTTTGCTAGTAAACCAAAAAAGTTAGCAATTGGGCAAAACCATGCTGCACTACAGGTGGGGCAGATGTTACCTGTGCAGAGAAATTTAGATTTGGGTGGGTTATATTGTTACTGTACATGGTAAATACTGGCTGCTTAATTTCTACACTGCAATTTAGATTTCCGTTTTAACACCTCCCACCCAAATCTAAAGCTAGGTACACAATGGCCGTTTTTTTTTTTTTGTTGGTCTGCCCGACAGTTGGACGATTTTTCAGGAAATGTAGGCACCAATAGCTGATTGATTTTTTTTTTTTCAGTTACCAATTTTCTGCCACATCACACTGCATTTGTATATGTCGGCCCCAAGTAGGATGATCTAATGAGAGGAAAACATAGGAAATATGTGCAGATTATTGAGAATGCACACACACTGCTCTATATCGGGAGATTGTGGCAGATATCTTTGGTCTGGGCCGATAGATCGGAAAATCGATTGTTCGTGTGTGTGGTAAGATTTTTCTGAATTATTGGCGTTTTATCATTTGTACACACTATACAATAACTTTGGTCATTCTTCTAATTATTGGCAAAACTGGCCCAATAATTGTATAGTGTGTACCTAGCTTTACTCTCTGCACATGTTATCCTGTCTCACCTGCAGTGCAACATGGTTTTGCTCCGTTGCATGCCTTTTTTGTTTGCTAACAAACCTGAATAAGGCCCATAGCCTGTGAACAGAACACATACAATTGTTCTACTAAACATGCTACATGTCGGGGTAAAGCACGTGTTAGATAAAAAGATAGCCATTGAATAATAGGTGATAATGTAGCCATAACTGGTCACTGATGCTGTACGCAGGATCAGCTGCTGTTAACCGATGTGTTGGGTATTTATTTACTAATTACCAGCCTGTCAAAATTACGTCACATAACAGTAATGTCAGCCCTGGCGGTTGTGCATGGCCGAATGGAGCAATAATTGAATTGCTCCGCTGAGCACCATCTAGTGGCTTTCTGTGTGCAAAACACTGCTATCCCCCCCCCCCCCTCCCACACACACACAACGGTGAGAAGTGTTAGCCTTTTATTATATAGGATTACTAATTATATAGTGCACACACATTCCGTAGCGCTTTAGAGAGTGTATTTGGCCACTCACATCATTCTCTCCCCCACACTCACTCTCTCTCTCCCCCGCATGCATGCATGCTATGGTTCATTTTGGGGTTTAGTATGCGTGACCGGCAGTTAGGAGACCGTCGTTTGCAACCCACGAGTGGGAATAGTCCCTGGTACTCGGCATGCAGACTGTTGGGATTGTAAGTGGGTGGGATGTAGGGGGAGGTATTGTGACCAGTGTCCTGTCCGCTGGTCACATAATTACATCCCTTAATTTTGTTGGAAGCCAATTAACCTACCAGTATATTTTTGGAGTGTATGCCATCTGTGCTGCCTATTGTGGAGGTCTGTGAAAGATGATGCAGTATATAACCTAACCGCAGCAAACAAGTCCGAGGAAAAATATTTATGGGGATTTGACCATCATGTATATTAAAATTATCATTTATACTTACATTTGCTCCCTTGTGTTGCTGTGAAGGTATTGTGTGTGTGTGTGTGTGTATATATATATATATATATATATATATATATATATATATATATATATAATATAATATAATTTTGTTTTTACTAGCTATGGTAAATGAAAGAAGTTTATGAAAAGAAATTAAATTAAATTAAGTAAATGAAAGAAGTAAATGCTACGAAAGAAGTTCATTGACCTTGTGTAAATATTTTTTGCTATAAAATAAAAATATATGCAGTGTCCTTTTATTTTGTATACAATTAAAGTCTTTATGGAAATAAAAAAAAATTTGTTTTTTAATCATTCTTTACAGAACTATCAGTTTAAAGGGAAAATAATTCAGTGATATATTTAAAGAAGGAAGAGTTTTACATGAACTTACAAAATAAACAATACAAACATGGGCAGTTATGCATCTTGAACATAGCATGCCTGCTTACCTGAGCAATGTTATTCGCAGGCTCCGGCTTTCCCAGCTGTCAATAATATAACCGCACAGATAAGATTTTACTCACCGGTAAATCTATTTCTCGTAGTCCGCAGTGGATGCTGGGAACTCCGTAAGGACCATGGGGAATAGTGGCTCCGCAGGAGACTGGGCACAACAAAAGAAAGCTTTAGGACTACCTGGTGTGCACTGGCTCCTCCCTCTATGACCCTCCTCCAGACCTCAGTTAGGATACCGTGCCCGGAAGAGCTGACACAATAAGGAAGGATTTTGAATCCCGGGTAAGACTCATACCAGCCACACCAATCACACCGTATAACTCGTGATACTATACCCAGTTAACAGTATGAAATAGAACTGAGCCTCTCAACAGATGGCTCAACAATAACCCTTTAGTTAACAATAACTATATACAAGTATTGCAGACAATCCGCACTTGGGACGGGTGCCCAGCATCCACTACGGACTACAAGAAATAGATTTACCGGTGAGTAAAATCTTATTTTCTCTGACGTCCTAGTGGATGCTGGGAACTCCGTAAGGACCATGGGGATTATACCAAAGCTCCCAAACGGGCGGGAGAGTGCGGATGACTCTGCAGCACCGAATGAGCGAACTCTAGGTCCTCCTCAGCCAGGGTATCAAACTTGTAGAATTTAGCAAATGTGTTTGACCCCGACCAAGTAGCTGCTCGGCAAAGTTGAAAAGCCGAGACCCCTCGGGCAGCCGCCCAAGAAGAGCCTCGTGGAATGGGCTTTCACAGATTTAGGATGCGGCAGTTCAGCCGCAGAATGTGCAAGTTGAATCGTGCTACAGATCCAGCAAGCAATAGTCTGCTTTGAAGCAGGTGCACCCAACTTGTTGGGCGCATGCAGGATAAATAGCGAGTCAGTCTTTCTGACTCCAGCTGTCCTGGAAACATAGATTTTTAGGGCCCGGACTACGTCCAGCAACTTGGAGTCCTCCAAGTCACGAGTAGCCGCAGGCACCACAATAGGCTGGTTCAAATGAAACGCTGAAACCACCTTTGGGAGAAATTGGGGACGAGTCCTCAATTCCGCCCTATCCATATGGAAAATCAGATAAGGGCTTTTACATGACAAAGCCGCCAATTCTGACACACGCCTGGCCGAAGCCAAAGCCAACAGCATGACCACTTTCCACGTGAGATATTTTAGTTTCACGGTTTTAAGTGGTTCAAACCAATGCGACTTTAGGAAATCCAACACCACGTTGAGATCCCAAGGTGCCACTGGGGGCACAAAAGGGGGCTGAATATGCAGCACTCCCTTAACAAATGTCTGAACTTCAGGTAGTGAAGCCAGTTCTTTTTGGAAGAAAATCGACAGAGCTGAAATCTGGAGCTTAATGGAACCCAATTTTAGGCCCATAGTCACCCCTGACTGTAGGAAGTGCAGAAATTGACCTAGCTGAAATTCCTCTGTTGGGGCCTTCCTGGCCTCACACCACGCAACATATCTTCGCCATATGCGGTGATAATGGTTTGCGGTCACTTCTTTCCTAGCTTTAATTAGCGTTGGGATAACTTCCTCCGGAATGCCCTTTTCCTTCAGGATCCGGCGTTCAACCGCCATGCCGTCAAACGCAGCCGCGGTAAGTCTTGGAACAGACAGGGCCCCTGCTGCAGCAGGTCCTGTCTGAGCGGCAGAGGCCATGGGTCCTCTGAGATCATTTCTTGAAGTTCTGGGTACCAAGCTCTTCTTGGCCAATCCGGAACAATGAGTATAGTTCTTACTCCTCTCCTTCTTATTATTCTCAGTACCTTGGGTATGAGAGGCAGAGGAGGGAACACATACACCGACTGGTACACCCACGGTGTTACCAGAGCGTCCACAGCTATCGCCTGAGGGTCCCTTGACCTGGCGCAATATCTTTTTAGCTTTTTGTTGAGGCGGGACGCCATCATGTCCACAAGTGGCCTTTCCCAATGTTGTACAATCATTTGGAAAACTTCCGGATGAAGTCCCCACTCTCCCGGGTGGAGGTCGTGTCTGCTGAGAAAGTCTGCTTCCCAGTTGTCCACTCCAGGAATGAACACTGCTGACAGTGCTAACACATGATTTTCCGCCCATCGGAGAATCCTTGTGGCTTCTGCCATCGCCATCCTGCTTCTTGTGCCGCCCTGTCGGTTTACATGGGCGACCGCCGTGATGTTGTCTGACTGGATCAGCACCGGCTGATGTTGAAGCAGGGGTCTTGCCTGACTTAGGGCATTGTAAATGGCACTTAGTTCCAGAATATTTATGTGTAGGGAAGTCTCCTGACTTGACCATTGTCCTTGGAAATTTCTTCCCTGAGTGATTGCCCCCCAACCTCGAAGGCTGGCATCCGTGGTCACCAGGACCCAATCCTGTATGCCGAATCTGCGACCCTCTAAAAGATGAGCACTTTGCAGCCACCACAGCAGCGACACCCTGGCCCTTGGAGACAGGGTTATCAGCCGATGCATCTGAAGATGCGATCCGGACCACTTGTCCAATAGATACCACTGAAAGATCCTTGCATGGAACCTTCCGAATGGAATTGCTTCGTAAGAAGCCACCATCTTTCCCAGGACTCGTGTGCAGTGGTGCACCGACACCTGTTTTGGTATTAGGAGGTCTCTGACTAGAGATGACAACTCCTTGGCCTTCTCCTCCAGGAGAAACACTTTTTTCTGTTCTGTGTCGAGAACCATCCCCAGGAACAGTAGACTCGTTGTAGGAACCAGCTGCGACTTCGGAATGTTCAGGATCCAGCCGTGCTGTTGTAGCACTGCCCGAGCTAGTGCTACTCCGATCAACAACTGTTCCCTGGACCTCGCCTTTATAAGGAGATCGTCCAAGTACGGGATAATTATAACTCCCTTTTTTCGAAGGAGTATCATCAAATCTGCCATTACCTTGGTAAATACCCTCGGTGCCGTGGACAGACCAAACGGCAACGTCTGGAATTGGTAATGACAGTCCTGTACCACAAATCTGAGGTACTCCTGGTGAGGGGGGTAAATGGGGACATGCAGATAAGCATCCTTGATGTCTAGTGATACCATGAAATCCCCTTCGTCCAGGCTTGCAATAACCGCCCTGAGCGATTCCATTTTGAACTTGATCCTTCGTATATAAGTGTTTAAGGATTTCAAATTTAAGATGGGTCTCACCGAACCGTCCGGTTTCGGTACCACAAACATTGTGGAATAGTAACCCCGTCCCTGTTGAAGGAGGGGTACCTTGACTATCACCTGCTGCGAATACAGCTTGTGAATTGCCTCCAGCACTGCCTCCCTGTCCGAGGGAGCCGTCGGCAAGGCAGATTTGAGGAAACGGCGAGGGGGAGACGTCTCGAATTCCAGCTTGTACCCCTGAGATACTACCTGTAGAATCCAGGGCTCCATTCGTGAGCAAGCCCACTGGTCGCTGAAGTTCTTGAGACGGGCCCCCACCGTACCTGGCTCCGCCTGTGGAGCCCCAGCGTCATGCGGTGGACTTAGAGGAAGCGGGGGAGGACTTTTGTTCCTGGGAACTGGCTGTATGCTGCAGCTTTTTCCTCCTACCTCTGCCTCTGGGCAGAAAGGACGCGCCTTTAACCCGCTTACCTTTCTGGGGCCGAAAGCACTGTACCTGATAATACGGTGCTTTCTTTGGCTGTGAGGGAACATGGGGTAAAAATGCTGATTTTCCAGCTGTAGCTGTGGAAACTAGGTCCGAGAGACCATCCCCAAACAACTCCTCACCCTTGTAAGGCAAAACTTCCATGTGCCTTTTAGAGTCAGCATCACCTGTCCACTGCCGAGTCCACAATCCTCTCCTGGCAGAAATGGACATTGCGTTTATTTTAGATGCCAGCCGGCAAATATCCCTCTGTGCATCTCTCATGTATAAGACTGCGTCTTTAATGTGCTCTACGGTTAGCAATATAGAGTCCCTGTCTAAGGTATCAATGTTTTCTGACAGGGAATCTGACCACGCAGCTGCAGCACTGCACATCCATGCAGAAGCAATAGCTGGTCTCAGTATAATGCCTGAGTGTGTATATACAGACTTCAGGATAGCCTCCTGCTTTCTATCTGCAGGTTCCTTTAAGGCGGCCGTGTCCGGAGACGGTAGTGCCACCTTCTTTGACAGACGTGTGAGCGCTTTATCCACCCTAGTGGATGTCTCCCAACGTGACCTGTCCTCTGGCGGGAAAGGGTACGCCATTAGTAACTTTTTTGAAATTACCAGTTTCTTATCGGGGGAAGCCCACGCTTCTTCACACACTTCATTTAATTCATCAGAAGGGGGAAAAAACCACTGGTAGTTTTTTCTCCCCAAACATAATACCCTTTTTTGTGGTACCTGGGGTAATATCAGAAATATGCAACACATTTTTCATTGCCGTAATCATGTAACGGGTGGCTCTATTGGAATGTACACTACTCTCATCATCGTCGACACTGGAGTCGGTATCCGTGTCGACATCTGTGTCTGCCATCTGAGGTAGCGGGCGTTTTAGAGCCCCTGATGGCTTTTGAGACGTCTGGACAGGCACGGGCTGAGAAGCCGGCTGTCCTACATCTGCTATGTCGTCAAACCTTTTATGTAAGGAGTTGACACTGTCGCGTAATTCCTTCCACATAACCATCCACTCAGGTGTCGACCCCGCAGGGGGTGACATCACATTTATCGGCACCTGCTCCGCCTCCACATAAGCCTCCTCATCAAACATGTCGACACAGCCGTACCGACACACCGCACACACACAGGGAATGCTCTGACTGAGGACAGGACCCCACAAAGTCCTTTGGGGAGACAGAGAGAGAGTATGCCAGCACACACCAGAGCGCTATATATATAGGGATTCACACTACCCACAGTGATTTTTCCCCTATAGCTGCTGATATTACACAGATTGCGCCTAAATTTAGTGCCCCCCCCTCTCTTTTTTACCCTATGTAGTCTGGAAACTGCAGGGGAGAGCCTGGGGAGCGTCCTTCCAGCGGAGCTGTGAGGAAAAATGGCGCCAGTGTGCTGAGGGAGATAGCCCCGCCCCTTTTCCGGCGGACTTCTCCTGCTTTTTTATGGAATATATGGCAGGGGATTTTACACATATATTGTCTTAATGACTATATTATGTGTTATTTTGCCAGTAAGGTACCCTTAGTGCAGCCCCAGGGCGCCCCCCCCCCCCCAGCGCCCTGCACCCATCAGTGACCGGAGTGTGTGGTGTGCATGGGGAGCAATGGCGCACAGCTGCAGTGCTGTGCGCTACCTTAATGAAGACCGAAGTCTTCTGCCGACGATTTTCAGGAACATCTTCTTGCTTCTGGCTTTGCAAGGGGGACGGCGGCGCTGCTCCGGGACCGGACGACCGAGGCTCTGCCTGTGTTCGATCCCTCTGGAGCTAATGGTGTCCAGTAGCCTAAGATGCCCAAGCTAGCTGCAAGCAGGTAGGTCCGCTTCTCTCCCCTAAGTCCCTCGTAGCAGTGAGTCTGTTGCCAGCTGATCTCACTGAAAATAAAAAAACTAAATATAACTTTATTTTCTAAGAGCTCAGGAGAGCCCCTAGTGTGCATCCAGCTCGGCCGGGCACAAAATTCTAACTGAGGTCTGGAGGAGGGTCATAGAGGGAGGAGCCAGTGCACACCAGGTAGTCCTAAAGCTTTCTTTAGTTGTGCCCAGTCTCCTGCGGAGCCGCTATTCCCCATGGTCCTTACGGAGTTCCCAGCATCCACTAGGACGTCAGAGAAAATATTTTGTTATGGTGCTGTTCTGATGGCTGCACCTAAAATATAAGTTTTGTTATGTTTAAGCTGAAAGTGGTATCTCCAAATGTAGAATCCTAACTTTAAAATATGCTTAAATGGTGCTAGAATAGACGCTATGGCCGGAATGTACTGGGAGCCGATAATGGCAAAATGTCTGATGTTTATCAGCAGCTTCTCAGATAGTGACCATTCTAGCACCTCTAGTCTGTGAGTGGGGGCATATTTTATATGTGATCGCTACAGTAGCATCTACAATTTTGCCTTTCCAAATTTTAAATATGCCCTCCTCACTGATGAGGTGCAGAGTGCTAGAATAGACACTATCAGAACTAAAGCAGTGATCATGGGATACATACAATGTGTGTATGCACAGCAGACTTTTGACACCACTGCTTTCTCTGATTCTCTAGTACATTCATTCAGAGTGGTGTTCCCCAGCTATGTAAAAAGAATTAATAGATCCCGATTTGAAAATTCAGGATGGTCTATGCGAATGTTCACAGTGGATGGAACATGAATACAAGCAATAGCAGAGTTTCTCTGACGTCCTAGTGGATGCTGGGTACTCTGTAAGGACCATGGGGAATAGACGGGCTCCGCAGGAGACTGGGCACTCTAAAAGAAAGATTAGGTACTATCTGGTGTGCACTGGCTCCTCCCTCTATGCCCCTCCTCCAGACCCCAGTTAGAATCTGTGCCCGGCTCGAGCTGGTTGCACACTAGGGGCTCTCCTGAGCTTCTAGTAAAGAAAGTATTTGTTAGGTTTTTTATTTTCAGTGAGATCTGCTGGCAACAGACTCACTGCTACGAGGGACTAAGGGTAGAGAAGCGAACCTACCTGCTTGCAGCTAGCTTGGGCTTCTTAGGCTACTGGACACCATTAGCTCCAGAGGGATCGAACACAGGCCCAGCCACGGTCGTCTGGTCCCGGAGCCGCGCCGCCGTCCCCCTTGCAGAGCCAGAAGCAAGAAGAACATCCTGAAAATCGGTGGCTGAAGACTCCGGTCTTCATTAAGGTAGCGCACAGCACTGCAGCTGTGCGCCATCGCTCCCTATGCACACCACATACTTCGGTCACTGATGGGTGCAGGGCGCTGGGGGGGGGCGCCCTGGACTGCAATTAGAGTACCTTACATTGGCAAACAGCACATAATATAGTCTAAAAAACTATATATGTGCAAAAATCCCCCGCCATAATATAAATATAAGAGCGGGAGAAGTCCGCCGAGAAAGGGGCGGGGCTATCTCCCTCAGCACACTGGCGCCATTTCCTCTTCACAGCTCCGCTGGAAGACAGCTCCCCAGGCTCTCCCCTGCAGTTTCCAGGCTCAAAGGGTAACAAAGAGACGGGGGGCACTAAATTTAGGCGCAAACTGTATATGTAAAGCAGCTACAGGGAAAAATCACTTTGTGTTAGTGAAAATCCCTGATTAAATAGCGCTGTGGTGTGTGCTGGCATACTCTCTCTCTGTCTCCCCAAAGGACTTTGTGGGGTCCTGTCCTCAGTCAGAGCATTCCCTGTGTGTGTGCGGTGTGTCGGTACGGCTGTGTCGACATGTTTGATGAGGAGGCTTATGTGGAGGCGGAGCAGGTGCCGATAAGTGTGATGTCACCCCCTGTGGGGCCGACACCAGAGTGGGTGGATATGTGGAAGGTATTAACCGACAGTGTCAACTCCTTACATAAAAGGCTGGATGACGTAACAGCCGTGGGACAGCCGGCTTCTCAGCCCGTGCCTGCCCAGGCGTCTCAAAGACCATCAGGGGCTCACAAACGCCCGCTACCTCAGATGGCAGACACAGATGTCGACACGGAGTCTGACTCCAGTGTCGACGAGGATGAGACATATACACAATCCACAAGGGGCATCCGTTGCATGATTACGGCAATGAAAAATGTGTTACACATTTCTGACATTAACCCAGGTACCACTAAAAAGGGTATTATGTTTGGGGAGAAAAAGCAGCCAGTGTTTTTTCCCCCATCAGATGAGTTGAATGAAGTGTGTGAAGAAGCGTGGGGTTCCCCCGATAAGAAACTGGTAATTTCTAAAAAGTTACTGATGGCGTACCCTTTCCCGCCAGAGGATAGGTCACGTTGGGAGATATCTCCTAGGGTGGATAAGGCGCTCACACGCTTGTCAAAAAAGGTGGCACTGCCGTCTCAGCATACGGCCGCCTTGAAGGAGCCTGCTGATAGAAAGCAGGAGGCTATCCTGAAGTCTGTATATACACACTCAGGTACTATACTGAGACCTGCAATTGCCTCAGCATGGATGTGTAGTGCTGCTGCAGCGTGGTCTGATACCCTGTCAGATAATATTGATACCCTCGACAGGGATACTATTTTGCTAACCATAGAGCATATTAAAGACGTCGTCTTATATATGAGGGATGCACAGAGGGATATTTGCCGGCTGGCATCTAGAATTAATGCAATGTCTATTTCTGCCAGGAGGGTATTATGGACCCGGCAGTGGACAAGTGATGCTGATTCTAAAAGGCACATGGAGGTTTTGCCTTATAAGGGTGAGGAATTGTTTGGGGATGGTCTCTCGGACCTCGTATCCACAGCAACAGATGGGAAATCGACATTTTTACCTCAGGCTCCCTCACAACCTAAGAAAGCACCGTACTCTCAGGTACAGTCCTTACGGCCTCAGAAAGGCAAGCGGATCAAAGGTGCTTCCTTTCTGCCCAGAGGCAGGGGAAGAGGGAAAAAGCTGCACCAGACAGCCAGTTCCCAGGAACAAAAATCCTCCCCTGCTTCTACTAAGTCCACCGCATGACGCTGGGGCTCCACAGACGGAGCCAGGTGCGGTGGGGGCGCGTCTCCGGAACTTCAGCGATCAGTGGGTTCGCTCACAGGTGGATCTCTTGGTTCTACAAGTGGTATCTCAGGGATACAAGCTGGAATTCGAGGCGTCTCCCCCTCGCCGTTACATCAAATCAGCCTTGCCAGCTACTCCCCAGGACAGGGAGGTAGTACTGGCGGCAATTTACAAGCTGTACCTCCAGCAGGTGATAATAAAAGTTCCCCTCCTTCAACAGGGACGGGGTTACTATTCCACAATGTTTGTGGTACCGAAACCAGACGGTTTGGTGAGACCCATTCTAAATTTGAAATCCTTGAACACTTCTATAAGGAAGTTCAAGTTCAAAATGGAATCGCTCAGGGCGGTTATTGCAAGCCTGGAAGAGGAGGATTACATGGTATCACTGGACATCATGGATGCTTGCCTACATGTCCCCATTTACCCACCTCACCAGGAGTACCTCAAGGTTGTGGTACAGAACTGCCATTACCAATTCCAGACGTTGCCGTTTGGTCTGTCCACGGCACCGAGGGTGTGTTCCAAGGTAATGGCCAAAATGATGATACTCCTTCGAAAGAAGGGAGTTATAATTATCCCGTACTTGGACGATCTCCTTATAAAGGCGAGGTCCAAGGAGCAGTCGTTGATCGGAGTAGCACTATCTCAGGAAGTGCTACAACAGCACGGCTGGATTCTGAATATCCCAAAGTCGCAGCTGGTTCCTACGACGCGTCTGCTGATATTGGGCTTGTTTCTGGACACAGAACAGAAGAAGGTGTTTCTCCCGGAGGAGAAGGCCAAGGAGTTGTCATCTCTGGTCAGAGACCTCCTGAAACCAAAACAGGTGTCGGTGCATCATTGCACGTGAGTCCTGGAAAAGATGATAGCTTCTTACGAAGCAATTCCCTTCGACAGGTTCCATGCAAGGAACTTTCAGTGGAACCTGTTAGACAAGTGAGGATCGCATCTTCAGATGCATCGGCTGATCACCCTGTCCCCGAGGGCCAGGGTGTCTCTGCTATGGTGGCTGCAGAGTGCTCATCTTCTCGAGGGCTGCAGATTCGGCATTCAGGACTGGGTCCTGGTGACCACGGATGCAAGCCTCCGAGGTTGGGGAGCAGTCACTCAGGGAAGAAATTTCCAAGGACAATGGTCGAGTCAGGAGACTTCCCTACACATAAATATTCTGGACCTAAGGGCCATTTACAATGCCCTAAGGCAAGCAGAACCCCTGCTTCAAAACCAGCCGGTGCTGATTCAGTCAGACAACATCACGGCTGTCGCCCATGTAAACCGACAAGGCGGCACAAGAAGCAGGATGGCGTTGGCAGAAGCCACAAGGATTCTCCGATGGGCGGAGTATCACGTGCTAACACTGTCAGCAGTGTTCATTCCGGGTGTGGAAAACTAGGAAGCAGACTTCCTCAGCAGGCACGACCTCCACCCGGGAGAGTGGGGACTTCATCCAGAAGTCTTCACGCAGACTGTGAACCGTTGGGAACGGCCACAGGTGGACATGATGGCGTCCCGCCTCAACAAAAAGCTAAAAATGTATTGTGCCAGGTCAAGAGACCCTCAGGCGATAGCTGTGGACGCACTAGTGACACCGTGGGTGTACCAGTCGGTTGATGTGTTCCCTCCTCTTCCTCTCATACCCAAGGTACTGAGGATAGTACGTAAAAGAGGAGTAAGAACTATACTCGTAGTTCCGGATTGGCCAAGAAGAACTTGGTACCCAGAACTACAAGAAAGGATCTCGGAGGACCCATGGCCTCTGTCTCTCAGACTGGACCTGTTACTGCAGGGGCCCTGTCTGTCTGTTCCAAGACTTACCGCGGCTGCGTTTGAAGGCTTGGCGGTTGAACGCCGGATCCTAACGGAAAAGGGCGTTCCAGATGAAGTGATTCCTACGCTGTTAAAGGCTAGGAAAGACGCTGCCTGAAGTTCAGACGTTGTTAAGGGAGTGCTGCATATTCAGCCCCCTTTTGTGCCTCCAGTGGCACCTTGGGATCTCAACGTAGTGTTGGATTTCCTAAAATCACATTGTTTTGTGCCACTTCAGAACGTGGAGTTGAAGTATCTCACGTGGAAAGTGGTCATATATATATTTGGCCTTGGCCTTGGCTTCGGCTAGGCGTGTGTCAGAATTGGCGGCTTTGTCATGTGAAAGCCCTTATCTGATCTTCCATAGGGACAGGGCAGAATTGAGGATTCGTCCCCAATTTCTCCCTAAGGTGGTATCAGCGTTTCATTTGAACCAACCTATTGTGGTGCCTGCGGCTACTCGGGACTTGGAGGTCTCCAAGTTGCTGGACGTAGTCCGGGCCCTGAAAATCTATGTTTCCAGGATGGCTAGAGTCAGAAATACTGACTCGCTGTTATCCTGCATGCACCCAACAAGCTGGGTGCTCCTGCTTCTAATCAGACTATTGCTCGCTGGATCTGTAGCACGATTCAACTTGCACATTCTGCGGCTGGACTGCCGCATCCTAAATCAGTAAAAGCCCATTCCACGAGGAAGGGGGCTCTTCTTGGGCGGCTACCCAAGGGGTCTCGGCATTACAACTTTGCCGAGCTGCTACCTGGTCGGGGTCAAACACGTTTGCAAAATTCTACAAGTTTGATACCCTGGCTGAGGAGGACCTTGCCTTTGCTCATTCGGTGCTGCAGAGTCATCCGCACTCTCCCGCCCGTTTGGGAGCTTTGGTATAATCCCCATGGTCCTTACGGAGTACCCAGCATCCACTAGGACGTCAGAGAAAATAAGAATTTACTCACCGGTAATTCTATTTTTCGTAGTCCGTAGTGGATGCTGGGAGCCCGTCCCAAGTGCGGACTCTCTGCAATACGTGTATATAGTTATTGCTTAACTAAAGGGTTTTGTTATGAGCCATCTGTTAATGAGGCTCGTTTGTTGTTCATACTGTTAACTGGGTATAGTTATCACGAGTTGTACGGTGTGATTGGTGTGGCTGGTATGAGTCTTACCCTGGTTTCCAAATCCTTTCCTTGTTGTGTCAGCTCTTCCGGGCACAGTTTCCCTAACTGAGGTCTGGAGGAGGGGCATAGAGGGAGGAGCCAGTGCACACCAGATAGTACCTAATCTTTCTTTTAGAGTGCTCAGTCTCCTGCGGAGCTCGTCTATTCCCCATGGTCCTTACGGAGTACCCAGCATCCACTACGGACTACGAGAAATAGAATTACCGGTGAGTAAATTCTTATTTTCTCTAACGTCCTAAATGGATGCTGGGGACTCCGTAAGGACCATGGGGAATAGCGGCTCCGCAGGAGACTGGGCACAAAAGTAAAGCTTTAGAACTACCTGGTGTGCACTGGCTCCTCCCCCTATGACCCTCCTCCAAGCCTCAGTTAGATTTTTGTGCCCGAACGAGAAGGGTGCACACTAGGTGGCTCTCCTGAGCTGCTTAGTGAAAAGTTTAGTTTTAGGTTTTTTATTTTCAGTGAGACCTGCTGGCAACAGGCTCACTGCATCGAGGGACTAAGGGGAGAAGAAGCGAACTCACCTGCGTGCAGAGTGGATTGGGCTTCTTAGGCTACTGGACATTAGCTCCAGAGGGACGATCACAGGCCCAGCCATGGATGGGTCCCAGAGCCGCGCCGCCGGCCCCCTTACAGAGCCAGAAGACAGAAGAGGTCCGGAAAATCGGCGGCAGAAGACGTCCTGTCTTCAACAAGGTAGCGCACAGCACTGCAGCTGTGCGCCATTGCTCTCAACACACTTCACACTCCGGTCACTGAGGGTGCAGGGCGCTGGGGGGGGGGCGCCCTGAGATGCAATAAAAACACCTTGGATTGCAAAAAATGCATCACATATAGCTCCTGGGCTATATGGATGAATTTAACCCCTGCCAGAATACATAGAAAAATGGGAGATAAGGCTGCCGATAAGGGGGCGGAGCCTATCGCCTCAGCACACTGGCGCCATTTTCCCTCACAGCTCCGTTGGAGGGAAGCTCCCTGGCTCTCCCCTGCAGTCACTACACTACAGAAAAGGTTAAAAAAGAGAGGGGGGGCACTAATTACGCGCAGTATTAAAGATACAGCAACTATAAGGGGAAAAACACTTATATAAGGTTATCCCTGTATATATATAGCGCTCTGGTGTGTGCTGGCAAACTCTCCCTCTGTCTCCCCAAAGGGCTAGTGGGGTCCTGTCCTCTATCAGAGCATTCCCTGTGTGTGTGCTGTATGTCGGTACGTTTGTGTCGACATGTATGAGGAGAAAAATGATGTGGAGACGGAGCAGATTGCCTGTAATAGTGATGTCACCCCCTAGGGGGTCGACACCTGAGTGGATGAACTGTTGGAAGGAATTACGTAACAGTGTCAGCTCTGTATAAAAGACAGTGGTTGACATGAGACAGCCGGCTACTCAGCTTGTGCCTGTCCAGACGTCTCATAGGCCGTCAGGGTCTCTAAAGCGCCTGTTACCTCAGATGGCAGATATAGACGCCGACACGGATACTGACTCCAGTGTCGACGGTGAAGAGACAAATGTGACTTCCAGTAGGGCCACACGTTACATGATTGAGGCAATGAAAAATGTTTTACACATTTCTGATAATACGAGTACCACCAAAAAGGGGTATTATGTTCGGTGAGGAAAAACTACCTGTAGTTTTCCTGAATCTGAGAAATTAAATGAGGTGTGTGATGATGCGTGGTTTTCCCCCGATAACAACTGATAATTTCAAAAATGTTATTGGCATTATATCCTTTCCCGCCAGAGGTTAGGGTGCGTTGGGAAACACCCCCTAGGGTGGATAAAGCGCTCACACGCTTGTAAGAACAAGGGCTCTACCCTCTCCTGAGATGGCCGCCCTTAAGGATCCTGCTGATGGAAAGCAGGAGGGCATCCTAAAAGGTATTTACACACATACTGGTGTTATACTGCGACCAGCAATCGCCTCAGCCTGGATGTGCAGTGCTGGGTTGGCGTGGTCTGATTCCCTGACTGAAAATATTGATACCCTAGATAGGGACAGTATATTATTGCCTATAGAGCATTTAAAAGATGCATTTCTATATATGCGTGATGCACAGCGGAATATTTGCCGACTGGCATCAAGTCTAAGTGCGTTGTCCATTTCTACCAGTAGAGGGTTATGGACACGACAGTGGTCAGGTGATGCGGATTCCAAACGGCATTTGGAAGTATTGCCTTATTAAGGGGAGGAGTTATTTGGGGTCGGTCTTTCAGACCTGGTGGCCACGGCAACAGCTGGGAAATCCACGTTTGTACCCCAGGTCGCCTCTCAACATGAGAAGACGCCGTATTATCAGGCGCAGTCTTTTCGTGGGCAAGCGGGCAAAAGGTTCCTCATTTCTGCCCCGTGACAGAGGGAGAGGAAAAAGGCTGCAGAAATCAGCCAGTTCCCAGGAACAGAAACCCTCTCCTGCCTCTGCCAAGCCCTCAGTATGACGCTGGGGCTTTACAAGCAGAATCAGGCACGGTGGGGGCCCGTCTCAATGAATTTCAGCGCGCAGTGGGCTCACTCGCAAGTAGACCCCTGGATCCTTCAGGTGATATCTCAGGGGTACAAATTGGAATTCGAGACGTCTCCCCCTCGCCGTTTCCTAAAGTCGGCTTTACCGATGTCTCCTTCTGACAGGGAGACAGTTTTGGAAGCCATTCACAAGCTGTATTCCCAGCAGGTGATAATCAAGGTACCCCTCCTGCAACAGGGAACGGGGTATTATTCCACACTGTTGTGGTACCGAAGCCGGACGGCTCGGTGAGACCGATTCTAAATCTAAAATCTTTGAACACTTACATACAGAGGTTCAAATTCAAGATTGAGTCACTCAGAGCAGTGATTGCGAACCTGGAAGAAGAGGACTACATGATGTCTCGGGACATCAAGGATGCTTACCTTCATGTCCCAATTTACCCTTCTCACCAAGGGTACCTCAGGTTTATGGTACAGAACTGTCACTATCAGTTTCAGACGCTGCCGTATGGATGGTCCACGGCACCCCGGGTCTTTACCAAGGTAATGGCCGAAATGATGATACTCCTTCGAAGGAAGGGAATTTTAGTTATCCCTTACTTGGACGATTCCCTGATAAGGGTAAGATCCAGGGAACAGTTGGAGGTCGGTGTAGCACTATCTCAGGTAGTGTTGCGGCAGCACGATTGGATTCTCAATATTCCAAAATCGCAGCTGATTCCGACGACTCGTCTTCTGTTCTTAGGGATGATCCTGGACACAGTTCAGAAAAAGGTGTTTCTCCCGGAGGAGAAAGTCAGGGAGTTATCCGAGCTAGTCGGGAACCTCCTATAACCGAGCCAAGTCTCAGTACATCAATGAGATGGTTCTGGGAAAAATGGTGGCTTCCTATGAAGCAATCCCATGCGGCAGATTCCACGCAAGAACTTTCCAGTGGGACCTGCTGGACAAATGGTCTGGGTCGCATCTTCAGATGCATCAGCGGATAACCCTGTCACCAAGCACAAGGGTGTCTCTCCTGTGGTGGTTGCAGAGTGCTCATCTTCTAGAGGGCCGCACATTCAGGACTGGGTCCTGGTGACCACGGATGCCAGCCTGCGAGGCTGGGGAGCAGTCACACAGGGAAGGAATTTCCAGAGCTTATGGTCAAGCCTGGAGACATCACTTCACATAAATATCCTGAAGCTAAGGGCCATTTACAATGCTCTAAGCTCAGCAAGACCTCTGCTTCAAGGTCACCCGGAGTTGATCCATTCGGACAACATCACGGCAGTCACCCACGTAAACAGACAGGGTGACACAAGAAGCAGAAGGGCAATGGCAGAAGCTGCAAGGATTCTTCGCTGGGCGGAAAATCATGTGATAGCACTGTCAGCAGTATTCATTCCGGGAGTGGACAACTGGGAAGCAGACTTCCTCAGCAGACACGACCTCCACCCGGGAGAGTGGGGACTTCACCCAGAAGTCTTCCACATGTTTATAAAACTCGACAAGTATTGCGCCAGGTCAAGGGACCCTCAGGCAATAGGTGTAGACGCTCTGGTAACACAGTGGGTGTACCAGTCAGTGTATGTGTTCCCTCCTCTGCCTCTCATAACCAAGGTACTGAGAATTATAAGATGGAGAGGAGTAAGCACTATATTCGTGGCTCCGGATTGGCCAAGAAGAACTTGGTAACCGGAACTTCAAGAGATGCTCACGGAAGATCCGTGGCCTCTACCTCTAAGAAGGGACCTGCTCCAGCAAGGACCCTGTCTGTTCCAAGACTTACCGCGGCTGCGTTTAACGGCAGGGAGGTTGAACGCCGGATCCTGAAGGAAAAAGGCATTCCGGATGAAGTCATCCCTATCCTGATCAAAGCCAGGAAAGATATAACCGCAAAACATTATCACCGCATTTGGCGAAAATATGTTGCGTGGTGCGAGGCCAGTAAGGCCCCGACGGAGGAATTTTCAACTAGGTCGATTCCTACATTTCCTGCAAACAGGAGTGTCTATGGGCCTGAAATGGGGGTCCATTAAGGTTCAAATTTCGGCCCTGTCCATTTTCTTCCAAAAAGAACTAGCTTCAGTCCCTGAAGTTCAGACGTTTGTGAAAGGGGTACTGTATATACAGCCTCCTTTTGTGCCTCCAGTGGCACCTTGGGATCTAAATGTAGTTTTTGGGTTCCAAAAGTCACATTGGTTTGAACCACTTAAATATGTGGAGTTAAAATATCTCACATGGAAAGTGGTCATGCTGTTGGCCCTGGCCTGGGCCAGGTGCGTGTCAGAATTGGCGGCTTTATCCTGTAAAAGCCCTCATCTGATTTTCCATTCGGACAGGGCGGAATTGAGGACTTGTCCTCAGTTTCTCCCTAAGGTGGTTTTCAGCGTTTCACCTGAATCAACCTATTGTGGTGCCTGCGGCTACTAGGGACTTGGAGGACTCCAAGTTGCTAGACGTTGTCAGAGCCCTGGAAATATAGGTTTCCAGGACGGCTGGAGTCAGAAAATCTGACTCGTTGTTTATTCTGTATGCACCCAACAAGCTGGGTGCTCCTGCTTCTAAGCAGACTATTGCTCGTTGGATTTGTAGTACAATTCAGCTTGCACATTCTGTGACAGGCCTGCCACAGCCAAAATCTGTAAAAGCCCATTCCACAAGGAAGGTGGGCTCATCTTGGGCGGCTGCCCGAGGGGTCTCGGCTTTACAACTTTGCCGAGCAGCTACTTGGTCAGGAGCAAATACGTTTGTAAAATTCTACAAATTTGATACCCTGGCTGAGGAGGACCTGGAGTTCTCTCATTTGGTGCTGCAGAGTCATCCGCACTCTCCCGCCCGTTTGGGAGCTTTGGTATAATCCCCATGGTCCTTACGGAGTCCCCAGCATCCACTTAGGACGTTAGAGAAAATAAGAATTTACTTACCGATAATTCTATTTCTCGTAGTCCGTAGTGGATGTTGGGCGCCCATCCCAAGTGCGGATTGTCTGCAATACTGGTACATAGTTATTGTTACCAAAAAATCGGGTTATTGCTGTAGTGAGCCATCTTTTCTAGAGGCTCCTCTGTTATCATGCTGTTAACTGGGTTTAGATCACAAGTTATATGGTGTGATTGGTGTGGCTGGTATGAGTCTTACCCGGGATTCAAAATCCTTCCTTATTGTGTACGCTCGTCCGGGCACAGTATCCTAACTGAGGCTTGGAGGAGGGTCATAGGGGGAGGAGCCAGTGCACACCAGGTAGTTCTAAAGCTTTACTTTTGTGCCCAGTCTCCTGCGGAGCCGCTATTCCCCATGGTCCTTACGGAGTCCCCAGCATCCACTACGGACTACGAGAAATAGAATTATCGGTAAGTAAATTCTTATTTTTTATAGGTTGTCACACCCATTACCAGTTAGTGCACGTTTATGATGAAAATTTCCCAGTCGAAAATATCCTCAAGTTGCTGTATTTGAGATCTGGTGGCGGCCATTGTGTAGTACATTAGACACGTGACTATACTACACAAAAAAATAAAGGGAACACTAAAATAACACATCCTAGATCTGAATGAATGAAATATTCTTATTAAATACTTTGTTCTTTACATAGTTGAATGTGCTGACAACAAAATCACACGAAAATTATCAATGGAAATCAAATTTATTAACCTATGGAGGTCTGGATTTGGAGTCACACTCAAAATTAAAGTGGAAAAACACACTACAGGCTGATCCAACTTTGATGTAATGTCCTTAAAACAAGTCAAAATGAGGCTCAGTAGTGTGTGTGGCCTCCACGTGCCTGTATGACCTCCCTACAACGCCTGGGCATGCTCCTGATGAGGTGGCGGATGGTCTCCTGAGGGATCTCCTCCCAGACCTGGACTAAAGCATCCGCCAACTCCTGGACGTTGGTGGATGGAGTGAGACATGATGTCCCAGATGTGCTCAATTGGATTCAGGTCTGGGGAACGGGCGAGCCAGTCCATAGCATCAATGCCTTTGTCTTGCTGGAACTGCTGACACACTCCAGCCACATGAGGTCTTGCATTAGGAGGAACCCAGGGCCAACCGCACCAGCATATGGTCTCACAAGGGGTCTGAGGATCTCATCTCGGTACCTAATGGCAGCCAGGCTACCTCTGGCGAGCACATGGAGGGCTGTGCGGCCCCCCAAAGAAATGCCACCCCACACCATTACTGACCCACTGCCAAACCGGTCATGCTGGTGGATGTTGCAGGCAGCAGAACATTCTCCTTGGCGTCTCCAGACTCTGTCACATGTGCTCAGTGAGAACCTGCTTTCATCTGTGAAGAGCACAGGGCGCCAGTGGCGAATTTTCCAATCTTGGTGTTCTCTGGCAAATGCCAAACGTCCTGCACGGTGTTGGGCTGTAAGCACAACCCCCACCTGTGGACGTCGGGCTCTTATACCACCCTCGTGGAGTCTGTTTCTGATCGTTTGAGTGGACACATGCACATTTGTGGCTTGCTGGAGGTCATTTTGCAGGGCGCTGGCAGTGCTCCTCCTGTTCCTCCTTGCACAAAGGCGGAGGTAGCGGTCCTGCTGCTGGGTTGTTGCCCTCCTACGGCCTCCTCCACGTCTCCTGATGTACTGGCCTGTCTCCTGGTAGCGCCTCCATGCTCTGGACACTACGCTGACAGACACAGCAAACCTTCTTGCCACAGCTCGCATTGATGTGCCATCCTGGATGATTTGCACTACCTGAGCCACTTGTGTGGTTTGTAGACTCTGTCTCATGCTACCACTAGAGTGAAAGCGCCGCCAGTTTTCAAAAGTGACCAAAACATCAGCCAGAAAGCATAGGAGCTGAGAAGTGGTCTGTGGTCACCACCTGCAGAACAACTCCTTTATTGGGGGTGTCCTGCTAATTGCCTATAATTCCCACCTGTTGTCTATTCCATTTGCACAACAGCATGTGAAAATGATTGTCAATCAGTGTTGCTTCCTAAGTGGACAGTTTGATTTCACAGAAGTGTGATTGACTTGGAGTTACATTGTGTTGTTTAAGTGTTCCCTTTATTTTTTTTGAGCAGTGTATAACCATAAAGGGATGAGCATAGTTAGCAACAATACTTGGGTAACATTTATTTATTACTAGTTCTTAATATAGCGCACACATATTCCACAGCCCTTTACAGAGACTATGGGGTATATGCAATTGCGGTCGAATTCCGGCTGGAATTCGACCGTTTTTCAATTCGACACAATTCGACAGTCAGACACCCTCCCGCCAGGACCCGAATTCGACATATTCAATAAAAAACGTATTCGACAGTCCCGCTGTCGAAAAAAACGGACCACTTGACGATAGTGTGCATCCTGGATTTGACTTCATGGATGGCACAAAAGTGTTTAAAAAATCCAGAAAAAAAAATGCGTGGGGTCCCCCCTCCTAAGCATAACCAGCCTCGGGCTCTTTGAGTCCGGTCCTGGTTGTAAAAATATGGGGAAAAAATTGACAGGGGATCCCCCGTATTTTAACAACCAGCACCGGGCTCTGCGTCCAGTCCTGGTGCAAAAAATACGGGGGACAAAAGACGTAGGGGTCCCCCGTATTTTTCACACCAGCACCGGGCTCCACTAGCTGGAGAGATAATGCCACAGCCGGGGTACACTTTTATACCGGTCCCTGCGGCCGTGGCATTAAATCCCCAACTAGTCACCCCTGGCCGGGGTACCCTGGAGGAGTGGGGACCCCTTAAATCAAGGCCCCCCCCCCCCCCCTCCAGCCATCCAAGCGCCAGGGATGAAGCCCGAGGCTGTCCTCCCCCCATCCAAGGGCGGCGGATGGGAGGCTGATAGCCAAGTGACAAAACAAAGAATATTGTTTTATGTAGCAGAACTACAAGTCCCGGCAAGCCTCCCCCGCAAGCTGGTACTTGGAGAACCACAAGTACCAGCATGCGGGGGGGGGGGGGGGGGGGGAACAGGCCCGCTGGTACCTGTAGTTTTACTGCAAAAAAATACCCAAAATAAAAACAGTACACACACACCGTGAAAGTAAAACTTTATTACATACATGCACACCGACACACACATACTTACCTATGTTGACACGACGACTCGGTCCCCTAGAATCCACGGTGTACCTGTAAATAAAATTATGCTCACAAAAATCCAGTGTAGATCGGTCCTCTTCTTGTTTGTAATCCACGTACTTGGCAAAATAATAAAACACAAAACCCGATCCACGTACTGAAAGGGGTCCCATGTTTACACATGGGACCGCTTTCCCCGACTGCTGAGACCCCCGTGACTGCTGTCACAGAGGGTCCCTTCAGCCAATCAGGGAGCGCTACGTCGTGGCACTCTCCTGATTGGCTGTGTGCGTCTGAGTTGTCAGGCGGCGCATAGCACAATGCCGCTCCATTATATTCAATGGTGGGAACTTTGCGGTCGGCGGTTGACCGCGAGTAACCTAAACCGCTGACCGCAAAGTTCCCACCATTGAATATAATGGAGCGGCATAGTGCTATGCGCCACCTGACAGCTCAGACACGCACAGCCAATCAGGAGAGTGCCACGACGTAGCGCTCCCTGATTGGCTGAAGGGACCCTCTGTGACAGCAGTCACCGGGGGTCTCAGCAGTCGGGGAAAGCGGTCCCATGTGTAAACATGGGACCCCTTTCAGTGCGTGGATCGGGTTTTGCGTTTTATTATTTTGCCAAGTACGTGGATTACAAACAAGAAGAGGACAGATCTACACTGGATTTTTGTGAGTATAATTTTATTTACAGGTACACCGTGGATTCTACTGGTGAAGGGGACGAGTCGCCGTGTCAACATAGGTAAGTATGTGTGTGTCGGCGTGCATGTATGTAATAAAGTTTTACTTTCACGGTGTGTGTGTACTGTTTTTATTTGGGTATTTTTTTGCAGTAAAACTACAGGTACCAGCGGGCCTGTCCCCCCCCCCCCCCCCCCCCCGCATGCTGGTACTTGTGGTTCTCCAAGTACCACCTTGCGGGGGAGGCTTGCTGGGACTTGTAGTTCTGCTACAAAAAACAATATTCTTTATTTTGTCACTTGGCTATCAGCCTCCCATCCGCCGCCCTTGGATGGGGGGGGGGACAGCCTCGGGCTTCACCCCTGGCCCTTGGGTGGCTGGAGGGGGGGGGGGGACACCCCTTAATTTAAGGGGTCCCCACTCCAGGGTACCCCGGCTAGGGGTGACTAGTTGGGGATTTAATGCCACGGCCGCAGGGACCAGTATAAAAGTGTCCCCCGGCTGTGGCATTAGCTCTCCAGCTAGTGGAGCCCGGTGCTGGTGTGAAAAATACGGGGGACCCTACGTCTTTTGTCCCCCGTATTTTTTGCACCAGGACCGGACGCAGAGCCCTGTGCTGGTTGTTAAAATACGGGGGATACCCTGTCAATTTTCCCCCCGTATTTTTACAACCAGGACCAGCTCAAAGAGCCCGAGGCTGGTTATGCTTAGGAGGGGGGACCCCACGCATTTTTTTTCTTGACTTTTAACCCATTCCCACCCCTTCCCACTGAAAAACATGCTCTGATCTCTCCATATTATTTTAGTCAGTAAAAAAAAAATCTAATATTTTAAAAAATACTTGTGGCTCCTAATAGACAAACCCAAGTAGATAATCCCTTCTAATATAAATAGATATGCTATTAGCAATAAAAAAACATGTTTTTAAAAAATTTTAATTAGATCCCGCCAGCAAAATGAGGCGGCCTGAAATTGACAAAATTACTGTCGAAAAGCACTGTTGTCGAATCGACATTCTTCAATTGAATATACTTTTGTCGAAAAGCCGCATTTTTACCATTGCAGACATGTCGAATTTGACTACTGTCGAATTGCAAAAAGTCGAATTTAAAACGTCCGTTTTTTTGTCGAAAAGTACTGCATTGCATTGTCAAATCATTTTTTTGTGTCGAAAATGCCCCGTTTTTCGACATTTGCGGCAATTCGACCGCAATTGCATATGGCCCTATATGGCCATTCACATCAGTCTCTGCTCCAGTGCAGCTTACAATTTGTATTCCCTAGCACATACACATGTATACGTGCGCACATTCACGCGAGGGTTATTTTTGTTTGTTTGGAGCCAATTAACCTACCAGTATATTTTTGGATTGTGGGAGGAAACCAGAGCACCCGGAGAAAACTCACGCAAGCACTTGGAGAGAATGTACACGCTCCACACAGTTAGGGCCATAGTGGGTATTGAACCCATACCATGCTAACCATTACACCATCCGTGCTGCCCAAATAGTTATTACTAGCAATTGAGTATTGTATAAGGTAAAGGGCCCTATGTGTGCCAATAAAATAATCCTCACACCATCACCAGCCTTTTTGACACAATACAGGATGGATCCATAGATCATATTTTTGCCAAATTCTGACCCTACCATCTGCATGTGACAGCAGAAATAGAGATTTCGTTATACCAGGTGATATTTTTCTGGTCTTCAACTGTCCAGTTTTGGACAGTTGAAGGTTCCTGTTCTTTGTTGACAGAAGTGGTGTCGGGTACGGTCTTCTGCTGCTGGTGCCCATCCACTTCAAGTTTTGTTGTGCTATGTGTTTAGAGTGTTCTAATGCATACAACTGCATGTGGTAATTTGAAATACTTTCTTTCTGTCAACTGCCCATTCTCCTGTAGTCTTTCTCATTAATGAGGAATTTTTGCACACAGAACTGCTGCTCTCTGGATTTTTTGTAACATAGTATCTGAGGTTGAAAAAAGACAATTGTCCATCGAGTTCAACCTATTTGTGGTCACCTATGCATGATGATTTGACTAAAATTTCTGACTGATGCTGCTATCAGCCGTTGCATTTTATCCCGATTCATAGTAACTATAATGCATGACTATGCACCATACCCCTGGATATCCTTATCCATTAGGAATTTATCTAACACATTCTTAAAGGTGTTGCCAGATTCCCCCATTACAACTCCCTCAGGCAGGGAATTCCAAACACGTATTGTCCTTACCGTGAAAAAGCCTTTACGCCGTATTGTGCGGAATCTCCTCTCCTCTAACCTGAGCGAGTGTCCACGAGTCCTCTGTGTTGATCTAACCAAAAACAGGTCCCGCGCAAGCTCTGTGTATTGTCCCCTTATATATTTGTAGATGTTGATCATATCCCCTCTTAGTCTCCGCTTTTCCAATGTAAACATGCCTAGTCTTTCAAGCCTTTCCTTGTATTCCATCGTCTCCATGCCCTTAATTAGTTTGGTCGCCCTCCTCTGAACCTTTTCTAGCTCCAGGATATCCTTTTTGTAGTACGGTGCCCAGAATTGTACACAGTATTCAAGGTGTGGCCTCACTAGTGATTTATATAACGGGAGTATAATACTCTCGTCCCTAGCATCAATACCCCGTTTTATGCATGCTAATATCTTATTAGCCTTCTTTGCTGCAGTCCTACTTTGGGTACTACTGCTTAGTTTGCTATCTATGAGAACACCTAAGTCCTTTTCCAGTACAGAATCCCCTAATTTTACCCCATTTAGTAGGTAGGTGTAATTTTTGTTCTTGTTACCACAGTGCATTACCTTACACTTGTCTGTGTTGAAGCGCATTCTCCATTTGGCTGCCCATGCTTCTAATTTAACTAAGTCGTTCTGAAGAGACTCTGCATCCTCCTCTGTATTTATAGCCTTACACAATTTGGTATCATCTGTAAAAATTGACACCATGCTCTCTAGACCTTCTGTTAGGTCGTTAATGAAAATATTGAACAATAGCGGTCCTAATACTGAGCCTTGCGGCACACCACTTAGCACTTCAGTCCAAGTTGAAAAAGATCCATTAACCACAACGCGCTGCTCCCTATTATCTAACCAGTTTTTGACCCAAGTGCATATTGTGCTTCCTAGCCCTGATTCTTGTAGCTTGTAGATAAGTCTCATGTGTGGTACAGTATCGAACGCTTTGGCAAAGTCTAAAAAGATTACATCCACGTCTTTACCCTGATCTAGGTTTGCGCTTACTGTTTCATAAAAGCCAAGTAAGTTGGTTTGACAGGATCTGTCCTTCATAAACCCATGTTGATTCCTTTTAATGACCTTATTGACTTAAAGGAACTTCTGAATACTATCTCTTAGAATACCTTCCAGTACTTTCCCCACTATAGATGTAAGACTAACTGGTCTATAATTACCTGGTTCAGCTTTACTTCCCTTTTTGAATATAGGCACTACTTCCGCTATACGCCAGTCTTTGGGAACCATACCTGATATAACTGAATCCTTAAAGATCAAAGATAGCGGTTTTGCCAGTTCAGAGTGAAGCTCCATTAGAACCCTTGGGTGAATACCAACGGGCCCTGGTGATTTATTAATCTTTAAATGTTTTAATCGGTCACAGACTACTTCCTCGCTTAAATAAGTACCTATCAGCGGGATATTCTCATTATTGAGATTGTGTGTCAGTCCCTGAATTGGGTCCTCTCTAGTGAATACTGTTGAAAAAAACTAATTTAGTGTGTCCGCTATGTCATTATCATTTTTGCTTAAGACTCCCAACTTGTCTTTTTTAAAGGGCCTATACTCTCCTTCTTTAATCTCTTACTATTAATGTATTTAAAGAATTTTTTGGGATTCGCTTTGCTTTCCTTTGCTACTAGTTTTTTAGTTTCTACTTTAGCCGCTCTTATTTCCTTTTTGCAAGTTTTGTTACATTCCTTATAGTGCCGAAATGACTCTGCTTCCCCGTCAGATTTGTATTTTTTTAAATGCTCGCCTTTTCTTGCCCATAAGTTCCTTAATCTTTTTGTTAAGCCACATCGGTTTATGATTTTTATTCCTTTTTTTGCTGCTCATAGGAATAAATTTGAGTGTATTTTTAGCTAGCAGGAATTTTAGTACCTCCCATTTCTCCGTAGTATTTTTTCCTAAAAACAAACCTTCCCATTCAATATCCCTGAAAAATACCCTCATCTTTTCAAAATTTGCTTTGCTAAAGTTTAGAGTCCTAGTTGAGCCAGTATAGGGCTGTTTATGGAAACTGATATTGAATGTGACCATATTGTGGTCGCTGTTTCCTATGGGTTCCCCTACTATAATACCTGATACCAAATCCCCATTGTTTGTTAATACCAGGTCTAAGATTGCATTGTACCTAGTTGGTTCCTCAATTAGTTGGACTAAGTAGTTATCATTAAGTGTGTTTAAAAACATATTGCCCCTAGCAGTATCACATGAATCGTTTTTCCAGTTTATCTCTGGATAGTTAAAATCTCCCATCACTACTATGTCTCCTACTCCTGCTGCTCTTTCAATTTGCTTTAGTAACAATTCCTCATCAGATGCGTTGATACCAGGCGGCCTAAAGCATACACCCAATACTAACTTTTTTATTCCTTTTTCCCCGCATGCAATTTCTACCCATAATGTCTCAACAGTGTCTACAGTCCCCTCCTGAATATCTTCCCGTATATCAGGTTTTAAAAACGGCTTTACATAAAGACACACCCCTCCACCCTTTTTATTTAGTCTGTCTCTCCTAAACAGTGTATAGCCCTCTAGATTGACTGTCCAATCATGAGATTCATCCCACCAAGTTTCAGTAATGCCCATAATATCATACTGTTTGCTTGCTGCAAGTATTTCTAGTTCACCCTTTTTACCAGTAATGCTTCTGGCGTTTACATACATACAACTAAGATAAGTATTTTCCCTTGCGTTAGGGACATCTTTCACCTTATGTAGCAATGATGACCTGTAATCGTCATTGGTTGGTGCTTTGGTAAAATCTCTTTTAGTACCCATGTTAGTAACCTTACCGCCTGCTCTTACCCTCCCCCCAACTTCTCCCCCATTTCGTTTACTACCGCCATCCCCACTATTCTCACTGCATGACCCGTAGTTTCTAGCTAAACCCTCCCCCCAGGCTCCTAGTTTAAAATCTCCTCCAACCTTCTAACCATCCTTTCCCCCCCCCCCCCCCCCCCCTAGCACCGCTGCCCCCTCCTCAGTCAGGTGCAATCCGTCACGACAAAAGAGATGGCGCCTGACTGAGAAGTCCGCCCAGTGTTCCAGGAACACAAACCCCTCTTTCCTGCACCAATCCCTAAGCCACACATTTACCTCCCTAATCTCCCTCTGCCTCCCTGGACTAGCGCGTGGGAGGCAGAGGGAGCAGAACTTTCTGTGAATGCAAGAGATTGATGTGTGGGAAAATACCAGAAGATCAGCAATGTTTGGCACCAACAATCAGTGATAGTATTTTAGGTAATGTTTCTGCCCATTTATTTTTTAATTAAAACTCTTGTCTATATCTGTTTATATGCTTTTTATGCATTCCATGTCAGCTACATGTTTGACTGAATATAAAATTGGATTAAAGAACAGTAGTAGTTCATAAAGTGGCTACTGAATTTTGTTTGCAGACTCCTGTTAAAGACAGGGTAAACCCCTCACATATCCCTGCATACAGAGCTGGATTAAGGCTTTGGGGGGCCCGGGGTATTTAAGACAGGGGGGCCCTAAATTCTAAAATTGCCCAGAAGTACATACCCCCAGTGTCCCTCCTTAATCCAGCTCTGGATATGGGGACCTCCACTATAGAAAGATCGATGCGGCACTCTCCAGTCCGGTATAGAATCTCCGAAAGCTGGCTTCTCTCAGCCTCTCCTCCAAGTAAGCAAACAGCCACAGCCTCTGGGGCTCCACTCATCACTCCCTCCTCCTTATTCAGTGCAGCCTGCGGCACGCCAATGACTGAGCCGCAGGCTCGCTGAGCCGGACAGCAGTTGGACAGCTGAGCCGTTGCTCAAATGCCCTGACTACAGCTCTAAAGCTGTAGTCAGGGCAGCTAAGCGATAGCTCAGCTGTCCAATTGCTGTCCGGCTCAGCAAGCCTGCGGCCCAGTCCTTGGCGCGCAGGCTGCACTGTAGATGGAGGAGGGACAGGGCAGCAGGGAGCTTGACAGGGCAGCGGGGAGCCGGACTCGTGAGCGCAGCACCGCAGATCAGATTGAAGAGAGATCAGATCTGCGGCGGGGGGCCCTTTTAGATAGGAAGCCTGGGGTACTTACCCCCAGAGGCCCCCCCCCCTTAATCCGGCTCTGCCTGCATACACAGGTGCATCACATGGGTGTTTGGGATGTAGTCATGTGCCTGGCTGTAGGAATTACGGCAGTCAGGATACAGACGCTGGAATCCAGACCACTTCAAATGCTGACAGACGGAATACCGACGATTAGGAACTATTCCCACTTGTGGGTGTCCACGACACCCATAGAGTGGGTATAGAACCTGCGGCGAGCGCAGCTAGCCACTGTGCCCGCAAGGGGCTTTGTTGCACCCCCCCTCTGCCGGCATACTATCGTCCAGGATCCCGGTGTCGGTATGCTGACCGCAGGGAAGCCAACCTCAACCCGGGTGTTTTTAATTAGCTAGTGAGTGCCTACACCATCTGTCTGCCCCTCCCCCTTGAGAATGTAAGCTCTCACGAGCAGAGCCATATTCCCTTATGCGATTTTCCTTCTCTTACCTACAGTAACCTATCGTCTACTCCATCCTCCCTTTAATGGCACAAAATCCTTTGATTTTCTGGCACTCTTAAGGACTGTATAGACGGGCCGATGCGGGGAGAGATGTGTCAGCACACTTCTCTCCAGCCGCTCAGCACAGCGCGATCTGTGCTGAGCGTGCGGGGGGAGACGGGGGGGTGCTCACTTCACCCGCAGGCCAATCTAGCAGCAGCGATAGCGATGCGCGGGGCTGTGCATCGCTATCGCTGTAAGGGGTACACACGGAGCGATCAGGCTTATATTCTAAGCAATCTAGTCAGATTGCTTAGAATATCGCTCCGTGAGTACCCCCCTTTATACTTATTTCATTGTTGTCTGCTGATGCAGCTATGTTTACATACCCTATATTTGTCCTATCTTATCTTGAACTGTAAGTTAGCGTTTTCTTGTTTTGCATATATGTTTATGCACTCTGGGCGCTGCTGATCCCTTGTGACGCCACAAAGGATAATAATAATAGATTGTCTTGTGGTGGGGGCAGGGAGACTGACGCTGGACTACCTGGCTGGCCACTAGCTAGGTGACTGGTGTAGCAGGGTCGTAGGAGACTGTGAATACTATATGAATGTGACTGCATGAACCACACCTAATGCTGTCTGTGCCATCCTGACATTTTCCTGAATAAACTACAGCAAGCTGGTTCAGCAAGAGGTATGTGGAAATTCAGATGCTGTGTATGCCACAGAAAACAATGAAGCTTTCTCTTTCATATGTAAAATAGTGTGTGAGTATAAATCATTACTTTACATACATACTGTTTATTCATTCATGGCCTACTTTATTAGCTATACCTGGGCGTTAACCTAAGTTTCTACTGTTTCATTTAAAGTTAGAACAAATTTCTAATTAGAATTTACAAAGTCTCTCTCTCAGGATTGTTTCTGACCAGGTGCATTCCTTTATGACCACAGTCCTACAGTAGGTATCATCTAATGGCCAATTCCAACCATGGCACAGTGGTAACAGTAAAGGAGGTGGGATTGGATTATTACTATCCCAATCTTTTGCATACACAGTTCTACAACAGGTACCATCACTCACATTTGAAGTACATTCTATCAAAATGTACACTCCTTTTTCTCTGTGTGTTGTAGCTATCTATCGCCCTGGGAAACCCAAACAATTTCTAGATGATTTTTCTGCCTGGGTCCCTCACTTTTTATCCTCTGACATCGCCACCATTATCATGGGAGATTTCAATATTGCTATTGATAGTCCAAAATCTGCTGCTCATGCCTCCTATCTACTTTCTCTCTAACCTCCTCTCTCGGCCTCTCACAATGGACTGACTCCTCTACTCATCAGGAGGGCCACTGCCTTGATCTAGTATTCACCAGACTATGCTCCATTTCTGAACTCACTAACACTCCTTTCCCTCTCTCAGATCACAACCTAATCACCTGCACACTCTCCTCTAATACTTCAAACTCTGTGCCACTGCCATCCCCCAATCCTCCTCAAACCTTCAGAAATATTAATGCAATTAATCTTCAAGAACTTTCCACCTTACTGCAACAACAGCTTTCACCTATTTCTGCATTCACTTCTCCTGAGATGGCTGTATCACACCTGAACCAGACTCTAGAGATAGCCCTTGATGAAGTGGCTCTATCTACCCATCACACTCCACGTAGGCCTAGATGTCAACCGTGGCACTCTAAAGTAACAGGACACCTACAAAAACTGTCATGTAAAGTTGAACACCAGTGGCGTAAATCTCGTATTCCAAGTGACTTCCTCACATATAAGACTGTCTACCATTCTTATCGTAATGCTCTGGACACTGCAAAACAAACATATTTCCAAACTCTCAACTC